>NC_066514.1:12252901-12325401 GCF_024679095.1 Eriocheir sinensis | reverse complement strand
TCTAATATCCACCTGTTCATTCTGGGAGATTTTGTTTTCCTTTTGAATATACTAGCTAGGGGTTGATGGTCCGTTATGATAGTGAATTTGGTCCCCCATAAATAATGATGGAACTGCCGACAGGTGAGGGACGACCGCGAGGCCTCGCAATCCACAGTAGCTTATCTAATTTATGTGGGCTTTAAATTCTTTGAAAAATATCCTATGGCTCTATTGGTGCCGTCTGGTGCTATCTGACTTAGTACTCCTCCTACATGGGTATTGCTGGCGTCGGTGGTGACATAAAATGGCTTGGTTACATCAGCTCTCACCAGTATAGGAGCCTGCGTAAGTTTCTCCTTCATTTGCTCAAGGCCCTTTGACATTGCTGTGTCCACAGGAAGGGTGTTTATCTGGTTAAGTCTGTTAGAGGGCGGTAATTTCTGCATAACTCGGTACATGTTTCCTGTAAAACCCGCACATGCCGAGGAATCTTCTCACCTCCCTGATGTTGCTTGTTTTTTTTTGGGCCACTATGGCCTCGATATTAGAGGGATCTGGTTGACATCCCTTTTCGGACAGGATGTGCCCCAAGAATTTTACTTGTCTTTGCCCAAATTTGCTTTACTAATATTAACCTTAACCCCTTTTCTCTGAGGGTGTCGAAGGCTGACTTAACTGTTCCACCAAGGTCTGGAAATTTGGCCCAAAATAACGATGTCATCTTAATAGTTCTTCCATCCTTGCTTGATTAGAGGTTAATACCTGGGCAATTTGAAGGAGAAAATGGCTGGGCTACAGCTCAACCCGAAGGGAGTCTTTTAAAGCAGTATGGACACTCCATCACTGAAGGTGGTTAGATCTCTGCTGTTTTCCTCAGCTCTACTTGAAAATATGCCTCCTTGAGGATCTAAGGTAGCATAAGATTTGTTCCTGACGCAACCTCTACTAGTTCTTCTAGACGGGGTAATGGGTAGATGTCCGTAGCTAAGTGTTTTTTTACTCCTCGATAATCCAAACACATCCTTTTGGAGCCGTCTGGTTTTGATACCAAGACGATAGGGCTCAACCAGGCTGCTGTAGAGGGCTCGATCACCCCTTCTCTTCATGTCCCCTACTAATTTCTCTATGATTGCTTTGGCCTTCTCAGGATACCTATATTTGGGTTCTCTAACCGGAATAGGGTTTTCTACTGCAATCTTTACCGGTGGAGCTCTTATCTTCCCGATCTCTGAGGGGTGTAAAATGAATAGTTCGTTATTTTCCTGAATAACATGAAAAGGACCTTTCCTCCTCCGACAGATGGCTGAAATCTTGGAGGGCTAACAGGGATTTCAGGCTTCTCTTGTCCCTGGGGTGGTCAGCCTGGGGGAGCAAATCATTACTGATGCTAATGTTCGCGTGAACCTTATTCTCCGCCACATTTTTTTTTTCTACGTCGTGGCCAATTGCGCCAGTAGCTTCTTCCAGGTGGATCCTGCATTCCTGATGGTCGGTCCAGGCTTCTTCGGTGGGGCCTGATGGTCAGCCCAGCCGTTCTGGCGCAGGCGAGTGTTTATAGTGGCGCCATTTTGCAATGGCTCATGCTGCCCTCCAGGAGCTCATCTTTAATCCTTGAATCAGAGTCCGGGTTGATGGGTGGTCTTCTGGACAGCATGTGGGTAGTTTTAAGCCACTCGGCGGCTGAAAAATCAGCTTGGTAGCACCGGTCGAGGGATTGAACTCGCGTCCTCCTGAACGCGGGGCCGTCTCCCCTATCCATTCAGCCATCGCCTCCCCAAATCTGGGCCTTTTCCCGGTGAGTTAAACTCTTCTATGACTTGCACGGGTTCGTAGGAGCCGAGGTAGGTACCTTTTCGGAAAATCTGGTGAGTTTTGTTTGGATTATATATGAACAAACACTGCCTTTCCTCTGTCAATCTGCAGACAAAATCGTGCCTAGGGGTTTGATGGGGATACCAGCAAAATGGTTCCAGAGCTCAGATACCGTGAGAATTTACAACTCAGTCCGGAAGGATGGAATCTCGATCAGGTTGTTTTACTCTCAGAGTGGGCCTGAAGGGTTCGATCGTCCCCAGTACTATGCGAACTCGTTCTACCTTACCGTGTCGTTTGGCTACATAGCGGATTGGGTGTAATGTACCGCCCCATACCTAAGTGCCTTGCTTAGTAATCCATGTCATGGGGGCCTGTCCTAACACGTCACATCCTAATAGTAGATCATTTCGATGTAATGTCGAGGGACCACTGGTAACCACAACCTGCAGGTGCCTTGTTCACCTATTCCTATTTCTAGGCACACCATTCCCAGGATTCTTAGTGGGATCCTGTGACAAAATACTAATCTAGAAGCATATAGCATTCACCCACTATGTGAATGTGATCATAAAATAAATAAATCAAATAATCTCATTTGTATCCAAACAAAGTATAAAAAATATTACAAAGCATGTAATGAGTACTTACACGAGGCTTCAACGCTTCTTGAGAGGGACAGTTGGTGCCTCATCATCAATTTACTGCCTTTTTGGGGTGCTCCAAACTTTGCCTTGAGGGCATCAAACTCTTTCATAGGCATCCTAAAGCACTTCATTTTGGTTCTCAATGACATTCTCAACATTTCTGAAAATCGTAATTATGAAAATGAAATTTATGACAATAAAATGTATGTATCATACTAATGCTTAAACATGTAGATTCTATTTAGTTTCATCATTTCAATTCCAATAATGTTAGTGTCTTAAGTTATGATTGGCACTACCTTAATATTAAAAATAAATTCAAATACAGGATTTCAAAGGTAGCTTAAGGTTTAAGGAATCGTAATCACCAGGATGTACCCTTTCGACGTGAGCAAGTCCTCTGTATCTTTGAACTATGGGTACTGCCAGGATCTCACACCACACACCCCATCTCCCTTCCTCAAGAGAGGACAGTACCCTCCTAGTCACCGGAAAGACTCCGGCCTGAGCAGCTCGACCAGCCGCCCTGTCAGACCATGACGCCTGGCAGCGCAGCGCTCTAACGGTGCACCATCCATGTGAGTTACTCAAACAGGTTCCTTTATTAAGTTTCTTTCCATGTCATCTCAGCCCCTGCGTTTCTGCAGCTAAGAAGATTATATCCTCATCAAAATTATGAATCAATTTGTACAGGGTGATCAGCTCTCCTCTCTCCCGTCTTCTTCTTCTTTCCTGTTATGTTTCCTTGGTCTTTTTTTCCATTTCAGAACATGGAACTTGTTTGCATGAAATTCCATCTCCCATAACTGGCTCCATCTGTACACTCTGTCCAGGTCATTTTGCAACTCTTCACAGTCTTCCTGCGTCCTCACTTTTCTTACTAACTTTGCATCGTCTGCAAAAAGGCCCATATAACTTTTATACCCATCTCTATCATTTATATATATGAATATTATTGGTGCCACGACTGAGCCTTGAGGAACTCCACTCTCCTTCCCCAGTTTGGTTTATCCTCTCTAATCACCTTCCTCATTTCTCTTTCCATAGAGTAATCCTTGTCCACTCGATAACCTTTCCCGCCATTCATCCCCACTGCTATAGCTTCTAGATTAACCTTTTGTGTGGAACCTTGTCAAAAGCTTTTTCAGATCGATATATACACAATCAGCCCATCCTTCTCTTTCTTGCATCATGTCTATTGCTCTTGAATGGAAACATAGAAAGTTGGTGACACACGAATTCCCTTTTTCTAAATCCAAACTGTCCCTTATTTAGCCTATCGTGTTTTCCTTTTCTAAATGTTCGACCCTTTATTTTTGTATTATACTTTCACAAATATTGCACATTTCACTTGTCAAAGAGACTGCTCTGTAATTAAGTGGTTCAATTTTATCTCCACTTCCATAAATTGGTACAATGTGCGCTCCTTTCCATTCTAAGGGCAGTTTTTCCGTATTTATAGAGCATGTTATTATGTCATAAAGTGGTTCCAATAATTTATTTATACACACTTTTAGCACTTGTCCCGAGATTCCATCTGGTCCCATCTTAGTATATTCTTAGTATATATTTATATTATTCAAATAGACATGTTTCGGTATATCCAGGACTTTCTACATTATCAGTCTGTTATTTGCTATAACATGGCTCTGAGGAGAAGGTCACTCAACCAAATGAGCCTGTACACTTACTTTAACATTGTTTGCTCATTGGCTGATATTATATATCGACCAAGAATTGGCAGACAAGGTATGTGGATTAGCTGCACATACATTTTTTTTTTAAACAAAATATCCAATGAAATGCTTATATATATAATAGTTGTTCATGCCAACAGATGGGGGACCCCTAGAGAGGAGTTCTCCCAAGTTGAGGAGGCCCTGCTCGACCTTCTTTCTCCCACAGGGTATGCAAGTCTGCCATTCCTGACAGCGAGGGTGGTTCTTTGAGTAAGTAACGATTAACCATTTTCCGTATGTTTCTTTGCCTATACATAGTCTCAAAGCAGGAATTAATATTAGAACTTGAAATGGCTACTAATAAAATACATAGGATATAAATTTTGTCCAGACGAACTTACGTCATTACGAATATTTTTCCATATGTACTTTATATCATTAAACTTCCATATAACTTTTGCATCCGAACTTTTCATACAAACTTTTTCATACAAACATTATCCCTGATGAACAATTGCATACAATTTTGAGCACAGACTTATTCAAACAAGATTTGGTCTAGAATCATCAGTGACAGTTCACCCAGATGTTAATCCTTCCCTTTCTGGTGGCTTCATAAATGTGTACCTGGGAAAGGTAAAGTGTGGCAACCTGGATGTCACACTGGCCCTGTGTCCCAGGACAGTATGTTCGGCATACCATGGGCTCAAGGGGCTGACGTGTTGGAGATAAGCACTGAGGCCACATGCAACTACCATATGTCCCCAACTTTACATGTGGTTGTGATAATACCATTTCTAACTATATTTCAGATGTAGCTGGTGCTACACACGTGCCTTCCCTCCCAGGCTCTGGGTCCTGCTCAAGAAGGTACCCATCCCTCACAAGTGGTACACCACAGGAGAGTTTACTGTCATGGTGATTGAAGGCGAGGCAGAATCCCAATAATATCTGATAGCAGCCTTGAGTCAAGGTGAATCATATGTTAACATAGTATTATGGTAGTTAATGACAAAAAACTGTTCATTTTATTTGTATTTGGTTTAAAGCCTTAAACTTTGCACACCTTCCTTTGAAGTACATAAGTGTTCATTCTCCTTGAAAGAATATTTAAATAAGACGCTATCAGCATGAGAGTTTAATGACTAAAGAATGAGACGTTATGTGTCATTTGCTTAACTGTAATGGGTTAACAGATGAATATAAGAGAAACATTGTTTATTTAGCAGCATGAGAAGTAGAGTGCTATATGTATTAGGTTTGTTTTGTACACTATTTTTGCCAAAAACCCTCTGCTTTCACTCTACCATTCCAAGATAAACATCACAACAAACTTGATGAAATTTTTGGGTTTACTTAAATTTTTGCATTATTTTAATTCTAGGTTTCATGGAGGAGATTAAGGTGGCACCTCAGCTTCTTAATGTAAATGAAGTACTGGACCTAATTTCCGACCTTGTGGGGACTCAAAGAGAGGCTGTGTCTTTACAGCGGGAGAATGTGGCACTGCAGCGGGAGTGTGTTGCAATGCAGCGGGAGACTGTGGCTGCCTTGCAGAAATTAGCTGAAACACCAGCAGGCATCCTAAAACTTGTCCAGGCTATGGGAGGCCGAATTAAATAGGAAGCCATAGGTTTTCCCCTCATTTAAGCAATTAAGGTTTAAATCATAGGATTAAGCATTTTTTATTTCCTGGATTTTTTTTTCTCTCCTTTAATCACTAAGTTATGACGTAAATCTTAGAGGATCAAGTTATTTTGTCTTTCTTAAGGTTGTTAGTTTTTTCTCATTGTTTTTTTTTTTTTTGAGTTTAGGTGTAAATATTGATTTTTTTTTTTTTTTTGTCTTTTTCAGGATTAAGTTTTGATGTAATTTTTTTTTCTTTTTTTTTCTGTCTTTGGATTCTAGTCACGTTCCATTTGCTCCCGATACCAGAATCTCAAGTTGAGCTGTGCTACATTTTTAGTTCCTTATGTTTCTAGTCCCCTTTTCCATTTTTTTACCCAATACCATTTACCTCAAGTTGAGCTGCTATAATTTTCGTTTCTCAGGATTCTAGTATGCCTCAAAGTGAGCTGTGCTGTAATCTTAGTTTCTCAGGATTGATTATATTAACACAAATATTTTATAATGCATAAGAGGTCATATTGGCATGTACTCTTTTATAATTTTTACTTATACTAAAATTTCTTTATTTTTTTAATAAAAGGAAACTATAGCTATACATCTGTAAACGGTTGGTAATGTTTATACTAAGATTTTATATTTTTCAATAAAAGGAGATCATGTTTTTTATACAATGTTGCGTATGGTTGAATATATTTACACTAAAATTTTAAAAATTCATTAACTCCTTATTTGTTGCTGAAGACCTAACTTTATGTTTTTTTTTAATTACTTACAGAGAACTTAACAAAAAAAAAAAAATCTTCCTGTGAAATATACTCATACATACATGAATACATAGAGAGAGAGAGAGAAGATACAAATAATAGAAATTACAACACACACACACACACACACACACACACACACACACACACACACACACACACACACACACACACACACACACAAACACACAGCAGCTCCACTGCAGATCTCATGTAAACCATCTCTGGATGAGTTCCTTTCGGACAGTTGCCCCACGCTCATGGTGTCCGGCCGCAGGAGGCAAGTCTCCTTCTTCATCTTTCTGCTGGGGAGGTAATGAAAATAAATTAAAGATGAACTTAAGCAGTACTGGCATACTGTAGCATATCCCGAATAACTAGCACCTCCACTTGACATTGCTACTGCATATGTATGTTAATAAATCTACCCTAAACTTAAGCATACAAGGAGCACTGATACAGACAGCAATTTGTGGAGTATATAAAATATAGCACTATCTCAATGAAATACAGAAGCACCTACAGCTGCTGTGGAACTGGAACGCCACGTCTAACACAACGGTTGCGTAGCAGCAGACAGGCCGTCATGATCTTGGCACACTTCAGGGGAGTGTACTGCTGTTGGTGGTTGCGAGTGTTCTAAGTGCTAATCGGTTCACGGATAGAGAAAGTCATATCCGCCAGGGTTACTTTATTGGACAAAACATACACAGCTCATTACAGCAAGGACAACACATAGGATAGGTGTTTGTTTGTGTATGCGTTTGTGTGAATGTTGTTTGTGAAGGTTAACATTTAAGTGTGGGTGTATGTGTAGAACAATGTGTACGAATGGACGACAAGAGGACATGGACGGACAGTAGAAGATAAACAAGTAACAAGAGATAAACAATTAGACGCACAAGAAACAGCGAGACAGGAGCACGAACGAAAACATTGACACAAAGTAAAAATGAACATAGAGTCTATGCTGCAAGCTGGAGTGAGTAGTGCAGTGACAACAGCTACAGTAAGTCGAGCTGGAGTGAGTAATGCGGTGACAACAGCTACGGTGAGTCGAGCTGAAGTGTTGAGCAGCGAGGGGTTGAGCAGCGACGAGTTGAGCAGCGAGGAGTTGAGCAGCGAGGAGTTGAGGAAGTTGAAGGGGGCTACGTGGTGGGCTACGTGAGGTGGGCCGCGTGAGTTGAGCTGCGTGATGTGGGATGCGTGAGTTGGGCTGCTTGAGGTTGGATGCGTTGAGTTGAAAGGTTGGCTGTTGAATAGATCCTGGAAGGCTTGAATCCGCACTCCCAAATCGCGAACCACGTAGACAGGTCCTGAGCAGAAGAGTGGTGCTCTGAAGGACACCGCCATAGTAGAGGAAGAGTTGCATGTCGTCGTCAGGTATGGTGAAGTCGAGCGGCGTGGAGATGGGCAACAGGCACTGCCGTAAACGCGCCAGGGGCCACGGCAGTCAGAGAGTGCGTCGAGGGAACTGCATGTGAAGGCGCTAGCTGCCAGCAGGGGCCTCGGCAGTCGGTGAGAGTAGAACGACTGCGTGTGTTAAAGGCGCCAGCTGCCAGCGTGTCAGGGGGCCTCGGCAGTCTGTGAGGGCGTCAAACGACTGCGTGGTAAGGCGCTAGATGCCAGCGTGCCAGAGGCCACAGCTGGTTGTGGAGTGAGAGGCGCAAGCATATGCCAGGAGCCGCGGCAGTCGTGAGTGCGTCGAACGACTGCATGGGAAAGCGCTAGATGCCAGCAGGGGCCTCGGTGGCTCGAGGAGTGAACCAGTGTTCAAAAAGGCACTGTAACACAACACTATATGCTCAGTAGGTAACACTGTGACACTAACTGTTGCTGGGGACGTGCTGCACTGAACTGTTGCTGGACACACTGCACTGTACACAAAGATCCACAAGTGAAAGATAATCCAAGAGGGCGGTGGTAGATCCAGGAGGCGGTGGTTAATCCAGGGGGCAGCTAGTAATCCCAGTGGGGTGTCACACTGTTTGCGTGTCTCTAAGTCTGTGTGGTGTGTGGTGGCGCATACACTGGAGTCTATGGCGTGTACACTGAGTCTGTGTGTGGCGTGTACACTGAGTGTGTGTGGTACTGTGTGTCTCAGTAATATGTCGCACTGTGTTTGAGTGTTCACTGAGTCTGTAGTGTGTTACACGATGTGCGTGTCTCAGTCGCCGGACCAGCGGGAAGGCAGGGAAGGGAAAGGGTGGGGGTGGGTGGGTGGGTGAGCGCCGACAAGAGCACTATGGGGCATAAAAGATGCCTGAAGGGTGAACAAGGGGCCTGGAGAGGGGGCACAAAGGGGGCCTGGAGGAGGCGCTGAAGGTGCCTGGAGGAGGCGCGCAGAGGGTGTCTGGAGGGGGCACAGAGGTGCCTGGAGAGGGGCAAAGGTGCCTGGAGAGGGGCACAGAAGGTGCCTGGGGAAGGCGCAGAAGGCGCCTGGGGGGGAGGGGAGAACCTGAGTGGCAACCACGCCTACGGCGTAATGTTTCCTCCCGACCTGAGTGCTCAGCCCACGAACCCCGAATGGAGGTGAGGATTTTTGCCCCAGGAGAGGGCGGACGAATGGACAAGTTACCCTGCCCAGGTCCTCCACTCTGGGAGAGAGTGCCCTTGAAACGGCACCGGTTATAAGCCACCTTGAACCATAGCAACACTGCGGGGTCACCAATTGTCGGTGGTAGCGAGTGTTCTAAGTGCTATCTGGTTCACGAATAGAGAGTCATATCCGCCAGGGTTGGAGAAAACATACACAGCTCATTACGACAAGGACAACACATAGGATAGGTGTTTGTTTGTGTATGCGTTTGTGTGAATGTTGTTTGTGTAGGTTAACATTTAAGTGTGGGTGTATGTGTAAAACAATGTGTACGAATGGACGACAAGAGGACATGGACGGACAGTAGAAGATAAACAAGTAACAAGAGATAAACTATTAGACGCACAAGAAACAGCGAGACAGGAGCACGAACGAAAACATTGACACAAAGTAAAAATGAACATAGAGTCTATACTGCAACGCCCCATTTTCTTATTGTCACTGAGGGGAAGGAGCACGGAATTTGAGCGGTTACTGCTACAGATTACTACCCCCCCCCCCCCAGTGACGAGGAAGGAGGAACGAAATCTTCCCTGGTGCTGAGGCGCTGTGGCAGACGGTGATGCGTTGCGCTGAGTAGCGTTGTGCGATGAGTTGCGCTGAGTAGAGTTGTGTTGAGGAACGGTAAGTTGCGCTGAGTAGTTCAGCTACGGTGAGTCGAGCTGGGGCGAGTAATGCAGTGACAACAGCTACAGTAAGTCGAGCTAGAGTGAGTAGTGCAGTGGCAACAGCTACGGTGAGTCGAGCTGGAGCGAGTAATGCGGTAACAACAGCTACGGTGATTCGAGCTGGGTGAGTAGTGCAGTGACAACAGCTACAGTAAGTCGAGCTGGAGTGAGTAATGCGGTGACAACAGCTACGGTGAGTCGAGCTGAAGTGTTGAGCAGCGAGGGGTTGAGCAGCGAGGAGTTGAGCAGCGAGGAGTTGAGCAGCGAGAGTTGAGGAGCGTGAGTTGAGGAGCGTAAGGTGGGCTGCGTGAGGTGGGTTGCGTGAGGTGGGCCGCGTGAGTTGAGCTGCGTGAGGTGGGCTGCGTGAGGTGGGCTGCGTGAGGTGGGCTGCGGTGAGTTGAAAGGTTGGCTGTTGAATAGATCCTGAAGGCTTGAATCCGCACTCCCAAATCGCGAACCACATAGACGGGTTCTGAGCAGAAGAGTGGTGCTCTGAAGGACACCGCCGTAGTAGAGGAAGAGTTGCATGTCGTCGTCAGGTATGGTGAAGTCGAGCGGCGTGCAGATGGGCGAAAGGCACTGGCGTAAACGCACCGGGGGCCACGGCAGTCAGAGAGTGCGTCGAGGGAACTGCGTGTGAAGGCGCTAGCTGCCAGCAGGGGCCTCGGCAGTCGGTGAGTAGAACGAATGCGTGTGTTAAAAGCGCCAACTGCCAGCGTGTCAGGGGGCCTCGGCAGTCCGTGAAGGCGTCGAACGACTGCGTGGTAAGGCGCTAGATGCCAGCGTGCAAGAGGCCACAGCCGGTTGAGGAGTAAGAGGCGCTAGCATATGCCAGGAGCCGCGGCAGTCGTGAGTGCGTCGAACGACTGCGTGGGAAGGCGCTAGCTGCCAGCAGGGGCCTCGGTGGCTCGGGGAGTGAACCAGTGTTCAAAAAGGCACTGTAACACAACACTATATGCTTAGTAGGTAACACTGTGACACTAACTGTTGCTGGGGACGTGCTGCACTGAACTGTTGCTGGACACACTGCACTGTGCACAAAGATCCACAAGTGAAAGATAATCCAAGAGGGCGGTGGTAGATCCAGGAGGTGGTGGTTAATCCAGGGGGCAGCTAGTAATCCCAGTGGGGTGTCACACTGTGTTTGCGTGTCTCTCTAAGTCTGTGTGGTGTGTGGTGGTGTATACACTGAGTCTATGGCGTGTACACCGAGTCTGTGTGTGGCGTGTACACTGAGTGTGTGGTACTGTGTGTCTCAGTAATATGTCGCACTGTGTTTGAGTGTTCACTGAGTCTGTGTAGTGTGTTACACGATGTGCGTGTCTCAGTCGCCGGACCAGCGGGAAGGCAGGAAGGGGAAAGGGTGGGGGTGGGTGGGTGGGCGCCGGGAAGAGCACTATGGGGCATAAAAGATGCTTGAAGGGTGCACAAGGGGCCTGGAGAGGGGGCACAAAGGGGGCCTGGAGGAGGCGCTGAAGGTGCCTGGAGGAGGCGCGCAGAGGGTGCCTGGAGGGGGCGCACAGAGGGTGCCTGGAGAGGGGCAAAGAAGGTGCCTGGAGAGGGGCACAGAAGGTGCCTGATGAAGGCGCAGAAGGCGCCTGGGGGAGGGCGGGGGAGAACCCTGAAGGTGGCAACCACGCCTACGGCGTAATGTTTCTCCCGACCTGAGTGCTCAGCCCCACGAACCCCGAATGGAGGTGAGGATTTTTGCCCAAGGAGAGGGCAGACGAATGGACAAGTTACCCTGCCCAGGTCCTCCACTCTAGGAGAGAGTGCCCTTGGTACGGCACCGGCTATAAGCCACCTTGAACCATAGCAACACTGCAGGGTCACCAATTGTTGGTGGTTGCGAGTGTTCTAAGTGCTAATCGGTTCACGGATAGAGAAAGTCATATCCGCCAGGGTTACTTTATTGGACAAAACATACACAGCTCATTACAACAAGGACAACACATAGGATAGGTGTTTGTTTGTGGATGCGTTTGTGTGAATGTTGTTTGTGAAGGTTAACATTTAAGTGTGGGTTTATGGGGCGAACAATGTGTACGAATGGACGACAAGAGGACATGGACGGACAGTAGAAGATAAACAAGTAACAAGAGATAAACAATTAGACGCACAAGAAACAGCGAGACAGGAGCACGAACGAAAACATTGACACAAAATAAAAATGAACATAGAGTCTATGCTGCAACGCCCCATTTTCTTATTGTCACTGAGGGGAAGGAACACGGAATTTGAGAGGTGACTGCTACAATGCAACACTCCACCAGACCTGTGGAGACACCTGTACATGAAAATGTATGTTAGGCAACTACAAAAACTTTTAGTAATGATTACTGTAACCCATCCTACAACACTTTACTGCACCACATTGGACAAATTAACCTCTTAAGGTTTCATGATAAGGCTAACTCTAGTAAAGAGGCAAATTAAGTGGTACAGAACTGAAAGCAAAGCTACCTGAAGCGACTTTTCAAGACCCCAAACGTTTGCTCCACAACAAAACGTGTCCTAATGTGAGCCCTGCTGTAGCGCTCCTCTGCTGCTGTCTTTGGGTTAGCTACAGGGGTAATCAGCCATGATTCTAAAGGGTAGCCGCTGTCACCTGCATTATAACAAAGCATAAAGCAAAAGAATTATAATAACTTATTTTTATCCTAAGGATGGACACCTCACTATACACACCTAGGAGTAGGTACTCTCCAAACTCTCCTTCAGCAAATCGCTCCCGCAAGTAGCTGTTGCGCCAAATGAATGAATCATTTGTTGTCCCTGCGAATGAGTTATTGTGATGAAACCTACATCTGCACTGTAATAAACATTTACCTGTTTATTGGCATATGTACTATGGAGGAATTATAACCAGGCTTATATATTATAATTAGTACTCAAAATTTCCGGTTAGGTAATAATGTGTCGAGTACCGACTGAAATCCTAATATTTGAAATTACCTGGGAATCTGACACAGTAACTAGTGATCAAGCCAGCAGCATCGCATGCGACTTGTATGTTTAGTGAATGGAACCTTTACCTGTTTATGTACAGGGCCTCATCAATTATTGGACCCTTGGTGGCAACATGTGTACCTGTGGACATTTTTTCACATAAATATTTGCATATTCAATGACAACGTAAATATAAATATACATGCTGATGTATCAATTATTACTTCAACAACAGCAAACCATTATTTTCATCATTGATAAATATTTTTTTCTGGACAGTTATTTAGAGTCTTACACTCAATAGCTCCAACAACTCTGGGCAAATTGCGTATTCTTGAAAAGGTTCTAGCCACTGCTCTTCTTCCTTGTTCTGAAGAGGGCATCTTTATCTCACGCATTGCCTTGCTGGACAAAGCATTTGCCACATCCATGAACACCCGGCTTACACTTGGCTGGAAAGGACCTGAAACAGTAACATGGAATTAATCTCATCAGTTGATTACTGGAGCTTAATGCAGTTTCAATAATATATCCAGTATCAGGCCCTGCATCCCCCAAACTATCTAAAAGTAATATGCATAGAATTCCTTGAGCACCCTCATGTCTGTCTCATTCTTGCAAGAAAATTCGGTATTTGTGAAGTTTCGTCTCAGCCGCTCACACAACAGTTTGTATGTTGTTTGCATCTACATTACGACAATTCCAACAACTTTTCTTAATAACGTTTTTCCCGCAAATTAATATTAAGGGATAGTGAAAAAAATAGGAGGTTAGGTTAGGTTACTTAGGATCGGTTAGGGTAAATTGGGATATAAGCAATTTTAAGCTTCACTTCCACGGGAAATGACTAGTTTCTGCCATCCCCCACCCCCCCCCAAAAAAAAAATTATCCACGGGTCCCCCAAGATTGTTGTGGTGGAAGTGGGGAGTAACTCTGAAATTGTTTTTTCCCATGGAATTCAAGGTCACAGTTGCATGAATCACATTAAAAACAGTGTGTGTGGGGGGGGGGGGGGGTATATGTTTCATGAGAAAATGGTGGGCGAGATGAAACTTCACAAATTCCGATAATTCCTGAACACTCATTTTTTTTCATTAAGGATATGGTTCGATTACATTACAGATACCTCTAGGTGAAGCTTGGTGATATCAAACGCCTAGTTTAACTATGAAGGGTTAAAAGGATACTGCTACTACAAGACTCAGTGGCTACACTGAGTTGGAAGTCGTATTCAGGGGTTCTTACCGCTGGTATTATTGCTAATAAGAAACTTACCGGTAATGTTTCCAATAACTTGTTGGAAAGAGCCGCTGGCATACATTATCAGTGCCAGCAGCACCTGTGTGCAGGTGGGGGATGGCGTGTGCCCTCCTCGTCCTCCTCTGTAGATAGGGCTCAAGCTCCGCTATCAGCCGAGTGATCTCTTGTCGAGGGAGTCTGTACTAACTGATGAGCTCTGCATCACTCACGGAGAGAGGGTCAAGGCGATCACGTATTCTCCTTTCTCTCCTTAAAGCACGGTCATGCAAAACAGCGATAAGAATCTCCATCGTGGGTGCTGGCAGTGGTCTGACTGAGGATGTAAACAAACGCAACCCCTGTACCATCTCGCTTTTATGGAAGGAATTTCCCATATTACCTCTTACTTTTATTTATTTGTCAAGAAACACTAATTATGACATTTCATGTTAATATAAAGAAGGTTGTAAGAGTTACACCAACTCCGTCGAGGTCGTAACTTACATCCTCCTTACAACTCCTTAACAACCTCCCGGATGCTTCCTGAATTCGGCGGAAGTTGTACCTCGGCCTTCCACCGTTGTAAGCCTTACAACCTGCTCTCTGAATATGGCCCCAAGCAGTCTACAACCGGCGGAAGGGCCGGCCAAGCTGCTCGCCCGACGAGGACTGGCGTGTCACTGATGGCAGTGCATCTTTTTTTTTTTTTAATGTTTACCTGCACGATGGCAGAAGGGGCTATGTTGAGAGCCCGGCAGAGGAGCTAGGCGTCAAGCCATGAGGCCCTGCCTAGCTGGTTGGGGGGCACGGGTGCATTTTGCACCCGTAGCCGGACCCGAACGAGCAACTCAGCAGTCTATTATAACCCGGCAGCGTCAGCGGACCCATTTTTGGGCTCCTGCGAGTCGGTCCACTGAAACGGTGGACCCCGTATGGGGCTCGGCTCAAAACGCCTAATTCGAGCTAATTGCAGACGGTAGCGGCATTGAGCAACCCACCATGCATGCCCTGGGTCAATGTGAAGGGTAATTGATCTTGAGGTTGGCTTATTTGTCATAGGTGGTGCTGTAAGGTCATGGCAGACTGAATTAGCTATCCATACAGTAATCACTTGTCAAATTCTCAATAGTAAACAACAAGCGACTCTCGGCTAGATGCCACGTGTCACGAGACTGTTTATTTTGTAACAAACACCACCCAAAAAGAATGGAGTTTGAGTTTAAATAATATATTTAACGGCTTTATGGTTATGAGAGGAGTACTCTGAGATACGTTCCATGCTCTTTTCTTAGTCTCAAAATGCAGTGTAATGATGCCGTTTCTCGGCCACTTCTCGGCTTTCCCATGGCCGAAGCCCACGGGATAACCTGGCTCAAAGGCCAGGAGAGTTGCTCGTTCGACGAGTGCAGGCATTCCACTGGCAGTGCATCGTTTTTGTTTATAATGTTTACATGCTCGTTGGCATGAGTGGCTATGGTTAGAGCCCGGCAGAGGAGCTAGGCTTCAGGCCATGAGGCCCTGTCTAGCTGGTCGGGGGGCACGGGTGCATCTTGCACCCGTAGCCGGAGCCGAGCGAGCAACTCAGCAGTCTATAAGCTGGCTCAAAGGCCGGGAGAGTTGCTCGTTCGACGAGTGCTGGCGTTCCACTGGCAGGGCATCGTTGGTGTTGTTAGTGTTTTATGTTTACCTGCACGTAGGCAGGAGGGGCTAGGTAGAGAGCCCAGCAGAGGAGCGAGGCGTCAGGCCATGAGGCGCTGCCTAGCGGGTCGGGGGCACGGGTGCATTTTGCACCCGTAGCCGGAGCCGAGCGACCAACTCAGCAGTCTATAAGCTGGCTCAACGGCCAGGAAAGTTGCTCGCTCGACGAGTGTTGGCGTTCCACTGCAGTGCATCTTCTTAAGATAGGGGGGCAGGGCCTTTGGCCAAAAGACGGCCCTGTAAGGGGGGGCGGGCAATTCAAGTCCCGGCGGGTGTAGGGACGCCCCCGCCGCCGCCACAGCCACGGGTAAAAGCCGGCAAGCAGCGACGGAGGCACGGGCTCTCAGGGCAGGCGCCCAGTAGACACCAGTAGCGGTGCACGGGCAGGCAGCCGACCGGTCGACTTGACTGCTGCGGGGGGGCCCAAAGCGAGGATAGACAGGCGGGTCAACCACGCCGCCGCAGAAGGACCCCACAGCTGCTCGCCCGACTGCAGTGCATCGGGTACGCGGCCTTTATATACCCGAACATCAAGATTTATCCCCTAAAAAGGGGGAACGGGCCTTTGTCCGTGGACGGCCCGTCGCAGAGGGGAACCCGCCGCGGGCGTGCGGCGGTTGGGGGAACCCTTCCGTCGCCGCCACAGCCACGGGTAGAAGCCGGCGGGCAGCGACGGAGGAACGGGCCCTCCGAGCTCTGGCTCAGGAGCAGCCCGCTCGTGTGGGCGAGCAATGCAAGCTCGTTGCGGGACGCCTCCGCCGCCGCCACAGCCACGGGTAACAGCCGGCGAGCAGCGACGGAGGCACGGGCTCTCTGGGCAGGCGCCCAGCAGACACCCGTAGCGGTGCACGGGCGAGCAGCCGACCGGTCGACTTGACTGCCGCGGTGGAGCCCTAAGCGAGGATAACCAGGCGGGTCAACCAAGCCGCCGCAGAAGGACCCCACAGCTGCTCGCCCGACTGCAGTGCATCGGGTACGCGGCCTTTATATACCCGAACATCAAGAGGCAAAAATGACTGCCTCAAACCGCTGTCCAATCAGCGACGAGCTTACATCAACAGCTTAAAATACATTTGCAAGCTACATGTATATAATATATAACTTTAAAAAAAAAAATAATAACCGAAGAGCAGTTTTCATTGGGCTCAACCATTTAAACAATATGCGTATTGTGTGAAGTGTCATGCAATGATAAAACGATGGAACTGGCACTGATAAATAATCGGAGGAGTATCGTTTCGTAGCGTAGCCTAATACTGCCCCTTTCTGAAAAAAGATTATGATTTCAAAAATGCTGTTATTATTGTTATGCTATGAAATACGAGAATAATAGTGGAAGATCAGTTTTCACTGCCACTGACCATTATAACAATATGTACTTCTATTAAATTTTAAAATAATAACCAAAGAACAGATGTCAATGCCATTAAGCACTATGGCAATACGTACTTCTACTAAACTCTCACCTGTATGTTATTGATACAATGTTATAACAATGGAATTGGCACTGAGGACAAGTGTTTCGTAACGCAGCCTAATATTTCCCCATCTAAATTAAAGCTTTATATGTTAAAACCAAAATATGCTATGAATCCAATGTTCCCAGGAATGTAAAGCCATGAAATCACCCCCCCCCCAAACCCACACCCGCTCATGATATACGAAAATCATAAAAAGAGATCAGTTTTTGCAATGATATTTCAACGGAATATTTTCATAGGCTTCAGAAATTGACGTGTTACCAAAAAAGTCAAACAATTTGTTAGTTATAACTACCCATGTGCTTTTTTGTATTGTATATTAGGAATTCTTATACAAAAGAGAATGTATTGCATTAAATTAGCGTCATCAAATGACGCATATATTATAAAAGCTGACTCCTAAGGAGTAAAATTCTGTTCCCTGAATCGCTAGCTTTAGAATACTTGTCAACAACGAAAAGAACAATATGCTAGTGGTTCAGAGAACAGAATATAACCTCTCAGAAGTCAGTTTTCTAATCTATATGTCATTTGATAACGCTCATTAAGTGCAATACGTTTTTTTTTCCGTGTGTGTATTGATTAAATGACTTCGTTGCTGAAAAGTATTCCAAAGATTATTCTATTCCTCTTCAATAAAGTGATGTCCGCTATTCTCGTCTTTTAATCAATATTAATAAAGAATCATCTCAACGTTTGACACAGCAGCTGTTTTATGAACGTGAAAATGAAAATTCATGAAAATCCGATTCACTTTTTTCAACCTTTTTGAAATACTTAATGTGAGAGCCGACAGCATCTAAGAATAAGGGCCTAATTATGCAACATAAAACATGTATCATTTAACAAATATCAAGTATACTAAGCAAAGAACACTATCAACAATAGCAACAAACACTAGCCTCCCACTGTTTCATGAAACAAATAACAGATATCTTAAGCAATTTACTATGTCAACAATAGCAACAAACACTAGCCTCTCACTGTTTCATGAAACAAATAACAGATATCTTAAGCAATTTACTATGTCAACAATAGCAACAAACACTAGCCTCCCACTGTTTCATGAAACAAATAACAGATATCTTAAGCAATTTACTATGTCAACAATAGCAACAAACACTAGCCTCACACTGTTTCATGAAACAAATAACTGATATCTTAAGCAATTTACTATGTCAACAATAGCAACAAACACTGCCTCTCACTGTTTCATGAAACAAATAACTGATATCTTAAGCAATTTACTATGTCAACAATAGCAACAAACACTAGCCTCCCACTGTTTCATGAAACAAATAACAGATATCTTAAGCAATTTACTATGTCAACAATAGCAACAAACACTAGCCTCTCACTGTTTCATGAAACAAATAACTGATATCTCAAGCAATTTACTATGTCAACAATAGCAACAAACACTAGCCTCTCACTGTTTCATGAAACAAATAACTGATATCTCAAGCAATTTACTATGTCAACAATAGCGACAAATAGTATAGCCTATCACTGCCCACTATACATATAACAGCATCAATAGCAGCTGTCTCCATCATATTTCCCATTCCTGTTAGCAGGGAACGGGAGGGGGTGGTGGCAGTGAGGCAGCCAGGTAAATGTGTACAGGTAAAGGTGGCGTAATTGGCAGCATAAAACAATGAGCATGGATGTGCTATCAGTTAGATAAGTATCAAGGCACCTCTCCATCCGAAATTGATCTCTTGTGGGCAACTCAATTTGCTTATGCAAGAGCAGGGCTATGCGAGCTTTTTATTTTCCTTTATGTTTCCTTTGCTATAAAAAAAAACAATAAAGATCATAAAAGAAATGGATTATAGAAATAATTGAGAGAAGAGTAGTACTTCATTATTTAGTAGTTAGTTAGTGGTTAGTATAAGATTACATGCATGTAATGTCACCTGTTGCAGATTTAAGGTGTGTCTGCGGCTGACGCAGGCATCTACCAGTGCCACGTACCCGTCAGCTTGGAAGAGCTCAAGGTGGAAGCCGCCCAGCCTGTTGTGGTAAGATTTTAATGTTGGATCATTTTCTTAGTTAAGAGATGGACGAATGTGAGTGTTTCGTTCCAGTAATAGATTGGTAATGCTTTTATTTTTATCGGGGAAGCCTGGAAAGGGTTGAGAACTTGAGAGATATAGCAAAGTGCCATATGCCATCAGGTCAATATCATGAATTGGAACTTAAATAAAAAGAGGACTTGGATATACAATAACGTAAAGGTTTAAATGCAAAAATAGACTTGCCTACATTATTAGTTTCATACCTTATCAAAGCCTTCATGTCAATATGAATCATGCCTATACATCTTAGAAACTTGAACATATTACTCATAAATATAAGACCAATTTTTTTTTAATTCAGTTCGAAAACAGATTAGCCTACATTATAATGTTACTGTCTTTCACGTCGAACCCTTCAGGTCGATATCATATCTTGAAACTCTACAAAAAAAAAAAACTAAGAAACAAAAAAAAAAGTTTATATGCAAAAATAGCCTAGCCTACATGATATATATTTTTTTTCACATTTCGTCAAAGCCTTCAGGTCAACATGAATCATTCCTGTATAGCTTGGAAACTCTAAAAAGGACTAATGGCCTCTTTCACAGTTCGCCATGATGTGTTAGTAAGCCTGCAAATCAACACCAAAGACTTAGAAAATTCATTGCGTAGTGTTTTGTGTTCATGCACAAGTTAATACTTCTGAGGAAATCATACGGGACATCTCTTGTGTGTCTGGTGCTGCATCGCAAACCTAACCATTACGGAGTGTAAAAGACTAAAGTTTCGTTCGGGCGATTACAAAGCCACTACGATGGACTGTGGAATTGGCTCTAAGAAATATAACAACCTGAAAATTGTTAAGAGCAAAAATAGCCTACCGTACAGTTGTGGGACACAAGTGTTGACACAGTTTCCAAAAGGTTTCGGACGCCGCTAGCGAAAGACGGCAACTATCCAGCAGAGCTACATTCGATTTATATGTGACGTGTGTGTGTGTGTGTGTGTGTGTGTGTGTGTAAGGAGCAAGGAGTGTGTGGGTGTGAGAGAGATATTACTTAAGAGAGGCGCCAGGGGTATATTTTTTTACGAATATTTTTTTAAACTGACTAAATTAGTTTTTCTCGCTCAACATGTCGGGGATGCTATGTACTACCAGGTAATGAAGCATATTCATGTAGAATATTAAAAATAACAGGGTCCCTTTAAGATATTTCAATGCTCCGCGCTGTTACGCTATAGCGCGCCAACACACGTGGTATTTCTCAAGGCTTGTACGCACGTAAAATTCACATTAGAAAGTCTGTTTCCCTGTAAATTTTGTCATCCATCATCCCTCTATCCACTCGTGACAGCTGCCGAATGTGAAATGCGTACTCTGCTGCTCAGTTCTCCCACAGACGTTGACTGGGGAGGACGTTGAACATTTTCGCTGCGCTATAACCCAAAAACGTCTTTATAAAGACGTACAAGCGCAAAGCAACGATGAGCAGAGTTATGAACATAAAGAAGGCTTCTGGAAAAAAATGAAGACCCAGGAAACACGCAAGAAAGCAACGCAAAAAAGCAAGAGTCACGACTCTTATCTTCACACCAACCGCATCCCGACCACCACCACCACCACCTTTGAGTGATAACTTTTTTTTTTATAAAGGGGGACCAGATGCCTTATCCTTCTCCAGTAAGTGAACAAGGTATAAACAATCATATGTGAAGATTTCATGCCAGTCAAGTGAATAAAAATAGCAAAACACATGAAATGGAAAAAAAAAAAAATGTAGGAGCCAAAATCTCGAAAATGTGTTTTTTACACTTCAAAAAAATTCAGAAAATCAACAGTCTGATAGTCTTTTCTAAGGTATCAATATAAACTACAACTAAATGGCAATTTTTCTCATTTTGTACATTTTAGAAAAGGTAAAAAGAAAACGGGAGAAAAAATGGAGAAAATTATTAGTGAAATTATTTTTTCGAAGCCGAAACAAAAAATCTAAAATTTACAAAATGAGAAATGTACACATATACACAAATGTTCTATGGTATTTTTTTTAAAGTAATTATCTAAAAACTAAAGTCTGTGAAACAAATAGAAGATTTTATGCTCTGTTTGAGTTTCCCCTACACATTCACCCAAATTTCACGAAATTCACAGAATGTCATACATTTACAACAACAAACAACATATTAAAATTTCAAAGACATAGGACAGACAGGATTTTTCTTACGAAACTGTGAGCATCAACTGCAAGACGATTATGTTTCTTTAACCCGAGAACGTTGGGAGACCCTTTTCAGGGCTTTCACAAGTCGGGGCTGTGGTACGGTGGACCCTAAAAAGGGCTCTCCATAAAACACCTAATTCGAGCTATTTGTAGTCGGTGGTGGCATAGCGCAACCCACCATGAATGTCCGAGGTCATTGTGGTGGGTGAGTGATCTTGAGGTGGGCTTTTTTGTCAAAGGTGGTGCTGTAGGGTCATGGCAGGCTGACTTAGCTATCCATACAGTAATCACTCGTCAAATTCTCTATAGTAGACATCAAGCGACTATTGGCTAGATGCTACACGTCACGAGACTTTATTTTGTGACAAACACCACCCAAAAATAATGGAATTTGAGTAAAAGTAAATATTTTTAACGGCTTTTTGGTTATGAGAGGAGTACTTTAATGTACATTCCCTGTTCTTTTCTTAGTTTCAAAACGCAGTGTAATTTTGTCTTTTCCCGGCCACTACTTCTCGGCTTTCCCATAGCCGAAGCCCACGGGTTAAAAAAAATATGTTATGAATGCTCTTGTTTCCACTAGTCCACGCTCTGTAATAAGATTTTTTGCATTCCATAAGCTAACTACTTGCTTGGCTTTGGTCGTCAGTGTGCATTCTGGAGAGAGAGAGAGAGAGAGAGAGAGAGAGAGAGAGAGAGAGAGAGAGAGAGAGAGAGAGAGAGAGAGAGAATTAATTTCTCTCTGCAAATTTGCTGCAAATAATAGCCTAGTTTTCTTAAATGCATAATAATAACTTAGTAGTATTCGTAAATGCAAAATAATAGCTTTGTAATTCAATTCAAAGCATAATAACCTACTAGTCTCCTAAATGCACCGGCTGGCATGGTCGATGACGTCATTGCATAACATTGCCAAGCGAGAGGTGGTCGTAAAAGATGCAAGAAGTTACGAGATGTTTAAGAGCGTTATTGTAAGTTGTGAATTTATCGTAAGAAATTTTAATAAAATGAGCAGGATGTAAGAAGCCATTTTAAGTCTTTTAGTGGTCGAAAGAAATGGAAAAAGTTGTAAGAGAAATTTAAAGTGTTCATTGTAAACTGTGAGTGGCCGTAAGAAGTTGAGAGATGTATAATACGAGTGTTCATTGTATAATATTTGCTTGTGTGTTGGGTTGTATAGTTATGTGGAGTTTAATATGAAGTGACTATGAATGTGATATAAATGCTTTTTTTTTAATAATGGTGTATGCATTGAAGAGATGAATTTATTAGGAATAGCCTACTTTTTATAAGTGCTGTATATGATTAATGAATGTGAAAGTATACAATGAATGCTTCCTTAACAATGCTTTACGTGTTTTAAACAGTATTAATTCAACAGAAATAGCCTATTTTTTTTTATTAATGTAGTGTATGATTGATGAATATGGATGTATAATGAACGCTCTCTATATAATGATGTATGTGTTTAACCCATTACATCCCAACTTTTTTTATTTGTGAAATAAACTGAGTTTGTTTGTAGAATACTGTAAAATGATTGGTTAAGAATAGTAACAAATGCTAAAAAAAAAAAAAATATTTCTAATAGTAAGCTTACAATAAGCTGTCCTCAAATGAGGACACTGGGATAATAAGACTACAAGTGAGATTACAAAGCTTACAGAAAAGTATCCTGATTTGAAGACAAAGTTATATGACTGGAGCAATTATAACATCTTGGTAATAGTATGGTATGATAATTGAAATTCACAACATATTTCCAAGCCGTGATGATATTTCAAACAGAAGCATGAACTAAAAATTGCTTTTATTCTATGAAGAGTTTATCTTCTCTGATGATATGAGCCGAAGCACTCTACACATAGAGTAGCATTGCATTTATAACAATATGTTCTTGGCTTAGCTGTACATGGTTTGTTTTGACATCGTTGCTGCTTTTGCCTCTTCTCAATTATATGGTATTTGCCATCATACCGAACATCAGTAACACTTGTGCAAGATGTCAAAGCACTACAGGGTCGTCCCATTGTCACTTCCATGCAGCTTAATTTCATATATGGTACACAGATAGCTCGTTTGAAGTCTAAAACACTCAGCTGTGCATTGTTGTCTCCTTGATGTAACATCCTGTAAATGACCCATGAATTCACCACTGCCATATCTATGAATCGCGTGAATAAGGGCCAGTACCATTTCTTTTCTCGAATTGACACAGAATATTTACCTACTAACCAGTCGTGGTGATAAACCCCACCCATGTGTTTGGTATAATTGAACATTGGATTTGGCTGTGGAACACTTCCCTTTGTCTTTGTATGTTTCAGCTAACGCTGAACTTTTGCAAGAGGCTCTACTGTATCATAATTAGTTCCAACTGTCACACATTTGTTATCAAACCACTTTATCATAAGAATTTCCTCATGTGTGTCGAGCCTGTAGTCATATACCCCTCATGGTTTCTTTTCCATAGCACATGAGGACTCCAGGGGACACTGTTTCAAACGATTGTCCCTCAATGTTCCTGTCACCTGATATCCAAGATTTCTTAGGTGTACTAATAAGTCATAGGTAGTAAAATAATTATCAATAAATAATGAATGAGATTCTGGATCAGCTACGGCCTGTAACATTCGCAGTACTACCTTTGAACCTAATAATAAGTCCTCATTCCCATCAAGTTCAGAGTTCTTACCACAATAAAGGTCAAAGTTGTAGCAATACCCTGAAGTTCCACAAAGTGCCCATAGTTTGTAACCAAATCTAACAGGTTTTACCTAAATAAATTGTTTTAAACTATTGTGCCCATAGTACTTTACCATCATTTAATCAACAGAGATACAAGGCTCAAATACTACAAATTATATGAATGCTTATTGAAGTAATGTAATAAGATTTCTTACTGTGAACCCCTTATCTGATTTATTGCTTTCAGCCTCTGCATTGTCACAAAAGTGGACAGCGCCTTTTATAATCTGAAATCTATTGCGAGACATTATTTTTTTCACCAAAGACACTCCCAGATCCTCTTCCTTGGACCAATAGTGTCTCTCTGCTGGTAGTTTGTGATATGATAAAAAAAGCAAGATTGCTATGAAACACTTTAGCTCTTCTACAGTAAACACAAAGTCACCTTTGTTTTTGCATGCAGTTGCATAGCACACTGTTTCTTTTATAATATGATCATAAATATTTGGAGACATTATTGACTCGAACAGTTCCAGAGGGGTGAGATGCTCCATTTCTTCCTTCATTTTCTGCAAATTGTCCTCGTAATTTCTTCCTCGTTGCTTCACCTTGTAGTATTGTAGTTGTTTATATCTCCAGTTTGGCTGCGATTCACATAGCTTCCTTTTCCTTGATCTGGAAGATTTTTGGACGTAGAGTCTTCTGCTGTACTGGTTTTACTTTCAATGTGGAGCTCAAGAGATCCTGGCACGTCTTGCACTATTACTTCTCCAGTAAGATCATCATGATGACACCTGACAATGTTGTATTCCAAATTTGTCAAGTGTTGTGGTATGTATACAAAACCTTTGTTATTATTATACAAACTAAACAATCATGACACTATGACCTTATTGGATTATCAAATTATCTAAATAAATTAATTTTAAGTTAGTAAATAGCTGACCTATGAGAGGAAGCGAAACGTGTTGGAGTGTGTGTGTGGCAAGATGCGAGGCGGTACTGACCTTGGCTGACCCCTCTGGCCGCCCCTCTCCCACCTGCCAGTTTCTCCTAGAACTAATGTAGCAGCAGGAGTGGAGGTGATGGGTTACCTCTTCCATGGTTATGTCCACCTGATTCAATGTTCCTCCATGATTAATTTTGTTGATTTAATTTGCTTCTGCACTCAACCTACTTATTATCTTTTAACATATGTGTAAATTTTTCAAAATGAAGCTATCACATTTATTCACTCCCATGTTTGTATTTCTGCTACCTTTTAAATCACTGTTAATCATTAAACCCAAATAAGAACATAAGAACATAGGGAAACTGCAAGAGGCCGAGTGGCCTACACAGGGCAGCTCCATATTTATACTTTCACCCTCTCTACAGCTTCTGCATCAATTATGATGAGATCCGGTACGTGACGGTTTCTTATTCTACAATCAATTAACATTTCTTTGGGTTATTTACGTTAAGTTCCAGAAAATTTGATTTGCACCAGTCAGTGAAAAGGTGAACTTGGGCCTAAGTACTCATTACATTCATCATTTATTCACCAACAATTACCGTGTCATCGGCATATTTTATTATTGTGCAATTATTAAAACCACTTCTACAATCGTTTGTGTATAAACTTTGATCTTATACAAAGAATATGAATCTGTTAGCTTATAAACAGACTATTTTTGAAGTTTTTTTAATAATTACAAAATATTTAAAAATGCTGATGACACTTTAATTTTTGGTAGAATATTAAATGATGAATGTAATGAGTACTTAGGCCCAGGTTCACCTTTTACTGACTGGCAAATCAATTTTCTGAACTTAACGTACATAACCCAAAGAAATGTTAACTGATTTTAGAATATGAAACCGTCGCGTACCTGATCTCATCATAATTGATGCAGAAGCTGCTGCCAAGCTTGTTCCCATTAACCAAGTTTTTTGGTGAGGGCCTCATAATAGGCAGCCTTGGCCTCTTCGGTGGCTGCCTTGGCCTCTTCGGTGGCTACCTTGGCCTCTTCTGCCCGCCGAACTGCTGCTCTGATGGCAAGCTCCTCCTCTAAGATAGCCAGTTCAAGCTTCCTCTTCTTAGTAAGGTGAAGGGCTTCTTCTTTATCAGCAAGAAGGAAGCTTTGAGCTGGCTGTGGAACTGCCTGAGGGGTGGAGGAAGATGCAGTAGCAGCAGCAGTGAAGGTGGTGACTAGTACAGGGGAGAACTCTCGGGCCAGACAGCACAGGCACGAGGTCGTCCTCCTCCTCCTCCTCCTCAAGTAGCCTGCTGGTTAAGTGAAAAAGATGTATGTTGAAAAAGTATTAATATGTTCAGAATCATAATAAATATTAACGTATACCATTTCTAGTTAATGCTGGCACTACATCCACTGAATTATTAAATTAATTTTAAAATAATACACGGTAAGTGTTGATTTACTAAATTTTTATTCATACTTTTATGCAACAAATAAATGCAATTAGTTTGTGGTAAGCACACTGAAAATTGAATTAGGAAACTCCAAATGAGGAAGGAAAATAATTTCAAATTGATCTCCAGATATAGTATGAAAATTAAATAAAACAAAAATAGTCCAAATATATGCTAATGCACAGCAGCAAATTTAACTTCATGAATTCCTACTGAAACCTTTTATTATAACAACTTTGCTGTGTGGCTGAGAGCACTGAGAGCATGTGCAGTCACGCATGGTAAAAAAAAATATAAAAAAACTCAATTTTGAAGTTATTTCCATGGCACCTTACATATACCTTCTGTGGGTCCCGGACAATCATGGACGTGTGCAAATCTATTACAGTCCAGTATGACAAATATGTTTCCTTATGCTAAGTAATCATGCAGTTTTGCAATTTGATAAACCCTCGCTATAACAAACTAAAAGGGGGAAAGGAGGTGACGCATCTTAACATCCAGTAGTCTGAGTGGTTCAAACTTTTCATATATGTCCAAACTTTGTTTGGTATACGAGCTTAAAGTTATCTTTTGGTGTTCATTATTGTAACTAAAAATATATATTCATGACTGCAGATGAAAGGGGATTCACCAAAGGACAAGAATGAAAGTGTTTACAATAGGGCGTATAATTTCTGCCGGGCCACTAAGGAACCAAACCCCTCACCTGTCAAATTTACCGACTCCTATTTTGTTGGGTACTGATTTCATGTTGCAACATGAAATTACTCTAAAAACGTTGCAACCACATGAAAAACAAGGGAAATGAGGCTGGAAACTGATGATAGAAGGGGAAACTATACCACTACATCCCATTGAGCCCTCAGTTGAATGTAGATGAAAATGAAGAAAGGTTCACTGAAAGCAAGGCCGTACGTTGCTAATCAGTTGAACCTTTGCAGCTGCATGCATCTGTTGCAGGTTACTTAACGCTAGTGACGCAACTACAGGCAACTGAAGCTTTATTTGAGCCTTGCGTTAGTACTCCTCAGGCTAGAGTCTAGTGCTCAGGGATACTTAAGTTGACCCCTTCACCTGACAATCAAAGATCTTATGTCACTGTGCCGTATTTGAATGTTGAAAGTGAAAGTATAGAGGTAGACGATAATACAACGTTAGGATTTGTGAAGCCTGTCACTCAGGAGCAATACGCTGATCTGCCACAAGTATCTAGTGTACAGACCGTTGACACAGTTAAGACAGACTTGAAGCCCGCAGAGCTTGAAGCAAGGAATAACAGCCTCTATCAAATTGCTGACGCTAAATTCCCAAGTGAAGAGAGGGAAAATCAGGTCTTAAAGTCCTTAATAAATAAATATATAACAGTGTTTTCCTCAGAACAAGAACCATTAACAGTAACGCCCTATTTTCTAAGCACCATCAAGCAAAACACAGATGAAGTAGTGTACAGGCGTCCCTATAACATTCTTTTCATTTATCATGGCAGAGTAAATGAACAACTTATATCGCTCCAGCAACAGGGTGTGATTCGCCCTTCGCGATCACCCTATAATGACCAACTTACCCCAGTGCCAAAAAAAAGAGGACTACGACTTTGTCTGGACTTCCGGGCAATTAACAAGACACTACGGGACGACCGATACCCACTCCCTAATATAACGATCATACTCAGTCAATTGGGAGATAGTAAGCTTTTTTCATGCCTAGACTTGAAAACAGGGTTACCATCAAATCCCCCTAGATGAAATTAGCAGAAAGAAGACGGCATTTTCTTCTCCAGCAGGACATTGGGAATTTACTTCCCTCCCCTTTGGCCTTAAAACAGCCCCGTCCTGCTTCCAGAAAATAATAAACACTGTCCTTATATGGCTATTAGGAAACAAGGTTCAGGTGTACTTTGATGACATAATTATCCTGGGCGATACATTTTCTAATGATGTAGATAACTTAGAACAAATTATGGAACGCTTAAAGGAAGTCAAACTGACTATTAAGATGGAGAAGTGTAACTTTTTACCCCGTGGGCCGCTATGGGAAAAGCCGAGAAGTGGCCGAGAAACGGCAACATTATACTGCATTTTGAGACTAAGAAAAGAGCATGGAACGTATATCAGAGCACTCCTCTCATAACCATAAAGCCGTTAAAATAATTAATTATGCTCAATCTCCATTCTTTTGGGGTGGTGTTTCTTTTTTTTTTTTTTTTTTTTTTACAGCAAAGGAGACAGCTCAAGGGCACAAAAAAGTAAACATTAATAATAAAAAAAAAGCCCGCTACTCGCTGCTCCTAAAAAGAATCCAAAGAGGTGGCCGAAAGATAAGTCAGCTTCGGGAGGAGAGGTGTCCTGATACCCTCCTCTTGAAAGAGTTCAAGTCGTAGGCAGGAGGAAATACAGATGAAGGAAGATTGTTCCAGAGTTTACCAGCGTGAGGGATGAAAGAGTGAAGATGCTGGTTAACTCTTGCATAAGGGGTTTGGACAGTATAGGGATGAGCATGAGTAGAAAGTCGAGTGCAGCTGCAGGGGGCCGCGGGGGGGAGGCATGCAGTTAGCAAGTTCAGAAGAGCAGTCAGCGTGGAAATATCGATAGAAGATAGAAAGAGAGGCAACATTGCGGCGGAATTTAAGAGGTAGAAGACTATCAGTATGAGGAGGAGAGCTGATGCGACGAAGAGCCTTTGCCTCCACTCTGTCCAGAAGAGCTGTGTGAGTGGAGCCCCCCACATGAGATGCATACTCCATACGAGGGCGGACAAGGCCCCTGTATATGGACAGCAACTGTGCAGGGGAGAAGAACTGGCGGAGACGGTACAGAACGCCCAGCCTCGAGGAAGCTGATTTAGTAAGAGATGAGATATGAAGTTTCCAGTTGAGATTTTGAGTTAAGGATAGACCGAGGATGTTTAGTGTTGAGGAAGGTGATAGCTGGGTGTTGTCAAAGAATAGGGGATAGTTGTTTGGAAGATTGTGTCGAGTGGATAGGTGGAGAAACTCTGTTTTGAGGCGTTGAAGGACACCAGGTTCTTCTTGCCCCAATCGGAAATAATAGTAAGGTCTGAGGCTAAGCGTTCTGCAGCCTCCAGCCTTGAGTCGTTAAGTTCCTGAAGGGTGGTCTTCTATTAAAAGAAGTTGAATAATGCAGAGTGGAATCATCGGCGTAGGAATGGATAGGACAGTTCGTTTTGGAAAGAATATCATCAATGAACAACAGAAAAGAGGGAGATAGGACAGAACCTGTGGGACACCACTGTTAATAGATTTAGGGAAGAAGAACAGTGACCGTCTACCACGGCAGAAATAGAACGGTCAGAAAGGAAACTGGAGATAAAGGCAGAGAGAAGGATAGAAACCGTAGGAGGGTTGAAGTAAAGCAAAGATTTGTGCCAGACCCTATCAAAAGCTTTTGATATGTCCAGCGCAATAGCAAAGTCACCACTGAAACGCTAAGAGAGGATGACCAAGAGTCAGTTAAGAGCTAGAGATCACCAGTAGAACGCCCCTTGCGGAACCCATACTGGCGATCAGATAGAAGGTCAGAAGTGGAAAGGTGCTTTTGAATCTTACGGTTAAGGATTGATTCAAAAGCTTTAGATAGACAAGAAAGTAAAGCAATAGGACGGTAGTTTGAGGGATTGGAGCGGTCACCCTTCTTAGGTACAGGCTGTGTGAAGGCATACTTCCAGCAAGAAGGAAAGGTAGATGTTGACAGGCAGAGGCGACACGTGACACGTGGCATTTAGCCGAGAGTCGCTTGTTGTCTACTCTTGAGATTTTGACAAGTGATTACTGCATGAATAGCTAATTCAATCTGCCATGACCTTACAGCACCACCTATGACAAATAAGCCCACCTCAAGATCAATCACCTACCACAATGATCCAAGGCATGCATGGTGGGTTGCTCTATGCCGCCATCGCCTACAATTAACTCAAATTAGGCGTTTTGAGCCGAGCCCCAAACTGGGTCCGCCGTTTCAGCGGACCGACTTGCGGGAGCCCAAAAATGGGTCCGTCGACGCTGCCGGGTTAAGGACAAAGTAGGTTACCTGGGCCATGTCATCAACTCAGAGGGAATAAGACCTCAATCTTGCAAGCTGGAGGCCATACAAAACATCCCGGCCCCCAAACTGTTCATGATTTACAGTCATTTCTTGGATTAACTAATTATTATCGCAAATTTATTGCAAATTATCCACAAAGTATTGCTCCCCTTCTAAAGATTAACAAAGGAAGAAGGTACACTCAAGAAAAAAAATAAAACTCCACTCATATGGACAGATGAAGCAAAAACTGCGTTCTCAACCCTGAAGGATAGAATGCTTGACACAGTCATTCAAAAATTCCATGACTTTAACAAACCTTTCGTGCTCACTAATAATAAACTAAGACCTATTTCCTAATAATAAACAAAGACCTATTTCCTTTTTTTAGTAGGAAATTGAACACGGCAGAACAGCGGTACAGTACAGCTGAACGAGAGGCTTTAGCTGTAATATATGGGTTGCAAGTGAACCGCCCATTAATACTGGGTTACCCTATTGAGATCCACACGGATCACAGACCTTTAGTCTGGTTGTTACAGGTAGCTAGTCCCAACGGCAGGATAGCTAGATGGCAGACTCTCATGAGTGAGTATGATTTCACAATCAATCATTTGCCTGGCAAGGAAAATATAGATGCAGATTTTTTATCAAGGATGAAGGCTCAACAGGACACTGGGATTGAATTAGAAGATCCGCGCGATAATGTTTGTGGATGGGGAACAACAAATATCGTGGAACACGTGGATAAGGAGGGGCAAGGTATTGCACTAGTGCAGAAAAAGAAAAAAGGCGCCAAATGATATGGAATCGAAATGTATTAAATGTATGGACATGAATTGTGAGTGTACTGTCCATACATTTGACTGGAGTATTCAGGATATTAGTGAGCTGCAAGATATATATGTTGCCAGCATATAGAATGATAAAACAATATGATAAAAGAAGGGTGCCACATGAATGAGATTGAGCAGAGACTCAGAGATAAAAGGCATAATATGAAGATGCCCCTGTCAGAGTTGCAGGTGGAACACGATGTGTTATATCGTATTATAGTGAATCCATACGGAGAAGCCACTAACGTGGTGGTTCTACCCCCCCAATGGAATGAAACGGGATTTAGAAAATTATGTAAGGAAGTGCGTCATGGTAGTCGTTTTAAAAGTGAGTTGGGAACTTGCACCCTGCTCCTTCGCGGCATTATCCGGACGTCACCACTCCTTTTGAGAGAATACACATGGACCTTGTGGGTCCCATGAGTGTATCGGACAATGGCGTTCGATACGTAATGCCCATAGTTGATGTTTTTAAAAGGTATTTGATTACAGTACCCTTACGGAGTAAGCAAGCCCGCGAAATGGCAAGGCCGTTGTACGTGGATGTTGTTTATGTACACGGTGTTCCTTAGACAGTTGTTACAGATCAAGGTTCAGAGTTCGTTAATTCCGTGATGCAGGAAATAAATGTGAAGCTACCTATGCGACACGCGAAAATAACGGCTTACCATATAGGTAAAAATGTAATAATAAAGCGCGCAAATTATACCGTTGTTAACATTTTGAGGACAATGGTTCTAGGAAATGTGTCCGTTTGGGATATAATGTTGCTTACTTGCAGCCACCCTGGCCTATAATGCTTCGAATCATCGCACTATAAAGGAGTCCCCTTTTTAGAGAGAGAGAGAGAGAGAGAGAGAGAGAGAGAGAGAGAGAGAGAGAGAGAGAGAGAGAGAGAGAGAGAGAGAGAGAGAGAGTTTTATTTTAAAATCCTCGTATGCCGTACACTATGCTAGAAGAAAAAATCAGCAGCCCTGGTATGATTTTGACTCCTATAAAGAGGAAATGGCTGCAATTGCAAGGAAAGTTTACATTGAAGATGATAAAGAAGAAATGGAAAAGTACTACAAACCTACGAAACTCAAAACTATCAGCGTTGGCGACAGAGTGTTCTTCAAACATACACCAAAAATAAATAAAAAGTTGCAACCTATTTTTGATGGACCCTACAGGGTAATAGAGAAGATCAGTGACGCATTGGTAAAAATTAGAAACCTCCGGACTAGTCAGATTTCAACGGTCCACACAGATAGAGTAAAAGTCCTTCATGAAGACTGCATCGATGTGCAGCAACAGTGACCAACGGTTAGGCGAGCATGCCCTTTAAATCAGAAAACAGACACTGAAATATGCATTTCTCTGGTACTGAGACTAATGATAACTCGTAGCGGAGAAGTAACTGCTACTCATGACATATTAAATAATGTTCGTTCTACAACAGCAATAAACAGCTGATTCACAGGCCCTACCTTCTCAGGTTACTCCTCAAACTTACAGAGCCACGTCGGCATGATAAATCCTTCGCTCTTCGACGGTACAGGAGTTGCCTAATGTAGTGTCAAAGCCAATACGATATAAAACTGGAATAATCTATAAGGATGAAAGTGCAATAATTAAGCGCAAATATGACGAAGTAAACCACAGATTTATTTGGCTCTTTCGATGGACGACTCAATAACACAACAGGAGTCCCCAACACGTGCTGGCCTAAGTTTCACACCAACATACTATCTATCTATCTATCTATCTATCTATCTATCTATCTATATATATATATATATATATATATATATCTATATCTATCTATATATATCTCTATATATATATATATATATATATATATATATATATATATATATATATATATATATAGTTTTCATAGACAGAGTATATATATATCCTCACATAAGATACCGTTTAGCTGCATTATATAAAGCACGGAATTTAACTGCTTCTTTAGCTTGACATGTTATTCAAATGTCACCTGAGTACCCAGCTGTAATAGCAATAAAAGACACTCTTTAATTTTGAAAATGAATTCAGTTCATTGTTGCATCATCTAATAAAATTTTTAGGCTATGTGATGACTACTAATCAAAACAAGCTGCATGCTTCTATGAATTAAAAAAAAAAAACGAAAAATTATTATTTTTAAGGGTCATTGTCTAATAACCTATTTGGTACTGCGACCCAGGCTCAAGTTGGCGCAATTCATGGAAAAAAAATAGAGTACTAGAGTCATTAACTGAGAATGGTTTCATTTAGGTAAATGTTTATTATGAAAAACTCAACATCGTTAAGTAATATGCATGCCATGCAATCTGCCTTTAACAGGCTATATTCAGCTGTAGATGTATTGAACCAAGTTGTGCGCCAGTTTTCCATAGACTTTGGCATTAGGAAGAGAAAAAAAGCTTCTACAAGCATTGTTGAATTTTGACTTAGCATTGAGACACATACGTCCAAGTATACAAGGTTTAAAGTTGAGTCTGCAGGCTCCCCTGCAAACATACATAACTCCAACCATTATGTGAGACAAACAGTTGTTAAGTACATTAAAGGAAGCCTAGGTTCGGCCTCCAGACATATTGTGCCTTGCAGTTCCTGATTTTTTAGCTTTATATAGGGATGTAATAACGGTGTCCTCCAGGACAACGGCTTTGCACGATTCTCGTAATTTCTATGTCACCAAACCTTTACGAGGAGATCGCCTGACACCTTTGATGTCTTTCAAATCGATTCCCTTCCATTCTATGTGCAGAATGGCACTTGCCTTGATTCAAGATATATTGCCTTCAGTGAGAATAGGAAACTATATTTTCTGCTTTCTAGTATAGAACACTGTAACAAGAATAACCATATAACACAGCCTCTTGTGAATCGGCTGCTTTCTTGAATCATGAGTCAGTCATCAACCTCTGCCACACAATAGTCTTGAAAATATTTCCCCCTATGTTTATAAAAGGTCCTGGCTACTGGACCTATTCACTTGCCTCCCCCATCACTCTGACACTCACATAACCTACCAATCCTGTAAAAAAACATACTGTCAGCCTCACGGGTGGTGAGATATTGACGCATCAGCAAGGTTGCAGCGCCCACAGCCCATCTCTGACATTTCCTGGACAAGAAGCAGTTGTGGAGGAGCCCCCCATCAAGGTCTCTCTCGCTCCTCTCCCTCTCCACCTCCCTCCTCCCCTAAAGGTTCTTACAGGCCATCTTAACTGGTCTGTTTTGCCTGACTTTCCATCTCTTCGCAGAGCTGACTCCATCCCCCTACAGGAGCTAACAGCTGGCTTGCAGCCCCTATATTATGTGGTCGAGCCGGATCAGCCCTTTCAACCCGAAATCCATTGGTGGATTGTCTTCGCCATTGTCGTGATCCTGGTTCTTCTGATGGTGACGTCTGCCGTGGGTATTTATATGTCCTGCGCTACGCACGACGCCGCCTACTTAAGATTCGAGCCTACTGCAAACATTGAAAGGCGTATCTTCTCAACCAACACCTGTGAGATCTCACGGGCGAGATCTTCCGGAAGTCGGGACCCAGAAAACGAGCAAACAGAGGTATGACCATGACAGTATTGCAACAAACTTCTAGAAATACCCATGTTTGTATATATATATATATATATATATATATATATATATATATATATATATATATATATATATATATATATATATATATATATATATATATATATATATATATATATATATATTCAAAGTGCTCGGAATGAGACCGAAAAATGTGTAATGGGTGTTTATCTGTTAAAGCTAATACATGAAAACTGACTTACCAGTTCCATTCCGATGATCTCGAAATTTCTACAGTTTTGTTTACACACTTTTCAACGGGAATACGTTTCAACGCATTTTTTCAAAACGAATTCCTATTGTACTATGTCTAACTTCCCCAAAAGTCGTAGAATGAGGTCAAAATAATTTAAATCAAAGAAAATAATGTCAAGAATATATTTTATTCCATAAATTTAAAGTTAACAAATTGTGAGCGGTGCGTTCTAGCGGCTCACGGTGTTGTTGATTTACTGCGCTATGGCCGACGACTAGAAGAAGAAGAAGAAGAAGACTTCTGACGGTCATTATACTGACGGTCATAAATTCTGTTAGCTATGACGGTTAGTTATGGTCGACCATAAGCACTATGCAGAATACGGGCCTTGCAGGGCCCGTATTCTACATACCGTCATAACTTCTTCTGACGGTCATAGCAGAACAAAATGGCGCATTTCAGACATAACTCCGTCAGAAACTCTTATGGTCGACCATAAACTCTTATGGACGACCATAAAATTGCGCGGGACGCTGAGGTCGGGTTCACCCTGCCATAACTCTGCTTATGACCATCAGAAGCGTGTCAACATGGCAGCCCAACGTCAACACGCTCCCCAGCCTTTCCGAAGAAGGGACGTACTGAACGAGCTCAGCGATGCTGAGCTTATCAGGAGATACAGACTTGACAAGGAAGGTATTTTGTACGTCACTAATCTTGTGAGGGAAGCCTTATCAAGTGAAACCAAGAGGAGATGCCCACTCACCCCGGAGATGAAGGTGATCATCACACTGCGGTATCTTGCCACGGGAAAAATGCAAATGTGCAGCAGCGACGACCTCGGCCCATCACAACCCAGCATCAGCAGAGCCATCACCCAGACCATTGACGCCCTTGCAAACGTCAATATTATCAAGCAGTTCATCAGCTATCCCACCACCCAAGACGTTACTGAGGACAACAAGGCAGACTTCTTCAACATTGCAAATTTTCCCGGGGTTATTGGTGTCGTTGATGGGACACACGTAAGGATTGTGGCACCAAAGGAGGAGGAAGACGTGTTTGTCAACCGCAAGGGCTATCACAGTATTAATGTGCAGGTCATACTCGATGCCAACTATTGAATACTGGATATCCTAGCGAAGTGGCCTGGCTCAGTGCATGATGCACGTATTTTGAATGGCTGTGGAGTGGCAGAATTGTTCCAGAGAGGGCATGTGCCACCAGGTAGTCACTTGTTGGGAGACAGTGGCTATCCCAGCAAGCCATGGCTCCTGACACCTTACCTGCGACCTCTGCCTAGACCTCAGTCACGCTATAATAGGTGAGTAGATAGTCTTTATTTTTCTTTTGGGTATCAGTATAGTTTCTTACAATAAACATGTTGAACGTGAGATCCGCAAAAAAAATTGTAGAGTTGACATGCCACGCACTACCAGGTGCAATTAGCAAACTGAGTCAATCACAACATTTACCTATTATATACAGAGTTCGGATAATAGGTTAGGCTAAGTTTAGACTGATCGAAAAAAACTAATTATTTGGGTTAATTTTAGAATAATAAAAAAAAATGAAAATAGTAAATTAATTGGGTTAATTTTAGAATAATAAAAAAAATGAAAATAGTAAATTAATTGGGTTAATTTTAGAAAAAAAAAAATTAAAATAGCAAATACAACAGGAAAAAACTCAACCTAACCTAGATTAACTGGCAACAAAAAAAAACACATATTAGATCAGCTTAAATAATAATTAATGACGTTAATAATAAGTACATCAGATTTAAAGAAAATAATACACCTTTTCACCTTCAAATTTAAAGAAAAAGATCTTTAAATTAAAAAAAAAATGGCTGAAATTTAAAGAGTTGATTTTCCTAGTAAAAAAGTTGACCTTCAAATTTAAAAAAGTTAACTTTTAAATTAAAATACTTGACTTTCAAATTACAAAAGTTGACTCAAATAAAAAAAAAATCAATTTAAAAAATGTAATTAACCCGGTAGCAGCGACGGGACAAATTTGTGGCTTTACTGTGTAGCAGCGACGGGTCAAATTTGTGCCATGATATAAACCCCTCAAAACAGATGATACATTATCTGATCACAAATGCTTTGATATATATTATGAAATGGTTTGTGTGAGGGGTGATTTTTTCTTATTTTTTTCGCTTGGAGGGACCATTAACCCGTGGGCTTCGGCTATGGGAAAGCCGAGAAGTGGCCGAGAAATGACAAAATTACTCTGCATTTTGAGACTAGGAAAAGAGCATGGAATGTACACCAGAGTACTCCTCTTATAACCATAAAGCCATTAAAAATATTTACTTTTACTCAAACTCCATTCTTTTTGGGTGGTGTTTGTTACAAAATAAAGTCTCGTGACGCGTGGCATCTAGCCGAGAGTCGCTTGTTGTGTATTATAGAGAATTTGACAAGTGATTATTGTATGGATAGCTAATTCAGTATGCCATGACCTTACATCACCACCTATGACAAAAAAGCCTACCTCAAGATCACTCACCCACCACATTGACCTAGGCCATTCATGGTGGGTTGCGCTATTCCACCACCGCCTACGATTAGCTCGAATTAGGCGTTTTATGGCGAGCCCTTTTTAGGGTCCACCGTACCACAGCCACGACTCGTCAAAGCCCTAAAAAGGGTCTGTCGACGTTCTCAGGTTAAGAAACATGATCCCCGCTGCTACCGGGTTAAACTGAAAAAAAATTGTCAAGAACAGTCAAATTTAGTCAAACAAAGTCAAATTTAGTCAAGCTAGGTATGGCAAGTAGTGAATTTACCCATAGTTAATGGAACATAAGTACTTAACATTGACTGCCATTATCATTTGTATTTTCTTTTAGGGCCCGCAAACGGACACGGAGTGTTGTGGAACGGGGAATAGGACAGCTCAAGCGCCGCTTTCATGTCCTACACAGCGAGGTCCGAGTAACTCCCCCGGTGAAGGTGTGCAAGCTGATTCATGTATGCGGCATGCTCCACAACATCTGCAAGGACAGGAATATTCCCATTCCTCTCGATGCAGCTCAACCTAACCCTGAAGAAGCAGATCTTGCCGTGGCACAACCTGAAGGTGTGCAAGTTGTGCCGCCACTTCCAGCTGGTCAGCGGAATGAAGGTCGCCTGTATCGAGATGAATTCTGCAACTTGCATTTTCAGTAAGTTGGATATTTTATACATATATGTTTTTGGAATATAATCTGGGAAACACTCATTTCTTAAGAATCTGCATTATTCCGTATCATTATTATTATGAAACTACCTACTAATTAATTTGTTTTTCGTTCTAGCAATGAAGACTGAAACCTGTTCCTCAGCACGACTGGCCAAGTACATGCAAATGTACTGTTCCACTTGCATTAATAAAGTAATCAATCTATCAATCCATTATAACCCATATTCCTTTTGTAAACATTTGCAAATTAACATTCCCCTCTTTGTTGTCAATACTCTACAAACACTCATAGTACTCCTTCAATCTTCTTATACCTTCAACACTTACGATTACATTCCTATTCACACCTTTTACATTCATAGTTCATACACACCTTTTCATTCTTTTCTCATGCTCCCTTCACTTCCTTCAAGAACATCTCCCTATTATTCTGAAAGTCATTTCTCACCTTCCTCCCTAGCTCTTCACACATTGCCTTTTTATTATCTATTAGTGTTTTTTTTTTGCATCTTTTTTACACATCCATTTTAATCTATTTTTCCTGTGCATTTGTACACTGTATCATTCCCGCATAAGCATAATTAAACTAGTACAACTAAGGTTTCACAATCATAGAACTACGTGCATCCTCTTCTACTTTTATTAGGTATATTATTTGTTTTTCCTTTCCCTTTCAATTTGCAACTTGAGCAAAATTTGTTTAAGCCGCATGGCTTCTGCTTTTTCTTTGGCAGCTGCCTCCTGTGCCCTTACAGCTGCCTCCTGCGCCCTCGCAGCTGCCTCCTGCACCCTTGCAGCTCCTGCGAAGGCCCGAGCACAAGCAGCCACCTCCTTTGCGGCTGCCTTCATGGCCCGTGCAGCCTCCTCCCCAGCCTGTGAAGCTGCAGCTGTAGCTCTTGAAGCTACAGCCTCCTCCTCAGCAGCTGCCACCTTTGCTTGAGCAGCTGCTGCATCCCCCTCAGCTGGCACCTTCCCCCGGGCACCCCCCTCCTCAGTCTGTGGCTGCAGGGTGGGCTCAGGCACAATTATTACAGTTGGTGCCTCAACACCTCCCTGACCTACGAAGAGCTGGCTCGCTGGCTCTGCTGCGTCTTCACTGCAAGTAATGTAAAAGTCATGGAATGGGTGTACAAATGAGCAGTTATAAACTAATGCAGATCTGCCATAGGGTATCTTTTTCCTTTCATATACTAGGGAGTAAATATGGCATAATGTTATGGAAATGGAATTCATACTTCATACTAAATTAACGACAATCAATAAGGTCTAGAAGAGTTGCATATCTTTGAGGGGATTGATATTAAGAGGAGAATTCAATGAGTTATCGGCCTAACAAAGAAGGAGTGGGGACAGGAGCCCGCCAATGCTGTAACATGTTGGTATAGGTTCCAACAAGTAATGCATGGGCTGGTATCCTTTCAGCATTTTCTATTGAGTTACACGGTGACTTTTCACAAGTGATTCACCCACCATTCTTCAGGGACGGAATTTCATAATTGAAGACGAGATTGGAGAAGTGCATCACAGTCAAAGGCGGTTATGTTAAAACATAAAAAAAAGTAAGTGGAGTGAACCTTTGCTCTATTTTTCCTCATTCTGAGGTAGGCCAAGAACTCATTGAATACACCTTAATTGAGAAGTACTATGAACCAAGGTAGGATTGCATCAATTGACAGAAGTTGCTGTAGCTTTGACATTACCTGCAGGTATAGTTAACTTGAACTAAAGCCTTTAATTAAACAATCTATTCCAACAGTAAAGATATATCTCTCATATGTTCTTTCCAAGTGATGAATTATGTTTCTAATGTTTTGTAACATACTGGTTGAAGCAAATGACAGGCTGTTATTACTTTTGCTAAGCAGAACTGAACATATTTAAAAATGAGAAGAAAAGAACTAAAGAGTGTACTTCACAAATTAAACAAATAGATACATACATGTCGACAGTCCTTTGATGTCCAAGGTCATCAATCTCCTCAAATCCCGTGATGACCTTGCTGTCTTGCCCCAAGACGTCCCCGACAAGTTCATCAATGGGGTCAAGGGGAGGGGGTGGAGGGCCGCCACCTGGGAAAAAATAAAATTTCATGTATTTTTTGCTTTTTTCCCCTACTACTAAAGCACTACATTAGTGTCTTCTCAGAATGTAATGCTGAAGTGGATTATGACAGGTACTTTACTGAGATGTGATAAAACTTGTTTTTGTCTCCTGCCTGTAACTTGACCTCTCTCAACGAGAGTGTATCAAAACACCTCTTCACCCGGAATTGACCTCTCTTTTGGCTACTCTATAGTATCTTCTGTTGTGAGAGCGGCAATTAATGGGCTTTTTCCTACACTTTTTGTTGCCCTTGAGCCGACTCTTTTGTTGTAAAACAAAATTATATAAAAAAAAAATATATATATATATATATATATATATATATATATATAACTACTGCACTCCCACCACTATTCAAGGTTGTGTGTGTTAGAAAGGAGCATTTCTTCCTCTTTCATACTTTATCTTACATGCATCTCTGATGAAAGACAGTATAAGTAATAAGGTAGGAATGGACTCTACATAATATTCATTACAAACTTAAACTGATTTATATATATATATATATATATATATATATATATATATATATATATATATATATATATATATATATATATATATATATATATATATATATATATATATATATATATATATAAACTAAACTGGCAGATTTATGGCAAATAGCATCCTCTTTTTTTCAATACAAAACTATTTCAATGTGATTGATTTCCATCAAACAGTTGGCTGTTGATGGCAACAAGTATGGGTATTGCAACATACTTCTATAAATATCCATGTTTGTATATATATATATATATATATATATATATATATATATATATATATATATATATATATATATATATATATATATATATATATATATATATATATATATATATATATATATACACACACACACAAGACTCATTTTAGTACCGTGCCAGTATTTCATTACCTACCTTATGAAACATCACTAGTTCTTCATATATCTTTTCTACAAACGTTCAATAATCATGGAAACGCTTTCAAAATCCAATTCAAGGACTATTTATTGTTGAAAATAGGGGATGCTATTCACGAAAGCGTAGCCCATTATGGCGGCGGCCGCGGCGACGGTGCAGCCGGTGTATTGAGAAATATCTCCTCGCAGAAATAAGGCATATATATGTGGGGGGGCGGGGCATGGGGTGGTGCAGCCCCCCCTGGTTAGAAGGGGGCGTCGAGGGGGGTGATGCCCCCCCCGTTAGCAGGTCGTAAAGTTCGGTTGGAGAAGTTTAAATATGCTCCCCCACCCTAAACCCTCTGCGAAATATTTTGCGGCTGCACCGTCGCCCCGGCCGCCGCCAAAGGATGCTACTCTTTCGTGAATATTATCCCCTATTTTCAATAATAAATAGTCCTTGAATTGGATTTTGAAAGCGTTTCCATTATTGTTGAACGTTTGAAGAAAAGATTTATGAAGAGCTAGTGATGTTTCATAAGGTAGGTAATGAACATAAGAACGTTGGAGTCTGCAAGAGGCCGGTAGGCCTAAACAAGGCAGCTCCTTTGACCCTAAGCTCCCGTGTATCTAACCCCACCTAGTATCGCTGTCCATGAATTTATCTAATCTATTTTTGAATGTGACAATTGTATTGGCACTCACCACATGACTGCTAAGCCTATTCCACTCATCCACAACCCTGTTGGTAAACCAATTTTTGCCTATGTCCCTGTTGAATCTTAATTGATCCAGTTTAAACCCATTACTTCGTGTCCTACCCATACATACTGGCATGGTACTAAAATGAATCTTTACTATATATATATATATATATATATATATATATATATATATATATATATATATATATATATATATATATATATATATCTATATATATATATGATATTCAAAGTGCTCAGAATAAGACAAAAATGTGTAATGGGTGTTTATCAGTTAAAGCTAATATATGGAAACTTACTTACCAGTTCCATTCCGATGATCTCGAAAGTTCTTCAGCTTCATTCTTGACTTAGAAGTGATGGTGAACCATCGCTTCTTTACCTCTACGGCCGTCTTCTCATAGTGGAACTGTCCATGCAGGTCGGCCGTAATCTTCGTCCATACATCGTGTTTCTTTTGGTTAGAGACACCAACTGTCTTAAAGTTCCTCTTCAATACATGGACTTCGTCCCTGTATAACATTGCCAGCTGGAGAGTCTCGTCGTCTCCCCAGTTAGCCTTCCTTTGACGTTTAGGTTGAGGATCCATGCTATGCTGGCCATGAGTAAACACTACCGAACAGCTGAGAGGGCGGTACATTTGTTTACACACTTTTCAACGGGAATACGTTTCAGCGCATTTTCTCATAACGAATTTCTATTTTACTATTTCTAACTTCCCCAAAAGTCGTAATATGAGGTCAAAATAATTTAAATCAAAGAAAATTATGTCAATAATATATTATATTCCATGAATTTAAAGTTAATAAATTTTGAACCGTGCATTCTAGCGGCTCACGGTGTTGTTGATTTACTGTGCTATGGCCGACAGCAAGAAGAAGAAGAAGAAGACTTTTGACGGTCATTATACTGACGGTCATAAATTATGTTAGCAATGACGGTAAGTTATGGTCGACCATAAGCACTATGTAGAATACGGGCCCTGTATTCCACCGTGCGGTCCACAGCGCAGGTGGGCGGCAGTAGTACCCACGACAAAGATGGTGGAAGTCACGACCAGGGCTGTGCGTCCCTATTCGTATTCCCACATTAGAAACCGTAAGGAGACTGTCCTGGACCGCCTTAGGGTGGGCCGCACTCGATACACACATAGCTTCCTCATGTCCCCGGGGAATTCAGCCCTACTGTGATGACTGCCTGGTCCCCCTGACTGTTCGGCACTTGCTGGTCGAGAGCGGTACCTCCCCCGGTGCCGGGGCGGAGATGGGAGCTTCTATCTGTGGTGCTGGGGGGAAGGCACTCCTCCCGCGACATGACGTTTATGGCTTCCTACAGGAGGCTGGCGTCCTCAACTTCCTGTAGTTTAATTGACCTTATATTGTTGTTTTTACCATGTATTTTACTTTAACTTGTTTTATATAGGTTTATTAGTGCTGTTTTTATCACGTTTTTTTTATATTTTTTATAATTTTACTAGTGTTGTTGTTTTTATCATGTTTTCACTTTTGTTACCTGTTTTATATAGTTTATCAGTACGTTCGGCGCCATATGACCACGCAGTTGCGGCGCCAAGAAATGAACGCCCCAATAATCAATCTTGCTCCCCATTTTGTTCACGTCCTGAAAGCCTTGCTTCACCCCGCCGCACCACGACCCCCGCTTCGTCCCGGAGCTCGCACCGTCGTCAACACAATCTGCTCCACCCTGCAGCGACTTGATCTTGATATTCCGGTAGCTTAAGTTAATCACGGTCTACCGCCATGGCGGATTCCTCAGATTCAAGTCTCCTTAACTCCCACTTCTAAGGCAGATCAACCACTCCACCAGAAACAACTAGCCATGGAGCTGTTTCCTTCATTCCCACTTCCAAGGCAGATCCACCACTCCACCAGAAACAACTAGCCTTGGAGCAGTCTCCTTCACTCCCACTTCCACCAGAAACAACTAGCCTTGGAGCAGTCTCCTTCACTCCCACTTCAAGGCAGATCCATCACTCCACCAGAAACAACTAGCCTTGGAGCAGTCTCCTTCACTCTCACTTCCAAGGCAGATCCACCAGTCCACCAGAAACAACTAGCCTTGGAGCATATCGCCATATCCGTCCCTGCCGCTCACCACCTATATGTCGACGATTCCGTGCATTCCGATGGGAGCGCGGGCTGCGCTCTCTACTCGCCAGATGTGGACCCGCCAGAGGGAGGCTGGTTTGGTCGCAGGTTACCCAACTCGTCCAGTTCTACGTACTGTGAGCAGCAGGCACTTTTGCTGGCTGTCAATCTCTGTCAGCGACGATTGAATGGGATGGTGGTGCCTACAGGCTATCTGGTCTTCACAACCCACGCACCGCTCCCTCATCCACAAGATCTTGCATCAGTTAGTCGCTGCTCAGGATACTTCCTCAGATTCCTGTGGATTCCTTCCCATGTTGGGATCACTGCAAACGATCTGGATCTGGATCTGGACAATAATGCGCAGGGCACCAAAGAAGGTGCATAACACGCATATTTGTTGGATTTTGTGGGGACTGGGGAGCCGAGTTTGCAGGGGAGGGAAGTGAATCAAGTGTAATTGTTAGTGTTGATGTGTTGTGGTGACAAGTGAGTATGTATTTGTTTTATGAATGAGTCTATTGTACCGCAATCTAAAATCTGTTGAGGGAGGCTGTTCCAGTCACGTATGGTGCGTGGAAAGTATGAGTGCTTGTATGCGTCAGTGTTAGCGTAATATGTTTGGTATTTATGGATGTTTGTGTTACGAGTACGTTGACTGTTTACCTTGTGTAGGTATGTTTGTGGGTCACTGTCAATGTGAGTGTTTGTGATCTTGTACATAAGTGTAAGTCTGTGTGCTTGTCTGCGTATGTGAAGAGGGTCCATGTTAATCTGTTGTTTGATCCGTGTTGTGATTCCATGCGTTCGAGTGTAATTGTTTGTAATGAACCTTGCCGCCTTGTTGTTGATTTGCTCTAACCTATCAATGTTTATGTGTGTGAGGATCCCACACCGTGGAGCATTATTCCAGTGTTGGTCTCACATGTGAGTCATAAGCTATGTGTTTAATGTCAGGTGTGCAGTTATGTAAATTCCTCCTCAGGAACCCCAGTGTTCTGTTGGTTGTGGCACTGATATGGTCTATGTGGGTGTTGAATTTCAAGTTAGTTGAGAGGTGGATACCAAGGTACCTGTGTGTGTGAACTGATTCTAAATTTGAATTATGGAGAGTGTAAGTGTGATGGATGGGGTTGTGCGCTATGGTGAATCTTAATAGTTTGCATTTGTCTGGTCGGAAGTGCATCTGTCAGGTGGGCTCCCACCGCTCGACGGCGTCCAAATCGTTTTGTAGTAGTCTGCAGTCGTCAGTAGTCTTCACTGCTCTAAACAGTAAACTATCGGCGGCAAATAGTCTAGAGGAAGAGCTAGGCGTTGACAGTGGAAGATCGTTAATGTACAGAAAGAAAAGAGGGGGACCTAGAACGGTGCCTTGTGGGACACCTGAAGAAACAGGGACAGTGTCATATGAAGATCCGTCAAGAAGAACACGTTGAGTCCTGTTAGTAAGAAATGCAGTGATCCAGTGAAGACTATGTCCTGAAATACCGTAGTATTTCAAATTTCAATTTCAATTTTAATTGGCTGGGTCAGTCCGGTCACCTGTCTTGAATAAAGGATTAATGTTTGCCAAAAGCCAGTCAGAGGGCAATGAGGTGGATGATAGTGATTGGGTGAATATGGCCTGAAGGATGGGGGCAAGGATGGGGGCAAAGGATTTAAGGATGAAGACGGGAATGTTGTCGGGGCCAGTGGATTTAGTTGTGTCGAGTCCTTCCAGTAATTTCTGTATTCCGTTAGTCGTGATGTAAAGGGGGGCTTTGGGGGGGAAGGGGCTGTGTGGCATGTTTGGTGTCAAGTTGTGTTCTTGTGTGTATACCGATTGGAGCTGTGTGTTGAGTATTTGTGTTTTGTGTTGTGGGGTGGTTACTAATGTGTTAGTGTTGTCTTTAAGTGATGTAATCGTGTTAGTGTCATGTTTGCGCGTCTTAAAGAATTTGAAAAAGCTTCTTTTGTTATTTCTTACGTTGTCTGCGAGGTAAGTTGCTATGTGTTTGCGTTCCGCTACTTTTATGTTTTTGGCAAATGTCTTTTGGTGATTTTTGTAGGCGGTCCAATTATCTGTTGTGTTGTATGTCTGCGCGCGTCTGTAGAGTCTTTGTTTCTTGCGATATTGTCTGCGTAGATCCCTGGAAACCAAGGGAAGTGTGTACCTACTAGAAAGTGTTTTTTTGTGGTATGTGTCTGTTCATTGAGGCGTGTATGGTGTGTTTCAGGTTGTTCCAGTTGGTGGAAGGAAGTCTTGTGTTTGGGTCAGTCGCAAAAAAGTCGGTGCTGAAGGCAGTTAGGTCTCGTTTGATCATGTCTAAGTCAGCCCTTGAAAAAAGGAAAATCTGTCTGGGTCTCTGTTTATGTCTAATCGGTCGGAGGTCAGCGTCAATGATGAGTATGTCATGGTCACTAAATCCTGGAACAACCTGAGTGTTTGTTATGTTAAGAATGTTGTCGGTGAGAAAAAGGTCAAGGGTGTAAGTTGTGGTCAAAGGGCCACCGTGGACAGCAGGGCGTGTTACAGTATGTGTTCGTGTTGGCTGGAGTACTGTTTGTGAGAGTGAAAATGTATTTATGATGTCAACGAATGTGTCGAGTAGTTGGCGTCTGTTTGTTTGGGGAATAATTGGGTTGGGGGCGTCAGCATCGGGAGGGTCAAATGGGGATATTGCTGTCCAGTCAATGTCGGTGAGGTTGAAATCACCCGTGATTCAGATGTGAAAGAGAAATTTGAAGGTTGTGTAAATAGTCTGTATTAGTAGAAGGCGGTATGTAGAAATCAGCAATAAGAAGAGATTTACAGTTGAATGTTTGTAAATGGACCCAGGTGATTTCGCAGTCTGTGTCAAGGTCAGGCCTATGCTGAACACAAAGACCCGGCTTGGTGGCGATGATAACACCGCCACCTTTGCCGAGGTCTGTCGGGCGGTCATTACGAAAAACGGTCATAATAAAGTGGGAGGAACAGCTCACTGCTGTCAACGTCAGAAGTCAACCAGGTCTCTGTCCCTACTATTATGTCTGGGTTATGTGGTGATTAGGTGGTGTAATTAGGCTATTTTGTTTTTGATACTGCGGAAATTAATTGTTAAAAATCGGAGGGAAGTGTGGTTATGATGTGGTGGTAGAGGAAGTGAAAGCAGAGGTGAGGATGGTGAAGAAGTAGAGGAGGGAGGTGAAACAGGACGTGATGAACATGGGGAAGAAAAGGAAATAGGGACTGGGGAAAGTGAAAAGGTAGGATCGGGGGAGGGTGATAGGGCAGACCTGGGTGTGTTAGTAACTGTGGTGAGAGGTGAGTGATGGTCTGTGGGTGTTTATGGGACTAGGTGTGAAAAATGGAGCCGGGTTATGAGAGGTGAGAGGTGTTGAGTGTTTGGGGTTCAAGAGGAGAAGGTATTGTGAGCCAGGGTTGTCTGTGTTATGTTGATATAGCGTGTCGAAGGAACTGAGCAGTGGAATATGATCAGCTGAGAAGAATGAGGATGATAAATTAGGTACGCCGCATCTAAAGCAGATCCACGAGAAGCTATTGTCAACCAATCCAGCGTAAGTCGGCGTGACAGACCCGATACAGCTGACGTGGTACCAGCCAGCATGCTCAGATCTATCACGACACAAATCACACTGGATGGCCCTCTGCCCCCACCTCACCGCCTTGCTACAAAGTTGGCAAGGATACTTAAGGCAGTAAGGACCAGGGTTGACCATAGAGCCCGTGTCTCCACATAGAAGCAGCAAGAGAAGGAGTAGTGTCGTTTGTGCACTTTTGTATCGTTTTTGGTGTGCCGTTCGAAACACTGAACTACGGTGAGCAAAGCGATTGTTGTGTAGGAGTGCTTGTTTGTGATTGCCGGGGGTTAGTTGTCTGTGTTTTCGAATATGTTATTGAGTGTAGTATAAGTGATATGAGTGTAAATGTGGTGATAAGGAAGGTACTGTGTTTAATGGAATTACGTTTTGCTTGTGTTATCTTCCGTGAGCGTGTACGGTGTTGTTGTGTTGTCAGCCACCTAGTGTTAATGTGCCGCTTCGTGAGCTGGAACAGCCTCGTCCGGCATGTAACGGTGTAAGGCTTGGTTGCGAGGAGCGGTGGGCGTGAGGGAAACACTTGCTGCCTTAGGTGAAATGTATTCTTAACCTAAAAGTAGAGCGAGCGTTGGAGAGAGAGCCGAGACAATAGGTCTGTGTCAGTCAAGCTCTCAGGAAGGAGTGCCGAATCTGAGGTTGGAAAATAATGAAGTTACAATTGGTCACGTACGTCAAGGTGACCTCTAAGCTTGATGAAATGCTTTGTATACATACTGAGAACGAACGGACGATAAACACTGACGGATGACATTCCTACAAAGGTGGCGTGATCTCTCTCTGAAGTGGTTTTTTTCCACTATACTTGCATTCCTAATCCATGGTAATATATAATGATAATAATAATACACTGATATAATTACAACTACTATAACACTGCTCGGTCACCTACCACTGATCGCGACCTCGCGACATCCCCCCCAAAATATAATTAGTAGTTGACCCGACATAGTGTGAACATGTTGAGCAGACTGCTTATGGGACAAGTATATTAAAACAATGGCTAAGCAGGAATACTCGTGTAGTAATGACATAAATAATGAGAGGTAACACCAGCGGGTGCGACATAAATCATAGAAAAATATCTCAATGGATAAACATAAAGACACAAGTATCTGTAGTTAACAAGTGGCATAGTTACAGAACATGAAATGCTCATCCAGTTCCCCAAAACTAATAAGAATAACAAAAGGTGGGAAACATATTACAATGTTAAGGTACAGGAGCAGGAGAATGACACATTTCTTGCGTTTTTCTTGCGTGAGAAAAAAAAAAACTACCTTGCCAGTGGCTTCCTTGCATCCTGTCGCCTCGTTTGAACAACCAAATAATCATGCAGAACAGAGTTCCTCCTAATAAGGTAGCACACAACGACGAGACTGACGAACATCAGAAACATTGGCACATAAATTCCAGGGTACAAGTAGGTGAGGTGCAAGTATTCAGGCAGCGTTTCCTCCAGGGTTTCTGCAAACTCAGTTTCGTTTGCAAAAGACAATGAATTAAGGGAATTAGTCACATAAGAGAGGCTGGAGAAGTGAATGTTATCGAGAGACCGCAGAGGAAACACTCGATGGGAAATATTTGCAGTGAAAACCAGACGGATCCGGGAGGGGTACGTTGTTATGTTATTGGAGCGGATATAGCATGCTTCCGCTATGGCATAGTGACCAATTACCTTTTGATAAGTGGTACCCTCCGGGCAGATTACTGAAACATAGAAGGACTGAAGGAAATAGAAATAATGTAGACAATGAAAGTTCTTATGGAAAACAGGTGTTGGGGGTAGTTGCTTGTAAGGGCACAGGGAAAGACCGTCAGACGCGTTCACCCGGGTGAGGGCGATCTCGCACACTCCTCCCCGAATCGGTAGGAAGCCAAAAAGTGACGCAGAGCAATAGAATCGCCTGAAGACCGTCTCCTTGCAATATTGCAAGAGTGAGTAGCTACCCGTTGAATACAGAGCGAAATCCTTCGCGATTAAGACAAGAGACGGGAAATGGAACAATTTCATGGGCCTCAAACACGTCCGCCGTCTGAAACGGAACATTAATGTTCATGGCATCGGGCGTGAGGCTGGACTCAATGAAGGGGAAAAAATATTGACTCATGTCTGGGTTGAACAAAGGCTTGAGACTATAATTTTGATACCCGATATGGATAGTCGTTCTCAAATCGTGTAGAGGGAACAAGGCAGGTGTGACTCTACCGTGCGCCGCATCTACCATGTTGCTAATAACCTGCTGATTCGCCGTTGTGACAGAGTTAATGACGTTTTCCAGGACATGCAAGGTCTGGTCAAGAAGGAGAAATTGATTCACCTGGTCGATCTGTTTGACAACTATGGTGATAACCTCTGCCATCTTATTCGTTTGCTCTAGCAGTTCCTCAATGTGAGTATGCAATCGCGCAAGTTTTCTACAATTGGCGTTGATCACCCTACGATTTCGGGCAGCAAAGGAAAGTACACGATTGTAGTGGTCCCGCAAATCGCGCACGTCCTCGTCGGTTGCCGTACCGAATAGGAACTTTGAGGCGGACCCAACGATGTTGAGCAACCCCCTCTTTACCCGAGAGTGAACTGAGTGAAAGCTTTAGTCCTTGTCTACTTCATCAACCTTTCCCCGTAAGAACAGAATCCTATCCTCCAGTAGTTGAAAAAGATCCAGAGTTACTACTAGAAGGTGCCTTTGACTCCCTAGTTTTGGTTGCCCGTATAGCGTCTGCCATGCCGAGTAGTTTTTCTGAGACTATCCTGATTGTGTCTGTGGTGTTGTTCAAGGAAGTATATGGATATTTCACGAGGAGCACATCTTCTATGAGGAAGACCTCCCTATGTGTGCCGTGAGGGCGCCAGGCTTCAGGTGGATGGGTGTCGTTGCAAGTAGGGAGCCGAGGTACAACAAGATGAGCAGAAAACGCAACATCATGATCTGAAAGTGGTGATAATGAGGTATTTAAACTCGTGGTCTCAAGTTATAGCTATGGGTGTTGGTATTGTTGAACATTTGACTCTGAAGGGGAATTACCAATATCAAGGTCCAAGGGTGAGGAAATTACGTTCAGACGATCACTGTGAACTTCTAGACTGATTCCACTATTTGGCTCAAGAACCTCGAACCTATTTCCCCTGACATTCCGAACAACTCGGTAAGGACCCACAAATTTAGCCCCCAGTTTCGAACTCCTTTCAGCTTGCTTAATCATAACTGTGTCACCCTCTTTTATTTCCACCGGGACGGCCTTTTTGTGTAGTTTTGACATAATTTCAACCTTTGTAGCTTTTAACGAACTCCTAACCTCTGAGTGTATCTTGGAAAAAAATATGCATCTGCTGTTGCGCGTACTCATCAATGTTGTAGAAAGGTTGGTGTGGTTTTGTTAGGAGGTCGTACGGAAGACGTTTCTCCACCCCATATAAGATGTAGTAGGGAGACTTCCCCGTAGAGTCGTTTACCGACGTATTTATGGAAGCGGCTATATGCGATAGCCAATCCTCCCAGTTATCGTGGAGATCGTTCACGATAGGCCTGAGGACCTGTAAGATTTTCCGATTACCCCTCTCCGCCAACCCATTAGCAGCTGGGTGGTAAGCTGTGATGAAGGATGGCGTGATGTTAAACTGAGCGCATATTTCGTCCAATACCGTGTTTCTAAACTCGGTGTCATTGTCACTCAAAAGAATTCGAGGAGACGAATGGGGACACAACACGTGAGTCACGAGGGCATGTGCCACGCGTGTGGCTGTCTTGTCCTTGAGAGGCGCTAGAACTAGGAACCTAGAGAACTGGTCGACGCACACTAATAAGTAGCGCGAACCATGTTGGATCTGGGGGAGCTGTAATAAGTCTATATTTACGACATCCCATGGCGCCTCTGGTATTGGGTATTGCAACATAGGTGCTGGCCCATTTACGAACCCCTTGTGCTTAGCACAAGCGACGCATTGTGCGACATGTTTTACTACATCAACCCGTAATGTGGGCCAGTAGTATTTCTGTCTGGTGACAGAAAGTGTCTTGTCCCTTCCTGGGTGACCCGCAATGGGTGTGTCATGGACCAGCTTAAGCGTCACGGGGACGTATTTGTCTGGGATGACCAGTTGTTCTATAGGTACCTGTTTGGTTGGCCATGATATACAAAGGAGGTTGTCCTCTGATAGGAAAAATTGCGAAAAAGGAACTGGCAATTCTGGAAGGTTTGTTTCGTCTCCCGACTCTAGGGCGTAAATTAACCTCCTCCACACTGGGTGGTCCCGCTGAGTAGTGTGTAGCTCAGGTGAAGTGAAGTTGTGGATGACCTCTGGGGTGGTAGTCGCGCCTTTTGGAATATTTCGAGATAGGGCATCTGCGACCACATTTGTTTTCCCGGTGATATATTTTATCTCCGGATTGTATGCTTGGATCGTTAAGAACCATCTTGCCAGACGACCGTGTAGGTTTTTTCCCTTGAAAAGATCACTATGTCTCGAAAATGCTTCAAAGCCCATACAATTGCAAGCGCCTCTAGGTGGGTAACATAATAGTTCTTTTCCGGAGCTGTTAGTACTCGACTGGCGAACGCTATTACATGCTTTTTGCCGGACTTATCTGTTTGCATAAGAGCGGCTCCTAGTCCACTGACCGAAGCGTCGGTACAAAGCAGAAAGGGGTCCTTGAAATCTGGAAAGACAAGGACCGGAGCCTGTGTAAGCGCTTTCTTTAAATCCTCAAAGCTCGTTTGTTGAGCTGGGAGCCACTGAAATGGTACGTCTTTCTTTAATAGATGGGTTAGGGGACTCGCGCGTGCTGTGAAGTCCTTTATGAAAGGCCTGTAGTATCCTGCGACTCCCAAGAAAGACCGTACCTTGTCTGTAGACGTTGGTTGAGGGAACTCGGCAATGGCTTTTACTTTGTCGTCCACTGTGTGGATGCCGAATTCGTCCACGACATGCCCCAAGAACTTGATCCGAGGCTTTAAGAATTCACATTTGGTGAGTTTGAGCTTTAATCCTACCTCTTGACGGTAAGAACCGTCTTTCTTTGGAACCAGAAACAAGGGTGAATTCCACGGTGAGTTCGAGTCTTTGATGACACCTTGTTCTAACATATCAGATATAAGCTGCTGCACTACTTCCCTCTGACTGTGTGGGAGTGTGTATGCATTTATATATACAGGATTGATATTGGGTTTTAACTTAATGTGGTGTTCAGCACACTGCGTAACTCCAAGCGGCTCGCCTGGTAGAGCAAGCGCCCCCCTATATTGTTCCAGCATCTGGACTAAGGTAGGCTTAATTTCGGAATAGTGTGCAACTTTTAGGAACGCCTCTAAATTAGCTGTGTCTTGTTTGTGAAAATCCTGACACACCGAGGTTATGCCTGAGACTTGGGCTGAAGGGTATTCAGCTGGTTCCGGGGCTACACTTTTCCCATACACTAGACACTGGCATAATCTAACACCGTGTTTTAAGGATACAGGGGATCCTGACGTGTTTATTACCAATGCCTCTGCAGTACCTCTCTCCTGACTGTCGCGAGAGTTACCCACCGTCACCCGGTGTATATGTGGTGCTCCGTTAATACACACATCACTGCCCGTTGGAGGGGCGTTAGGTAACCGGATTTTAACAAGTTTTGCAGCACGATCCGGGACTATTTGAGGTTCTTCTACGGCTGCCGTTACTGTCCGCCACAAGTCTGTAATGTTTTCGTGTGGTTTGACGGTAAGAGGTGACACTTGGGTGGTGGCAGACCCTGAGTCTGTGGTGGGTTGGTCATTTTCCCCCCCTGAGGGTGGGATTACTGGTGACATAGGCGATGGATTTACCATCCCCTGTATGCGTCGTCCTTGATACACGATCGCGTTGCTTTCATGGTGTATGGTTATGTGCAGGTCTTTCATGGCGTTTATTCCTAAGATCCCATCTACAGGTAAAGCAAACCTGCTAGATACATCAAAGAAATCTCGAAAGGGACATACCTTTTCATGTAAGCTGACTGTTAGTGGTACTCGCCCTAGGATTCCCAAAGTGGTGCCTGTCACGCCTATCACATTCAGGTCGTTCTCTTGGAGCGGCCAATTTCCCCCTCTCGCCCGTCGTGTCAGGGACCTATAAGCGGAGTCTGAGATTACATTGACTGTCGCACCTGTGTCTACCACTAAGGTGAGTGAAATTTTGCCCACCTTGCAAGGGAGGGCAATTATGCTTGTCCGTCCCAAGGCGGCAATGACTGAGTCAAGTTGCTCCCAATTTGTATCGTCCTTATGGGATACTTGGATGTATGCCTTGGGGCTGTCACGGAGTCATGCCTTTTTATTCTGAGAAGTGGAGGGGTTTGGTTTACTGTCCGCCGATGACTTGCTCTTCTGTTCCTCCTTGGCCTTTTGTATTGCATAAAAACTGTCTGTACCATGAAAACAATTCCCGTGGACATGGCAAAAGGTAGTCTTCCGCTGATGGTTTGGCCTAGGGTTCCTGTGTGATGAGTGACGGCTGCCTCTGTATCCCCCTGATCTCCTATCAGATCCCTGTGTAGAGTGTGTTGAGTCCCTACGTTTCGAGAAGCAAGTATTCTCGGAATGTCCTGACTGTTTGCAAAACCTACAGGTGAGAGATGCCTTACTTTGTGCCTGCAATGCTGCGGCTGCTGCTAGGGGTTGATTGTGAGTGTGTTCTTGAACCTTGACTTCTAACTCTGAGACGAAGTCAACCAACTTCCCGCCTGGTTTGAAGGTCAAGAGAAGGGCAGAACGGCGGTTCTTCTCTGAAATATGAAATAAAAAAAATAAAAAACTCCAAGACGGTCTTCCCCTGTTGTTTTTGCATACTGCCCCCAGGGAGCCATTGCGCGTCTTCTAGACTGTTGACACAGTCAACCGCCAGCTGATTTGCCTCAGTCATGGCGTCCCAAATCGGCTTTGTTGAGGAATTTTTGGAGAGGAATCGACTCGATGCTTGGTTTACTCCCGGCCTCGAAGATTTTTTATGAAGTTCTTTTTAAAAATTTCATAGTTTACTCCAATGTCTCCCGAAGCGAACGCCGAGGACTGCATCAAATTTAGTGCCCGAGAGCCTGGAAGTAACCAGGACCGAATGAATGCAATTTTATCATGATCTTCCGTAATGGATGAATTTACGATGGCAGACTCACATAGATCTACGAACTGTCTCGCCGAATAATCAGACTCACTGCCGGAGAACTGTCGGATACTGGCGTGAGTTGGAATGACCCGAATCGGTGGAGGGTGGAAGTGGGATGTGCCCCCGGCAGGAGGGGGTGGAGGAGGGGGATCGGTAGGCATGTTCGAGTTTGGTTGAGTGGGTTGTAAGTATTCCGACGGACACGGAGATGAACGATCCCTGCCTTCTGGAATTGATGAGTAATGAGTGCCTGAACGTAATTTTGCCTTATTAACATCATCGGTGTTTGTATCGTGCTCCACTTCCTCTTCACCTGAGGGACGTGTTAACTGTTTAAAGGTGTCGCCGAGTTTAGCGAGAGTGTCTTTGTTCATAATTTGGCTTAACTCAGCGACAATATATTATCATAGTTTAATGGCTGTAATTTTTTTTTTACGCGTCTGAATATAATATTTGCGCAGCACCCCTAAAAACAAGGAGATGGTTAGCAAGTAGTCCGTTAGACGTAATAGAATGTTATGGTTATAATGTTATGTTATAATGTTATGGTTATATGAAATAATGTAACCAATAACGTAACGGTTATATGGTTAGGAGGAATAAGTGAGTATGCCTTGAAAGTGCGGTTTTCTCCCGAATGGCGAGAAGAAAACGCGGTGTATGTTAGACTAAAGGAAATCGATCGCGTAAGAGAGACAACTGGAATTATATCGATAACGTACGCGTATGATTGTTAATTCGTACATTTATGTACGACAAACAGTGTTAGATACACATAAATAAAAGAGTCGTGCCTCTACTTGAATGAAATTGCAATTAGCTTATTCGGCACATTCTGACAAAACAGGATAATTAACACTACCAAGATTATTCAGCTGATTGAGGACTGGCGGCGAGGTATGTCGTCGCCTTGAAGGTGCCTGGAGCCTGGGGTCGCGTTGGAAGCACTTGGCTGGCGGCAGGAGTGCGTTGATTGTTGATTGATGGCGTGGAGGCGGACCTCGTGTAATGGCTGCCGGAGATATGCTGACTGAGCGAATTTCGGTGGCGGCTGCAGGAACTCCTTGCCAGACGTAGGACGGCTGCGGTGTTCGTTGTATTTTGTGTGGTATGGGGCAGCGCTGGCGCCCTGGGTATGTGACCTCTTGTGTTGGCGCCTGTAGTGGTAATTGCTTGTAGTCACCGGGAGATGTCCTGGCAGCGGCAGTGTTGCCGTATTTTTTTTTTTCAACAAAGGAGGCAGGTCAAGGGCACACGAAAAAAAGAAAACAACAATAAAAAAAAGCCCTCTACTCGCTGCTCCTAAAAAAAGAAACAAAAGAGGTGGCCGAAAGCAAGATCAAATACGGGAGGAGAGATGTCCTGATACCCTCCTCTTGAAAGAGTTCAAGTCGTAGGCAGGAGGAAATACAGATGAAGGAAGATTGTTCCAGAGTTTACCAGCGTGAGGGATGAAAGAGTGAAGATGCTGGTTAACTCTTGCATAAGGGGTTTGGACAGTATAGGGATGAGCATGAGTAGAAAGTCGAGTGCAGCGGGGCCGCGGGAAGGGGGAGGCATGCAGTTAGCAAGTTCAGAAGAGCAGTCAGCGTGGAAATATCGATAGAAGATAGAAAGAGAGGCAACATTGCGGCGGAATTTAAGAGGTAGAAGACTATCAGTATGAGGAGGAGAGCTGATGAGACGAAGAGCCTTAGCCTCCACTCTGTCCAGAAGAGCTGTGTGAGTGGAGCCCCCCACACATGAGATGCATACTCCATACGAGGGTGGACAAGGCCCCTGTATATGGACAGCAACCGTGCAGGGGAAAAGAACTGGCGGAGAAGGTACAGAACGCCCAGCCTCGAGGAAGCTGATTTAGTAAGAGATGAGATATGAAGTTTCCAGTTGAGATTTTGAGTTAAGGATAGACCGAGGATATTTAGTGTTGAGGAGGGTGATAGCTGGGTGTTGTCAAAGAATAGGGGATAGTTGTTTGGAAGATTGTGTCGAGTGGATAGGTGGAGAAACTGTGTTTTTGAGGCGTTGAAGGACACCAGGTTCTTCTTGCCCCAATCGGAAATAATAGTAAGGTCTCAGGCTAAGCGTTCTGCAGCCTCCAGCCTTGAGTCGTTAAGTTCCTGTAGGGTGGGTCTTCTATTAAAAGAAGTTGAGTAATGCAGAGTGGAATCATCGGCGTAGGAATGGATAGGACAGTTCGTATTGGAAAGAAGATCATCAATGAACAACAGAAAAAGAGTGGGAGATAGGACAGAACCCTGTGGGACACCACTGTTAATATATTTAGGGGGAGAACAGTGACCGTCTACCACGGCAGAAATAGAACGGTCAGAAAGGAAACTGGAGATAAAGGTACAGAGAGAAGGATAGAAACCGTAGGAGGGTAGTTTGGATAGCAAAGATTTGTGCCAGACCTATCAAAAGCTTTAGATATGTCCAGCGCAATAGCAAAGGTTTCACCGAAACGGCTAAGAGAGGATGACCAAGAGTCAGTTAAGAAGGCTAGGAGATCACCAGTAGAACGCCCCTTGCGGAACCCATACTCGCGATCAGATAGAAGGTCAGAAGTGGAAAGGTGCTTTTGAATCTTCCGGTTAAGGATTGATTCAAAAGCTTTAGATAGACAAGAAAGTAAAGCTATAGGACGGTAGTTTGAGGGATTGGAGCGGTCACCCTTCTTAGGTACAGGCTGTATGAAGGCATACTTCCAGCAAGAAGGAAAGGTAGATGTTGACAGGCAGAGGCGAAAGAGTTTGACCAGGCATGGTGACAGCACGGAGGCACAGTTTTTAAGGACAATAGGAGGCACTCCATCAGGTCCATAAGCATTCTGAGGATTGAGGCTTGAGAGGGCATAGAAAACATCATTTTGAAGAATCTTTATAACAGGCATAAAGGAGTCAGAGGGGGGATGAGTAGGAGGAATATGCCCAGAATCGTCCAGAGTGGAGTTTTTAGAAAAAAGTTTGAGAGAAGAGTTCAGCCTTAGAGATAGATGAGACGGCAGTGTTGCCGTCAGGACTGAGGAGTGGAGGGAAAGATGAAGAAGTGAAGTTGGAGGAGATGTTTTTGGCTAGATGCCAGAAGTCACGGGAAGAGTTAGAGAAAGCAAGGTTTTGGCATTTTCTATTAATGAAAAAAATTTTGGTTAGTCGGAGAATAGATCTGGCACGATTTCGGGCAGAAATGTAAAGTTCATAATTAGCATTAGTTTGAAGGCTCTGGTACCTTTTGTGAGCTGCCTCTCTATCATTGACAGCACGAGAACAAGTGTAATTAAACCAAGGCTTTTTAGCGTGAGGAGTAGAGAAAGAACGAGGAATGTATGCCTCCATTCCAGAGACAATCACCTCTGTGATGCGCTGAGCACACACAGAGGGGTCTCTATCCTGGAAGCAATAATCATTCCACGGGAAATCGGAAAAGTACATCCTCAGGTCGTCCCACCGAGCTGAAGCAAAATGCCAGAAGCATCGCCTCTTCGGTGAGTCCAGAGGGTGTACAGGAGCGATAGGACAGGATGCAGAAATAAGATTGTGATCGGAGGAGCCCAACGGAGAGAACAGTTTGACAGAATAAGCAGAAGGGTTTGAGGTAAGGAAGAGGTCTAGAATGTTGGGCCGGTCTCCAAGACGGTCGGGAATACGTGTAGGGTGCTGGACCAACTGCTCTAGGTCGTTGAGGATAGCAAATTTGTAGGCTTGTTCACCAGGATGGTCAGTGAAAGAGGATGAAAGCCAAAGCTGGTTCTGAACATTGAAATCTCCTAGGATGGAGATTTCAGCGAAGGGAGAGTGGGTCAAGATGTGCTCCACTTTAGAATTCAAATAGTCAAAAAAATTTACATAGTTGGTAGAGTTAGGTGAGAGATAGTTGTGCCGCGGCCGTGTTGCTTGTAGCTTTTCGGGGCGGTTCGTGGGTGTGGCCTCCGTGGGCGGGGACCCGAGGGTGTGACTCCTTCTGCTGCGGAACTGGTGGCTTGCAGTGAGCTCGTAGCCCGATGAATGGAGTTGGCCTGTAGATAGCTTGTAGCTGTGTGTTGGTTTGTAGCGGGCGGGGCGGCCCGTAGCTGTGGCCCCCCGTCGTCGGCCGCGGAGGCCTGTTGCCGGCTTGCTCGTGACTCCTTCCTTCTACGCCTGTCCCCGGATTTTTCGGTGAGTTCTTGTGGCTTGTAGCTGTAGAACCGAAAAGGTAGCGATGGCTATGGCACGTTGGGACACCGGCTGCCACCAATAATGTAACGGTGTAAGGCTTGGTTGCGAGGAGCGGTGGGCGTGAGGGAAACACTTGCTGCCTTAGGTGAAATGTATTCTTAACCTAAAAGTACAGCGAGCGTTGGAGAGAGAGCCGAGACAATAGGTCTGTATCGGTCAAGCTCTCAGGAAGGAGTGCCGAATTTGAGGTTGGAAAATAATGAAGTTACAATTGGTCACGTACGTCAAGGTGACCCCTAAGCTTGATGAAATGCTTCGTATACATACTGAGAACGAACGGACGATAAACACTGACGGATGACATTCCTACAAAGATGGCGTGATCTCTCTCTGAAGTGTTTTTTTTCCACTATACCTGCATTCCTAATCCATGGTAATATGTAATGATAATAATAATACACTGATATAATTACAACTACTATAACAGGCAGTTTAAAGTAGGGGGGGTGGGGGGGTAATTCTAATGTTTATATCTTTGCACAGAATTATGTTATCTCTATACATTTAGGCAATGGGACACCATCGGTTTGTTTATAGCTTCCAAAAACCCATATGGACGGAGCGTTGAAAATTTAAAGTACCGCGCAGGTCGTAAAATTATCCAAAATTGCCATATCTCCATAACTATTAGTGCTACAGAGTTGTAATTAGGCTCAAAATGTTCCTAGTGCCCATATTTATATTCACGCGCACAGTTACATTTTGTGAAACCTTGCAGGCCTGATGCTGATTCTGCTATGATGGCGGAACGCAAAGAAATTACTTTGTCAAGACAGATATCCTCAATGTTCAACAGTCGTTGAGGGCATAAATCAAACTGATTTCGGGAATAGCCCCCTCTTAGCACACCAGCTTTCACCCCAATAGTGTATGTGTCTGTGGAAATGTCCCTGTTCAAAATAACACCTAGAATGTTCCTGGCATCACCTCTGCCACGGTTCACCAAGGGCACAGGAACTGCCACATTGTCTCCCACTTCACCACTTTTGAAATCGACTTTACTTCTTTTCACCATTCTCTCTGCTTGAGATAGCTGGCCTGAACACACCGCTTTCCGAGCTCTTTTTATGCTCTCAACATGCAGAGTCAGATCGTTGTCAGTTTCTGTCGCAGAAGGAGGAGCTGATTCAGATGAAGTAAAGGCGGTGTCAGTTGAAGAGGGACCAGTTTCAGCCGAAGAGGAGACAGTAGGTGAGGGTTCATCAGAAGAGGAGGCAGTATGGGCGGGTTCAGCAGAAGACGAGGCAGTAGTGGCGGGTTCAACTGAAGTGAGGCCAGTGTCAGTCGAAGGGGCAAGAGATTTAGCTGATGCCAAATCAAGTCTGGCCAGATCGTGTTCAGATTCCAAGTTGTCCAGGATTTCTCGTGGCAGTGAGGATGTTGTAAGTCCCACTCGAGCCTCATTCCCAAAAAGGGCTGAGTATGGTGACCGTTTTATTCCAGCATGGTGGGATGAGTTTTTCTGGAACTGAACAAACTTGATTCCAGCGACCCAGTCTTGACTGTTGTTATCAGCGAGCCAGGTCACTAACATGTCCTTGATGTCCCCATTTGCTCGCTCGACGGACACTTGACTTTGGGGGTATCTTGGCTTGCCATGGACCATCCTTAGTGCTGGCCAAAACTCCTTCAGTTCACAAATTACATTTGCTGTGAACTCTGTTCCATTATCGCTTTGCAAAATGGCAGGAGCTCCAAACAAAAGAAAAATGTCCAAAAGCTGGCTAGGGACTTCTATTGGGCGTTTGCTTTTGATGGCACGCAACACACAAAATTTGGTAAGGTGATCCTGGTAGACCATGATCCACCTGTACCCATTGTAACTCAGCGACTGCATGTCGACTAAATCGACCTGACCACGACAGGAAAAGTCTTTGGTCAGAATGGGGCGAACGACGACGCCTGTCGTTTTGGGCCTAACTCTCTTTTTCTGGCACTGAGTGCAAAGTGACTTGAATAGCTCAATGGTTTGTACACTGATGTTTGCATATTTCTTCTCTACTTCCTTCAGCATCCGGTCCCGACCTCCATGCCCGGTAGCGATGTGTGAACTTCTGACGATGTCAAACATTTCTTCGATTGGCACGTAGTACAGTGGGGGTTCTTCCACATGGTCTCTTTTCTTGATAAGCTTTTCGACTTGCCCTCAGAACTTCATACCTGAAACAACATGAAACAAAAGTGCACCTTTATCTTAATTGCACCATAAACACAGAGATAAAGAAATAGGTAGGCATGCATTCCACACACACACACGCACACACATACACACACACATACACGTACGCACACACACACAGAGAGAGAGAGAGAGAGAGAGAGAGAGAGAGAGAGAGAGAGAGAGAGAGAGAGAGAGAGAGAGAGAGAGAGAGAGAGAGAGAGAGAGACAACAGACAAACAAAAAAAAAACAAACAAACAACCATGAAAACTGAACAACCAGTACTATCCTCCACTACCACTACTATCCTCCACTACTGCCAACACTATCGCTATTGAGGTTGAGTTGTGAAAAGGCAACAACAAACAGTCCCTGGCTTGAGTCCTTGCCCACTTCCGTACCCAAGCTTTCATATCTGTTAATGGTGAGCTGTATACTGTAACCTAATTCACCATATTGCTACGCTTATAATAACGTACTGAAAATTTGGGGGTATCTTGGCTTGCCATGGACCATCCTTAGTGCTGGCCAAAACTCCAAAACCCCTACTGTACGCTGTAATTAATGTTTAAGACACATTAAGGGAAGTTACTGTTAAGTTGACCTGCTTCACACCCGACAGAGAGAGAGAGAGAGAGAGAGAGAGAGAGAGAGAGAGAGAGAGAGAGAGAGAGAGAGAGAGAGCACTGGATCGATAATCAGACATTAAAAAAAATGTTATGTTACTTACTTCCTCAGGATATGGTAATCATGTTGAGTTTTGGACGCTTGCGACACAGCTGCATTTTTCACTTCTTCAAGCAGTTTTGAGTATTCCTCCTTGTTAAAAAAGCTGTAGCATTTTCCTGCATTTTTGATCTTCAGAAGTTCCTCTTTGAAACGATCTTCAATACTGCTTGGGGTTGCCATCTCGACTCTATCAACAGCTTTGCTCTGCCTGACAGTTCCCAGATGTACTAAACTCTGTTGTTTTTTTCAGTTGGTGAAATCAGTTGTTTTGAAGCAGTTTGAAGCAGTTTACTGATTCATCGATTATGATTTGACAAATTTACCAATTATAGTTGATGCTCCAGTAAATTTGTAAATTTCCTAAATTTTTTAGTAACTTTGTAAATTTACTGATTGAAACAGTCACTTTTTAAATTTCCTGAAAATTCTAGGAAATTTACAAATTTATTGTTTTGAAGATTTTACTGTAACATATAAGCCTAAGTACAATATTTTCAAAGTTGTTGCAAAAAATGATTTTTTCCATCATTTTTATGACAGTATCCTGAAAATGATCATAACTGATGTGGCCAATATTTCATTCTTATTTCTTATATTTTCAGATTGCTGAAATTTGAAGTATAATGGCTGCCAAATACACCCGCACGAACACCCAGAAGACACTGTGTGGAACTGTTTATTCTGAGAGTTTCAACTTGCCACTTGGTGTGCTTCCTTCCAAGAAGAATGTTGTTGAGTGCATGGTGTACCTCATGCGAAAGGACCGAACAGGGAAACAGCAACGGACAGTTCAAGATGGTGCTAACCTTCTTGCTTTCATCCTGGTACAACATTGGGAGTACTGCAATGTCTACACCATTACCCAATTGAATGTTGCTAAGCGTGTTGTCTAACTATACTCAGAGCAATACTCAACAGTGAAAAGCAAGGCAGACATAATCATGGAAAGCCAGAATGAAAATATATAATGAAGATATGCTGAAACTGTTTGACATATTCTGTGAAAATGAAGTGGCCAGAGCAAAAACAAGAAGAAATTCAAGGTGTTGCCATGAGTCAGATGGAGTGGGACTTCCTCAAGGACATGAGCACCACAAGAAAGATGTTCTGTGAAGACTTCGTTGATCGTCAATGGCAGAAGTCAAGACAACATCATTTGAAAGTAGAAGAACGTGTGATGCGCCAGCTGGCAGCCAAGCAGAAAGATGAGGAATCACAAAAAAATCTCCCCTGGGATGAAGTAAATCTTAGCATATATGATGATACTGAAAGTGATGTTGAAGAACCTGCCTATCAACTTCAGGTGGAGGAAATGGAACTCAGCCGGCGAGTGTCCATTGGCTTTGAAGAACCATGCACCTCAACATCTGATAACATGCCACAAGAATTCTGCCACATTAGAGATAGTGTGAGGAAAGTTAGACCAGAATTTTACAAGGTGATAGACAAGCTGAAAAGTAAATATCACTGTTCAGCAAATCAAGCCACAGCAGCAGTCATAGAGGTGGCAAATGGAATGTTTGGAAGAAAATGGAAATACCATTACCATGATGAAGAGGATTCCATAAATCTTGATAATGCTCCTCATGTGAAAAACATTCGTGAATCAGGCAAGGCAATCAGTGCCTTGGCTCTGGCTTGTATTGTAGATGAAATGATGGAATCGGAAGATGTTGTGATTACATACCACAGTGATGGTTCGAAGAAACAAGGAGCAGGTGGATACTCAGTACAGGGCATCACCATTAATGGTAAATATAGACCATTCCCAACTTTGCCCATTGCCAGTGAAAGTCTAACAAATCTTGCAAAACTGAAATTGACAATATTGAACATACTGGCAGTGTGTGGTGATGTTGATGCCACTGAGATTTTCAAGAAACTAACTTTTCAGGAAACCGATGCAACAGCCCATAATGTTGAAGTGGATGAGCAAGTGGCAATGGAGCTGGGAACATACCATATTCCAATTCATTTGCTGTGTCACAGTCACCCTGCTCTGATGTTTAACAGGAAAATGGTGGACCTATTCAGCAAAATTGAGAAAGAAATTGGCCCTGATAAGATTTATTCAACTTGCCTTGTAAATGCCACCACATCTCATGATTCTGTCACAGAACAGTTCATTGACTGTGCCACTCATCTTATATCACATGACTTTGATCACAAAGCATGGAACAAAGCCACTGAATTTGATGTCCATATTGAACCCCGAAAGAATCTTGCTGTCTCTCTAAAGAAGGAAAGGTTCAACAGAGTTGTTTATTTGTGTGCAGTAACACTACACCATGAGGCAGACCTGCGAGAACTCCTGGAAAAGTATGACACAATCACCAACACTCTTGCATACATTGTAAGAGCTTTTCTGGATGTGGAGTTTATCAGTGTATTTCTAGTATGTGCAGCTGTGCTTGGTGTCCACCTGATCGAACCATATCTGTCCATCACATACTTTGATCCCGTAGACTATGAGCATTTGGTTACGGCGATGCAACAACTTTATCAGGATCTCACTCAGAGCAATCCCACTGCATTGCTGGACTTGACAAAGCCTGCTATCAAATTTGTGGATAAGCGAAGATTTGATTCCTGTAAATGGGAAAACAACATTCTCTCATCATTGTCAAGTAGCATCACTGAATGCAACGAAAAAGCTCTGCAGATTTTGACTGTTATCCTTCCATCACTGGCTGCAGGCTTCTGTCAGCAAAGAGGCAATGTATTTGGTTTTGGGGATTTTGACCCAGAGAGTGGCACTCTTGTGACTCAGCATGACATGGCATTGCTGAACAAAGCCCCAATCAACAACATTAATGCTGAGAGATCAGTTGGCAGTATCAACTATGAGCTACAACGTCGGGGAGCCAAACAGCTGGCAGCAGATGGATCAGCTCATCTTAATTAAGGCCAAATCAGTGGATCTGATTGAACTTAGACCTGTTGACTGCTTCAAAGACTATGGCAAAAAAGCTAAAAAGGCTAACAAACTTGTAATGGAATGAGCAGAGGCCCAAGCAAACTTGGAGAGGGTTGGCATGACAAGTAAGGAAGCAGCAAAGGTGTCCTGTGTGAAAAGAAAGCTTTCTGATCTTGACACGTTAGTGTCCTCAGGTGGCCCATTCACCAGAGCAAAGCAGGTTGATGATTACTTGAAGAAAAAGAAGCCAAGTAACAAAGAAAAGCAGGACAGACTTTACACAGAGGTTAGGTATGCTCGGGATACAACACTGCCTCTCCCAAGTGAACTGTTCAGACTCAAAGAAAAGTCCCAGACACTTCCATTACAAAAGCTGGCAACAAACCTCAAATTGTATCTGAATAAAGTGTCAACCAATGCATGTGTGACTTGGCAGGATTTTGATACTGCTGTTGCTGCAATAACAGCTGCTGCTGAGCAACTGTGAATGAAAACTCTGGCATATATCTGTATCTTCTGGACAATACTGACATTATTATTGTTCCACTAGTTGTTTCTCTGATCACTTCGAATGCACAAGAACATGTATAAAGTGTATATGTGCATTTGACATATAATTTAGAAACCTACTCTGTTGCTTATAACTAGTTCATTATAACCACGTCATTCTTTACATGTGATGATTATACCTCAAATGATGTTCCTGAGATAAACAAAAAAAAAACAAAAAAAAAACAGATTTTCTTTGTTTGAATTGTTCGTATGTACTGAAATTAGTTTTTTTTGTCAATTACTCTTAAAAACGCCTGATAGGCTTATTGTTACTATAGAAGATGAATATAAACTTGGAGTCTAAGAACATTTTGAGCCAAATTTCAAGTCTCTAGGTGCAATGGTTCTCAAGACATGACATTTTCATTGACATTTTTGGTGATTTTCGAACCCGATAGCTTCATCGGCTCCGTCCATATGGGTTTTGGGGACCAAATGACCCAAAAATTGGCCTGTTGTCCCTGCGAACTGCCATTGCCTGACGATGCCACACCTTCCTTCCTCTACCTCAAGCAGACCATACACCGCATGGATGCTGAACGCGGTCAGAGTGTATCCATTCAACATTATGCCCACTAACGTTTACTTCACCCGAGGTATCGCCGACACGGACTCATGGTCCACAGACATAATATTGTGACTGCCCGGGTTCGACTGGGATACAGACCGCTGTGGCAGGTCTCCAAGGGGGACGTTCCCCACCACTCCAACTGTAAGCTGTGTGACCGTCCCAACGCCAACAGCTTCCACCACTACTGCCTTGAGTGTCCTTCAGTGAAAGCCTTGTTGCCCCGGGACCAAGACTTGATACATGTCCGTCAGTTCCTCTTAGCTGACAATAATTTAGACACTGTCTAAATGCAACACCCACACTTTGGTGGGTGCTGAAATTTACCTTAGAATGCTCATGTACATTCCAATCTTTAAGTACAGCTTCACTGTTCGTGAGCGTGTCCTGCGTGTCACGAGTACCATGAATATATATATATATATATATATATATATATATAGATATATATATATATATATATATATATATATATATATATATATATATATATATATATATATATATATATATATATATATATATATATATATATATATATATATATAATACCTGTACTAAGTTTGTCGCTTTATAAGCGTAATAAATTGATAAAAAAAAACAAATTTTTTTCTCAGATCTGTTACATTTTTTTTCGTTTCTTTGCTTTCATCTTCGTCAATCGTATATTTTTTTTTTTACATCGTTTCTATTTTTTTTCTTTCCTTTATTTTTCTACTTACATGTATCGTAGTTTCCACCCCTCCATCTTCTCTTTATTCTTTTTCTTTATTTTCATTATCATTTGTCTTCTTTGTTTGTTCGTTTGTTTTCTGCGTCAGTTATCTTATTTTTCTGTTAGTGAAGCTTCTATTTAATTTTCTGTTCTCTTTTTCTCTTTTATTTTTCATTGTCTTTCCTTTCCTCTCCTGTTTCGTGTTTCCTGTTTTATCTTTCCTTTCTTTGTTTTTTCTTTCTCTTTGCTTTCCCCTCTGTTTTTTTATCTCTTTCTCTTTTCTTTCCCCTCTTTCTCTCTTGTTCTTTCGCTTTCTATCTCTTTTTTCCTCTCCTTCTGACTTGTATTTCTCTCTTTTTCTCTTTCCTCTCTTCTATTTAATTCTCGTGTACATCTTTATCTCCTTTTCTCTTTTTTTCTCTTTGTAGTGTTTTCTTTACCCTCTTCTCTCCCTGTTTCTTGTTTCTTTCTCTCTATTTTTCTCTCCTTCCCTTCTTCTCCATCCGTCTTATGTTTCTCCTCCCCTTTTCTCTCTTTCCCCTCCTCTTTATGTATTATGTTTCTCTTTCTCCTCTTCCCTCTTTTTCCAGTGTTTCTCTTACTTTTATTTATTCCCTTCCGACTGACTTATTCTTGTTCGTATTTTATGTTTCTTTGTCTTTATCTACCATTCTTCTCTTTATTCTTTATATATTTATCTGTTTGTTTGTCACCCTCTATGTCTATCTGTTATCGTCTTTACTTCATATATTTTTTTAGATTATATCCATTTTTTCTTTATATTTTATGTCTTTTCTGAAGTTTATTCTCTTTTCCATTTCCTGTTTTGTCCTCGATATTTTATTATTTCCATGTTTTTTCTATTTTTTTCCATCACAACGATTTCTTCAGCATTCATTTTCCTTTTCTTTTGTTTCTTTTTGTTTTCCGTTATTTATTTTACTTTGCTATCCTATCCATTTACATTTTTTTTTTCTTTCCATTTCTATTTTCGTTATTTTTTTTTTTATGCCAGTGATTCCTATAGTATATATTTTCCCTTTTTTGTGCCGAGGAGGATTTACATGGGGAAGTGGGCGTGAGAGGGGGAGTGGGCGTGAGAGGGGAAGAGGGGAGAGAAGGAAGGGGTGAAAAGGGGAGGGGAGGAAAGAAGGGTGGAAGATTTGCGTGGGAGGCAGGGTGGGAAGAGGAGGGAAGGAGAGGTTATAATGAGGGGTGAAGATTGAGAAAGAAGGAAGATATGGGAAGGGAAGGGGAGGGAAGGGAAATGAAGATAATGAGTCAAGAAAGGGTGGGAGAGAGATAGAAGACGAGAAGAAGTAATGAAGGTTACGAAATAGAGAAGAGAAGTAAAGGGAAGTGGAGGAGGGGGGGGAGGGGAAACATGGGGACGAGAAAGAGTCAGTTAATTATGTGAGGGATAGAGATGGATATATGAAAGAATGAAGGTTAAGAAATAGAAAGAAGAGAAGGAAAGGGAAGGTAAGTTTGTGGGAGGAGCGGACTGAAACAAGGAAGGAAGGAAGAGATACAGAGATAAGGAAAGTTGCTGATTTTCGTCGCACAAACTTGTCTTGGGTCGACCTTTAAGGGGTGGGGACCTCCCAGAAGCACCACCAGGACCCGTGAAGGGCTCCAAGGTGGCAATGAGAAGGGCCGTGTGGGAGTTTCCGGAGACAGGCGGAGGTCAGGGAGAGAGGCAGGCCGAGGCAGGGATAGCTTACCCATACACAGGGGGTTCGTTTCACTCCCCCACGCCCCCACCCACCACGGAGCCCAACAAGGTGAGGCTGGATGTTGGGGTCAAACTGCACCCAACAGCCCCAGGGGTAATGGAGAAGTATACGAAGCCACTGATAGGCGTTTAACGGCTGCCCCGGGACTGCTGCGACCGCCCACCCGGCAGTGAACGTTTGACCCTAGCCAGCGCATGGCCAGCCGATTGATTCAGTGGGGCCACAATGAACCGCCCGTCTTACTCCAACCCTCCCACCAACAGACATAAATGGGCGCGGTACTGAAAAATCAGTAGGGCGGTTGCGGTAGTGCGGTACTTCTTCCGGAGTGATGCGGTTGCGGTAATATAAAAAAAAATTCAGTGCCTATCCTGGCTATCCATTGAGTAACTAATACCTTGTGAGATACAAAAAAATAAAAATAAAGGAGGACTGGGGAGGGAGAGAGGGAGGTAAGGGAGGAGGAAGGGGGTGGACAGGGGAGTAGAGGACGGGAAGGGAAGGAGGGGAGGGAAGATAATGCAACTCTGAGGGAGGAGGGACAGGGATGGGAGAGGAGGAGATCAGCGTCATGTGAAAGAGGAGGAAGTGGGAAGGAAGGAAGGAAGGAAGGAAGGGTGGTGCGACAGCTGCAGTAGCACTAGCCAGGGAGGAATGGTAGGGAGGATATGGGGGAGTGAAGGGGAAGGGGAGGAATTCTCCGGCGTTTGAGCGAAAACGAAAGATTACTAATATAGGAAAGTCATGACGAGAACAATGAAACATTATACAAACTGTCCAACATATTAAGACAAAACACATCAACTGCAACTGGTAATAGCGAGACCGTGGGAAAGCTCTGAGCCCTGGCGTCTCAGGCATCAGCAAAGAAACCACGTGGAAATTTCAACGATGAGATAATTATAATAATAATAATAATAATAATAATAATAATAATTATTATTATTATTATTATTATTATTATTATTATTATTATTATTATTATTATTACAATAATAAAATTATAATAATAATAATAATAATAATATTATTATTATTATTATTATTATAATAATAATAAATTATGATAAATCATTATTATTATTATTATTATTATTATTATTATTATTATTATTATTATTATAATAAAAAATTGAAAATAGAGAGAGAGAGAGAGAGAGAGAGAGAGAGAGAGAGAGAGAGAGAGAGAGAGAGAGAGAGAGAGAGAGAGAGAGAGAGAGCATGATAAAATAGAGAAGTTACAGTGTAGTTAAAAAAAAAAAACAGATATAGTGTGTACCATGGTCTATGTTATGCATTAAAGAAAAAAAAATGTACAGGACATGAGACTGAGCGGCGATCATGTTAGTGCTTGCTTGTACGGTTGTACACTGCCATGTGCAGTCATCGTCTGAGGATTCGAAGACATCTTGAAGGGGTAAACTGGGATAATTTAGGGATTCATGAGGGCCTGAACTGCGGATTGGAGCCAGGAGAACCAGGTAGAAATGTCTTACAATAATTTAGTTAGAGTAATAGTAGAGGGCAAGAATACAGCATATACCACAAAGGAACACTTAGAAAAGAAAAACAATGATCCTATGGATGAACTCGTGGACTAAAACACGAGATTGGGTTAAACAAGGGAATTTATCAGAAAATAAAGAATGGGGAAACACATCTGGGCCGGTAGGTGTCGAACTATCTAGATTAGTTAAGAAAAACACCAGGATAGCAAAAAAGAACTATGAGATCAAAGTAGCAAATGAGGCGAAAAGTAATCCTAAGGGCTTCTTTCAGATGTATAGAAAAAAAACACGGGAGAAAATTGACCGCTGAAAACAAACACAGGTGAGCTAGTAGAAAATTACGAAAATATGAGCACATTGTTGAACGACTACTTCCTTTCAGTATTCACACAGGAGGATCGAACGACTATACCGGAAAGAGTTCAGGTGTACGAGGGCGGGGATGGCGATAAATTGAGAGATATAATCAATACCAGGCAAGTAGTTCAGGATGAGATAGATAAGCTTAAGAAGAACAAGTCGCCAGGTCCTGACGGGATATTTCCGAGGGTATTAACCCATAAGCCCCGGCCAGAGGACTACACTCTTCGCACTGCATCTCGCGCGGCGGTGCTGATAGATTTTGTAAAATAGGTGTCTTCATCAATGCCCCGTGTGGCAATTTCAAACGAAACATAATGATTTATATTGGTTTTTTCATCGCCAATCCTTCCCTTCCACGATGAAATAAATTTGGCGCACGCTGCAGCACGGCATAGATAATGATGCCGGGAAGAGGTGCATTTTGGTGCTGCCAAGCCGTGCGCGTCGGATGGCGGGAACTCCCGCCACCCGAAGCTTTCCGCCCGAGCGGGAATTCCCGTCACCCGACGCACACGGGTTAAAGGAGTTAGGTGATATAATCAGTGACCCACTAACCGACATCTTTAAGATGTCGGTAAATACTGGCTATGTGCCGAGCCTATGGAAAGTAGCTAATGTGACGCCGATTTTTAAAAAGGGGGACAGGTCAGTTGCTTCAAACTATCGCCCAATTAGCTTAACATCGGTTATAGGGAAGATGCTGGAGTCCATAATAGCCAGGAACATTCGGGAGCATTTAGAGAAACATAGCTTAATTCACGACTCGCAGCATGGGATCACAAAAGGTAGGTCATGCCTCACCAATCTCTTGTCCTTCTAGAATAAAGTATTTGAGGCGGTTGACAGAGATGAAAATTATGATGTAATCTATCTTGATTTTAGTAAAGCGTTTGACAAAGTTCCTCACCAACGACTGTTGCTTAAATTACAGGCTCACGGAATAGAGGGTAAAGTTTTGAATCAATGCTGGGCGTGCTTTAGCAATAGGAACGCAAAAGAGTGCAATCAATGGTAAAAGATCTGACTGGGGATGTGTTACGAGGGGACCCAAGCAAGGTTCGGTATTAGGTCCACTTTTGTTTATTATTTATATCAATGACTTAGACACAGGAATTAGTAGTGATGTTAGGTAAATCTGGCAGATGATACCAAGATCGGTAGAGTAATTAGGAGTTTGGATCAGGACGCTAGTATTCTCCAAGGTACAATCTTCCAAGAGATTATATGACTCATGGATAAATGGCAGATGGAGTTCAATGTAGGGAAGTGCAGTATTCTGAGTGTAGGTAGGAACAACCCTCTACATAACTATTGCTTAAATGACACTCTATAAGTAGGTCTGGGTGTGAGAGGATTTAGGGTCTAGTGAGCTCTTGATCTCCGTCCAAGGGGTTACACGTACCAAGCTTAGAAATCGGGAGCTAATAGGGTACTGGGATTTATTTCAAGGAGTTGTGTTAAGCAACAGAAGCCCTGAAGTCTTCCTCTAAACTATTATTTAGCATTAGTTAGACCTCATCTTGACTATGCGGTTCAGTTCTGGTCACCCTACTATAGAATGGATATCAAAATGTTAGAATCGGTGCAGAGGGAGTGATTGACTAAGATGATTCAGGGGTTGAGAGAACTTGCCACATGAGGAAAGACCCAAACAGTTAAACTTGCATTCCTGTGAAAGGGCGAAGGGTGTGGAGACATGACTCGAGGTGGGCTTATAAATGGATGAAGGGCTTTTAATAAGGGAGACATCTATAAGGCTTTTGTTGGCACAGAGAACCGGTAGGGACACGGAAGTAACGGGTTTAAACTGATAAATTCAGATTCAACAGGTGGGGGTTAGAGATGGGAGCTTAAATGTTGACAGCGAGTTGTTTCAACAGGCCTACTGGCTCTTGCGGTAGACTCCGCGTTCTTGTTGTTCTTATGTTCTTAGAATCACTGCGGCGCGCCGCCTTGGGTTGAGTGATTGAACAATGGCCCGGAGTTATTCATTTAGTATATAATTTTGAACAATAACTGAGAAGCTGAATGACTGAATCACTGATTCTGATGACTGAAACCAGATTGACCTGATTGAGTCCGATCTCACAGCCAAAAAAAAAAAAAAATGTGAGCATGCCGCGCTGCAAATGTCTTCTGATAGTTTTCTC
>NC_066514.1:12206994-12252801 GCF_024679095.1 Eriocheir sinensis | reverse complement strand
CACGTTTTTAACAGGATTGAGGCAATTTTAGCGGATAAGGGTACACAGAATATCGTCTTCTGCAGTTTCGGTGGTAATGACCGTCTTGGAGATCGGCCCAACATTCTAGACCTCTTCCTTACCTCAAACCCTTCTGCTTATTCTGTCAAACTGTTCTCTCCGTTGGGCTCCTCCGATCACAATCTTATTTCTGCATCCTGTCCTATCGCTCCTGTACACCCTCTGGACCCACCGAAGAGGCGATGCTTCTGGCATTTTGCTTCAGCTCGGTGGGACGACCTGAGGATGTACTTTTCCGATTTCCCGTGGAATGATTATTGCTTCCAGGATAGAGACCCCTCTGTGTGTGCTCAGCGCATCACAGAGGTGATTGTCTCTGGAATGGAGGCATACATTCCTCGTTCTTTCTCTACTACTCACGCTAAAAAGCCTTGGTTTAATCCCGCTTGTTCTCGTGCTGTCAATGATAGAGAGGTAGCTCACAAAAGGTACCAGAGTCTTCAAACTAATGCTAATTATGAACTTTACATTTCTGCCCGAAATCGTGCCAAATCTATTCTCCGACTAACCAAAAATTCTTTCATTAATAGAAAATGTCAAAACCTTGCTTTCTCTAACTCTTCCCGTGACTTCTGGCATCTAGCCAAAAACATCTCCTCCAACTTCACTTCTTCATCTTTCCCTCCACTCCTCAGTCCTGACGGCAACACTGCCGTCTCATCTATCTCTAAGGCTGAACTCTTCTCTCAAACTTTTTCTAAAAACTCCACTCTGGACGATTCTGGGCATATTCCTCCTACTCATCCCCCCTCTGACTCCTTTATGCCTGTTATAAAGATTCTTCAAAATGATGTTTTCTATGCCCTCTCTGGCCTCAATCCTCAGAAGGCTTATGGACCTGATAGAGTGCCTCCTATTGTCCTTAAAAACTGTGCCTCCGTGCTGTCACCCTGCCTGGTCAAACTCTTTCGCCTCTGCCTGTCAACATCTACCTTTCCTTCTTGCTGGAAGTATGCCTTCATACAGCATGTACCTAAGAAGGGTGACCGCTCCAATCCCACAAACTACCGTCCTATTGCTTTACTTTCTTGTCTATCTAAAGCTTTTGAATGAATCCTTAACCGGAAGATTCAAAAGCACCTTTCCACTTCTGACCTTCTATCTGATCGCCAGTATGGGTTCCGCAAGGGGCGTTCTACTGGTGATCTCCTAGCCTTCTTAACTGACTCCTGGTCATCCTCTCTTAGCCGTTTCGGTGAAACTTTTGCTATTGCGCTGGACATATCTACGTAAAGCTTTTGATAGGGTCTGGCACAAATCTTTGCTTTCTAAACTACCCTCCTACGGTTTCTATCCTTCTCTCTGTACCTTTATCTCCAGTTTCCTTTCTGACCGTTCTATTTCTGCCGTGGTAGACGGTCATTGTTCTTCCCCTAAATCTATTAACAGTGGTGTCCCACAGGGTTCTGTCCTATCTCCCACTCTTTTTCTGTTGTTCATTGATGATCTTCTTTCCAATACGAACTGTCCTATCCATTCCTACGCCGATGATTCCACTCTGCATTATTCAACTTCTTTTAATAGAAGACCCACCCTTTAGGAACTTAACGACTCAAGGCTGGAGGCTGCAGAACGCTTAGCCTCAGACCTTACTATTATTTCCGATTGGGGCAAGAAGAACCTGGTGTCCTTCAACGCCTCAAAAACACAGTTTCTCCACCTATCCACTCGACACAATCTTCCAAACAACTATCCCCTATTCTTTGACAACACCCAGCTATCACCTTCCTCAACACTAAACATCCTCGGTCTATCCTTAACTCAAAATCTCAACTGGAAACTTCATATCTCATCTTTTACTAAATCAGCTTCCTCGAGGCTGGGCGTTCTGTACCGTCTCCGCCAGTTCTTCTCCCCTGCACAGTTGCTGTCCATATACAGGGGCCTTGTCCGCCCTCGTATGGAGTATGCATCTCATGTGTGGGGGGGCTCCACTCACACAGCTCTTCTGGACAGAGTAGAGGCTAAGGCTCTTCGTCTCATTAGCTCTCCTCCTCATACTGATAGTCTTCTACCTCTTAAATTCCGCCGCAATGTTGCCTCTCTTTCTATCTTCTATCGATATTTCCACGCTGACTGCTCTTCTGAACTTGCTAACTGCATGCCTCCCCCCCTCCCGCGGCCCCGCTGCACTCGACTTTCTACTCATGCTCATCCCTATACTGTCCAAACCCCTTATGCAAGAGTTAACCAGCATCTTCACTCTTTCATCCCTCACGCTGGTAAACTCTTGAACAATCTTCCTTCATCTGTATTTCCTCCTGCCTAAGACTTGAACTCTTTCAAGAGGAGGGTATCAGGACACCTCTCCTCCCGTATTTGATCTTCCTTTCGGCCACCTCTTTTGTTTCTTTTTTAGGAGCAGCGAGTAGCGGGCTTTTTTTATTATTGTTTTCTTTTTTTGTGTGCCCTTGAGCTGCCTCCTTTGTTGTAAGAAAAAAAAATGAGGTAGGGAATGCGTGGGAATGAGTGGGAAGCGAAGATATCTTTAGGCGCTTTAGAAAGTCTTTTGGTAAAGTGAGAGACTTCAGTGGGCTTCTGCTCATGTGTTTTATGTGTTCTGCCTAGGATGGGGGTAGGTGAGGGGTGGCTTACCAGGGCCTTAGCAGTAAACAGAAAGCTGGCGGCTCACTGTAAGCGTAATGGATGACAACTGGGAGCTCTTCTACGATAAAGGGACCGTATGCCATGGATGGCGTGCACCTGTCACACAAGTGGGTTGAGGTTCTCGCAGACTCCCTCGAGCGATCACTTAGCACCCTACATGATTTTTTAGGATAGGCGAGGGGAAGGGCCTAACATCAGTGGTTATGCATCGAAGAATTTGAATAAGGAGATCAGGATTAATCAAAAGGGTGCAACAAATGATGGTCTAACGCTTTATTATACCATCAGTAGCTGTCTCAGGAGTAAGATAGATCTACTGAGGGGGAAAGCATGTGTAGGTAAATTTGACATTCTAGCAATCACGGAAACATAAGTGGATACTGAAAAAAAACCTTCACGTTGGAATTGGAAATAAATGGTCATCAGATGTTCCACAGAGATATAATGGGGAGAAGCTTTATGTTATGTTATGCTAAAGGAATATAGACTGGAAAGGGGAGGTGGGAAATCTAAAATTCGAGGATTTTCTGAAGTACCAAAAGATCATTTTATCAAGCAGACAGTAACTGTGCCCACCAGAGTTAACAATAGTTTAGACTTAATGTTAACTAACAACGATACTATGATCAGTGAGTTTGACATTGGAGAGCTAGGCTGTAGTGATCACGAGGAGATTAGGTTTAACTTAGACTGGGCAGCAACCCTGTGTTGGTGCTGGACTTTAGAAAAGCCGATTACGAGGGGCTTAGAAGACACCTTGGGTAGGTAAATTAGATAACCTTAGGGATATATGAGGGTCGGATCTCAGGGTGGGAGCCTGATGGTAAGGGAAGCCATGTAGAATTGACCTACAATAATTTATTTAGAGTAATAGCAGAGGATCAGAGACTGCATATCCCTAAACAAGCACGTAGAAAGGAAAATAACGACCCTAAATGGATGACCCGTAGGCTCAAGCATGAGATTGGCTTAAAGAGAGGAATTTATAGGAAAATAAAGAATAGGGAAACGCAACTCAGGGGTTGAATTAACCAGATCGGTGAAGAAGAACACCAGCTTAGCAAAAAGGAATTTCGACATTAAGGTACCCAACAAGGCCAAGAACGATCCCAAGGGGTTGTTTACGTAAATTGTTCAGAACAAAAACAAGGGAGATAATTGGAACGTTGAAAGCTTGTTCTGAATGGAGAAGATATGAGCCAAATGTTGAACGACTACTTCCACTTAGTTTTGACACAGGAAAATCTAACAACCATTCCGGAGAGAGCTCAGGTTTATGAGGGCAAAGATAACGAAAAGTTGAGGAATGTGATCATTACTAGGCAGGTAGGCCAGGATGAGATTGGTAGGTTGAAGAAAAACAAATCGCCAGATCCAGACGAAATATCTCCATCGGTTCTGAAAGAATGAAAAGGAGGTCCTCAGGGTCCCAATAACCGAAATCTTTAAGATGTCGGTAAATCCTAGGTATGTGCCTAGCCTATGAAAAATAGCTAATGTGACGCCGATTCTTTAAAAGGGAGACAATTCAATCACCTCAAATTATCTCCCAATTAGCTCAACATTAGTTGCAGGCAAGATGTTGGAGTTAACTATAGCCAGGAGTGTTCGAAACCATTTAAAGAAACATAGCTTAATTCATGACTCACAGCATGGGTTCACGACGGGTAGGTCTTGCCTTGCTAACCAGTTGTTCTCTATGCTAAAGCAATAGAGGTGGTTGACATATATGATTAGGGTTAGGGTTAGGGGAGGTGATGGCTGAGCGGTTACCCTGCCGACGCCGCGTCCGGGAGATCGAGGAGGGACGCGGATTCGAATCCTGGTCGTCATACAGCTGGGATTTTTCAGTCACCGCCGAGTGGCCTAAGACTGCCCACATGCTACCCTGAAGAGCTCCTATCAACCTGAACTCTAGATTACCTCTCCAAAGAGAGGCTCAAAGATGAGATCCGGGTGGTAGTATAAGCCAAAACAAGATGACGCCACTATAAACATTCGCCTGCAACACAACGGACTGGGTCGACCATCAGGCCCTACCAGTGAAAAAGCCTAACGGCCCAATAGGCCACGACGTAAAAAAATGAAAACTACGACATACTATATCTAGATTTCAGTTAAGCGTTCGACAAAATCCCTCGTCACCGACTCTTACTAGAATTACAGGCCCACTGCGTAGATGGGAAACTCACGAACTGGATCAAGGCCTGGCTTAGCCCTTTCCTTGCGTGCAGTCTGGACGCGACTATCCCCTCAGGCGCAGTCGGGGAGCCCAATGGGGGGGTTCTTTTAACCTCTGTATCTCAAAAAACTATTCATCACAGCTAAAAACCAAAAACACCACTGGAAAGAGGAGGTCCAGATCTTTAGGAGTCGGTTATGTATGCCTCTCTTGTGAACGTACATGCACGTTCAAAGAGTGTTGAATGTTAACACTTACGTCGGTGCGTGCGGGATGATCAGCCATATTGAGGTAACTGCGGACATCTCTTTTTCATACTCTGGCAAAGGAGTATTGCCAACTGCAATATTTACAACTATTTGGTCAAAGAATCAGTCAGGTGATAGGTGAAGCTATGCAAAAATGCCGCTATATTGGGGAAGAACATCCACCAGTTACTCGTCTGTAGATTTGCCGCTCTGGGCTGATATGATTTTCCACCAAATTTAGTGAAGAACCCACTCAATTGGTAATCCTGTGTTGTGAGAATTAGTGTTGGAACACTCATACGCGGGAGATTTGAGTGCGGCTGGAGCTCGCAGCGAGCGTTTAGCGCCACCAGCAAATACGCCTAACGCCTGATGCAAGCGTTCAGCAATGAAAGGGTTAGAGATAGGAAGCAGAGAGTCCAAATAAATGGTGAAAATTCTGAATGGGGCTATGTTACGAGTGGAGTCCCTCATGGCCCGGTGCTGGCACCACAGCTTTCTATCATTTGCATCAATGATTTGGACACATGAATTATTAGTGTTATCAGTAAGTTCCCAGATGATACCAAGATCGGTAGAGTAATCCAATCAGACCAGAACGCTAGCATTCTCCAAGATGAGCTAGACAGACTGTATGATTTAGCGGGGAAGTGGTAGATGGAATTCAGTGTCAGAAAGTGTAGTATTCTGAGTGAAGGTAGGAAAAACCCCTCACACAGTTGCTCTTTAACACTCCTCTAAGCAGTTCTGGGTGTGAGAGAGACATAGGAAGTTTAGTGAGCACTGACCTCCGTTCTCGGGCCCAATGTTTTCAGGTTAAGAATCTTGCAAACAAGGTACTAGGTTTCATATCAAGGAGCGTAAGCAATAGGAGCGCTGAAGTCATTTTCAAACTTTACTTAGCACTAGTTAGACTTTATCTTGATTATGCGGATCAGTGCTGGTCACCCTACAATATAAATGAATATCAAAATGTCAGAATCTGTATAGAAGAGGATGATAAAAATGATTCAAGGAGTGAGGAACTTGCCGCATGAAGATAGACTGAAGCATTTAAATCTACACTCCCTCGAAAGGCGAAGGTTACGATGAGATTTGATAGGGGTTAATAAATAGATAAAGGGGTTTAATAAAGGGGATGTAATAGGGTTTTGGTTGTAAAAGAGGCAGGTGAGACACGTAGCAACGGTTTTAAGTTATATCGATTCATATTCAAGAAAAACATCGGCAAGAATTGATTTACCTAGAGTGGTGGATGAGTGGCAACAGGCTTGGCAGTCATGCTGTGGGTGCCAATACCATAGATACATTCAAGAAGAGGTTGCATACATTCGTGGATAGTGAGGTTAGGTGGTGTTAGACTTACAGGAGCTGCCTTGTATTGGCTAAACGGCCTCTTGCAGACTCTTAACGTTCTTATGATCTAGATTACTGATTTTGCAAACCCGTACATAGACTGAACAGAGAGCACTAAGAAGTGTAGGATAAGGTTGGGGGAAGAGTGAATGAATGAGATGGCTGAGTTTAAATAATTAGGGACAGTTTTTTTTGTAGCATTGAAATAAGGAGAGTAAGGGGAGTGAAAGAGCAGTGCAGAAAGGTAGTAGGCGCGTTTGAGAATTATGAGAGGAAAAGTGTGAGCATGGAGGTAAAGAGGGCTCTGTCGTATGAATCAGAGACGTGGACATGGAACACAGCACAGCAATCGAGAATATGCACAGTTGAAATTAATTACATAAGACGTGCACGTTGCTTTTCAGGATGGGAGGGAGTAAGTGATGAAAGCGTGCATGATAGGTCTGGTATAGGAGTGAGAGCGAAGGGAGTGGATTATGGAGTGCTTGAATGGGTGAAGCGTGAAACAATGAGATGGTTTTGACACGTGATGAGAATGAAGGAGAATGAATTTGTGAAGAGAGTGTATGAGGGAGTGTGTATTGTAAAGTGGATCAATAGGGTGAGCGAGCATTGAAGCGAGAGAGTTAGATAGCAGGATTGTGTTGAAAGGGAGTGCTGGAACAGGGAGGGATCGATACACTTCTGCCGCGTCCACCCCCTGGAATGAAATTCTCGTGAGAGAGCAGGGCGTCGGAGATATCGATAGATAGGAATGAAACTCACTCCCATTTATCACCCAAATATGGTATACTAGAAAGTATTGGTATATACGTGCGGTTACTACCATGAGCTGTTCATCAAAACGCGGTTATTGAAACTACTGGCTGCCATATGTTTAATCACAGGCATTGTACTTCTTCGCAGCGCTTGGTTTGCTTAACTTTCATGAAATGAATGCATAGAAAGAATGCAGCTAGGTGCGTGTGTCTGTGGAAAAGAAGTAAACTTTCTAGATATTTTTGAGAGTCGGCTAGATGTTATAAGCATGTTGAAGAATTTAAGTTAGCAATATTTTTTTTATAATATAGAGGAAGAGATTTGACTCGTCTCCGAACAAATGTATAGTGGGTGTTTTTCTTGTGAGCTGCCTCTCTTGGATGGCAAGATAACACGAACGTTACAAATAGCTGAATGATAGTTACCAATAAATTAATAAAGAAGTTGTCCACTTCATAATGTCATTATAAGTAGCTTACATAGGCAAGGGAACGAATATGTTCCCATAGGTTAATAGTTATTTTCGACAAACTTACTGGGTAGGACTGTGGATATGCATTGCGACGTAGTATTATGGCTCGACCTTTACGCTTAATAATCCTGGAGTGCACTACCCTTCCACAGGTGTTGGCAGACAGGCTGGTGCCCCACCCTGACCTAGACTCGGCCCTGCGGCCCGTGGAGCGAGGTTGCGGAGTCTTCATACAATCCAGGAAGTACCTTGAGTTTCTGCTGAGCAACAAATACTCCCCACGCGGCACCCCTTCAATGCGCATACTCAGGGTGAATAGCAGTTGCAGTAATTGTAAAAACAGTAGAGATAGAATAGTAGTGATGGCATAGTGGCAGCAGTAGAGTTAGTAGTAGTAGTAGTAGTAGTAGTAGTAGTAGTAGTAGTAGTAGTAGTAGTAGTAGTAGTAATTGTAATAGTAGTAGTAGTAGTAGTAGTAGTAGTAGTAGTAGTAGTAGTAGTAGTACTAGTAGTAGTACTACTACTAGGCAGGAGGAGAAGCAGCAGTCCATGCCATGCGGGAGATATTCGACCACGTGGAGTGCGAAGCAGTGCTTCTTGTTGACGCCAAAAATGCCTTCAACACAATAAATAGAAAGACTATGATACATAACATTAAAACCAAGTGCCCTAGCTTAGCTATGTATGTCGAAAATACCTATACATACCCGACTGACTTATACATAAATAGCCACAGTGGAAAGGTGAAAGTGTTAAAATCATCTGAGGGAACAACACAAGGTGACCCAATAGCCATGGCTATGTACGCCCTGGGCCTATCAGTCCTCCAAAATGAAATCGCGTTCGCAGAAACACGGGTGAAACAGGTGGCTTATGCGGATGACCTCTCAGGTGCTGGTAAAATCTCAGACTTAAAAGGGTGGTGGGACACTGTGAACACCGCCGGCCCTGAGATAGGATACATCCCTAACGCCACCAAGTCTGTCCTTATTGTCAAACCTGAACATTATGACCATGCCGCAGAAACTTTTAGAGGAAGTGGCGTCATTGTGACAAAAGACGGACAACGACACTTAGGGTGCAGTGATCGGGACAGAGGTATATAAGAAGGAGTACGGGAGACTAAGTAGCTGAATGGGTGCAGGAAATAGAAGGTTTGTCTGCCATTGCCAAGACTGAGCCACACGCTGCCTATTCAGCGTACACCCACGGCATCCAACATCGGTGGACGTTCCTGATGCGCACCATCCCCGGCATCAGTCCACCTCCGACCATTGAAAATGCCGTCAAGAATGTATTCTTGCCGGCGCTGGTGAAATATCATGCTTTGGGGAGGAAGAGAGGATATGCTAGCACTTCCCCAAGACTGGGTGGGATGGAGATCACCAACCCTGAGAAGCTGGCAGATAAGGAGAACCAAACTCCATCAGCCTTACCAGGTCACTCATCAACAGGATCATCGCTCAGGAGGCAGAGGGCGAGATAGACCAAACAGAAATAAGAGATATTAAAAGAAAATCTCAGAAGAAAGGCAACAGGCCAAAAAGACGAGCTGGACCGTCTTACACACCACCTGTCCACAGAAATGGGTAGAAAAAATACACACAGCACAGGAGGCAGGCGCCTCTAACTGGCTAACGTCATTACCAATCAGAGCAAAGGGCTTCAGCCTCAACAAACAAGAATTTGTCGACGCCATTGCTCTGAGATATGGCTGGCCGATTGAGGGACTGCCTGATCTCTGTGCATGTGGATCACCAAATGATGTCACCCACACCATGACATGTAAAAAAGGAGGCTTCGTCTGTATTCGACACGATGAAGTGAGGGATCTGACAGCCAGCATGCTCGGGGGAGGTGCCAAGACGTCACTACCGAGCCGGCACTGCTTCCCTGGACGGCGAACACCTTCGGTACAGGACAGCCAATACCTCACAGGAGGCACGGGATGTAAGTGTGCCCGCGGATTCTGGGTGCGCGGACAGCGGGCGTTCATGGACATCCGCATATTCGACCCGATGGCTGCCTGTCACCGTGAGCTGCCCCTGCAAGCCGCCCACCACAGGAACGAGCAGGAGAAGACAAGGGCATACGGTGAAAGAATCCAACATGTGGATCAGGGCAGCTTCACCCCCCTCGTCTTCACCACATCCGGCGGGATGGGTCCCAGGGCCCAATGCTTCTACACACGCCTCGCGGAACTAATCTCAGAAAAGAAGCAACAGCCAAGGAGCCACGTTGTCGCCTGGATGAGGTGTCGCCTCTCGTTCTCCCTGCTCAGGTCGGCCATCCTATGTCTCAGGGGCACCAGACACTCTGGCCCAAAAGCCACCACCCTGGGTTGAGGTGACACTGAGGTCATATCATGTGACCAGGGCAGAGGGGTTGGCAGTTTGCCACTTTTGAAAAGCAGTGGTCGAATCCCATCACTGAGGTGATTCAGTGTTGCCTGGAGATGCAAGATGAAGTGTGGACTGGGGAGCTGCTGGCCTCATCCGTGTTTGGAAACACTTCATCCATATTTCCTCATGATTTTGTATGGGTTTCATTATCCCTACTGCATCCTGACTTTGCTTTGGGTACAATTAAGTATACTATGATATAAATTTCATATACAACATTTTGCAGAAAAAAAATATTAACGTCAGAATCAATACAAAAGCATTTGCTCTTTTATTCGAATAATGTACATATGTATTTGTATTTGGACTCGAGTTCGCCTCTAAGACTAATTACTTGTACTTAGATCGGTGATATCGTAATGTAATCGTACTTGAGTGTCCCATGCCTGCAGCAGCCTCAATCCCTCCTAGTTGTTTCTCTTTTTAGTCTACTTTTCTGTTGATGCTTCTATCCTTATCCTTATCTTAGCATGTGCGAGCGGTGCGAAACGAGAAATGTAGCCTCACGGACATTATACGTACACTCATCAAGAATAACCTCTAAAACAAATAGCTGCAGTTGGCTGGAGATGCCATTAGCTCATGCCGGACCAGTAGTAGGTATACCCCTCACTACTGAGCTCGCCACTGCCAAGAATTCTCGTCTCAGAGTTCCACTATTTTCACCTTCAGCCTTTTGAACTCACACGCTGGGTGATTGTCGGAGAGGTTCAAGATGTTACACGAGCCCAGAGGCAGAACCCTCTAATGATTAATCCTGAGCCTGAAGCTACGGGCAGGAGGCCCATTGACTCAACCCTCGCCTCCCCCTCCCCCAGACACACAAAAAAAGGGACTAGGGGACGCTTCATTCGTCGAGATGCAGAGGTCCCGCAGGATCTGCCCTGCACCTGTCTCAGGCGGCAGGTTAACCTGATGAGGATGCATTGGGGACGCCCATCATGCTGTGGGGTCCCCGGCAAATCCGAATTATCTGAGTTGAGGCTCACGTCTCGACCTCGAATTCTATCCGAAGGACCTTTTCTCTCAGAGATCCTATGTTCCTGCCCACGGCAAGAAGTCACTCAAGTCTCTTGTTTAAAATGGAGCCTGCAATTCCTCCCAGTTAACACACAAATCCACCAAAAAGAAATTAAAAAATTAAGTTCGAGGTCGAGACGTGAGCCTAAACCCAGATACAGTTTCGTTGGGGACCCGCCAGCATGATGAACTTCCTCGATGAATCTATATCGGGTGAACCTGCCGCCTGAGACAGGTGCAGGCCAGAGCCTACGGGAGCTCTGCATCTCGACGAAAAGGCAGCTGGTATTGGTATTTTCAGAGTGGAGCTGCTCAAACATCTCCCTTTGCCTCATTATTTTTCTACATTTGCATGGACTCGGTTAGGCGGCGATTTGGAACCAATGTTATTGTGAAGCATCTGAGAGCAATATCAAGCTCTCCTGGCCCTGCACGGCGAGACTAATCTCTTGGGATTTCAGGTTTCCAAGGCCGAAACCAAGGAACATGGGTTAGGAGGCTTTCTAGATGAAAGAGTATAGTAATGCGTGTGATGAGGGCATTACAGGTAACTCTCGATTTACGCGAGTATTGCGTTCTTGGAGAGGTCGCGTAAATCAAAAACAATGTAAATCAAACAAGAGGTAGGTTTCTGTCGAAAAATAGATACCGTATTTTTCAGCGTATAGCGCACACCTTTTTCTAAAAAAAATGCCTGAAAGTTTAGCCCTGCGCCTTGTACGCCGAGTGTACAAATTTTTAATGACTTTTTTCTTCTTTGGGGTGTTTTTAATCCCCATGCCTTGCTGTTATTCCGTTTTTCCGTCGGGCGCCATTTGTAAGATCTTGATCTTGATGTCACAGGTGGCTTGATTGTATGACTAAGGAGCAGTACAAGCTACATAAAAAATCATATTGGAAAAAAATATCCATGTGTTCATTATTAATTATTAATATTAGTGAGAATAATGGGGTAAATATGATATCAGAAACTGTACATCATGAGTCTTGTACGAGGAGATATTTCGCGCAATACCAGCCAGGCCGCCATTTGCATTGTTTACAAACCACACAACCACACCCATACAACAAACAGCTGCATGCCGTGTGTTACCAGAAACGTGTGAATTGTGTCTTGCCTAGTTCTCTGTCATAACCTACGAGTGATGGTGGGAATAATATGCTTATTCACTTCATTCAGTGGAGAGAGAGAGAGAGAGAGAGAGAGAGAGAGAGAGAGAGAGAGAGAGAGAGAGAGAGAGAGTGTGTATCCATATCACCGAGATATCCACTCAGGCACTCAGTCTCAGCTTCACTCGTGTGAGGAAGAAATGAGGGACACCATGAGTGGCTAGCTAGTATTGGTACCGGTACCGAGCAGTCTGGTACCGGTACTGTACCATATAGCTAGTACCGTTAGTACCGGTAACTGCCCACCCCTATTGTTGAGTAGCGTGGCAGCGTGGGTACTGTATTGTTGTTCAAGTGGCGCGCGGGAAGAACTGAGCTCTGCTGTGTGGCCGCGGCGCCGTGTGAGTCCAGTTGCGTGAGACATCTGGTGGCCACTCCATAAAATATCGCGTATAAGTGGAAAAAACGTGTAAATAATTTTTGGGGGGGATTTTGGACCCCGCGTTATTTAAAAAAACGCGTAAACCAAACTCGCGTAAATCGAGAGTTACCTGTACCTCGGAAAATTTCACATACATAGTGTAGCGCAGAGCAACTGCGGATATCATTAAGGTCTTATGGCGGGCTGGCTTGGCCTAATTGTTATGGACTCGTTTAGAACGACTATATGGCATTGCCGACACCTGTGCAGAAGACTATTCGGGCATGTGGCAGGCTACTCAGGAGCCGACCCTGCTCATCGGGTTATTTCTGTAAGAGAGAATTCTGAGTGGATGAGGTCAAAGAGACACCAACAAAGTTCGTTGAACGAGGAAGTTAATTTATCCTGCTATGAAGTATTTAGAGTGGGGAGGGGGGCCGGCCCGCATGGGCATTTGTTCAGAGGGACCCCTGGAGTTAGCGTAGTACTATTGGCGAAGCGACGTCACCTCCCCACCCTCAGTATGCCCCCACTGAATGACTGGATGAGCAGCTTTAGTAGGAAATCAGAACCAGTTGCAGCACCAGCAGCAGCAGTAGTTGTAGTAGTAGTAGTAATGGTAGTAGTCCTTTCACGAGACTGTGGTCCCTCCGCGGAGCGGGCATCCAAATTTATAGCTCGTGTCACCACCTTTGAGGTGGCGATAGTTTAAAAAAAATAGTAGTAGTAGTAGTAGTAGTAGTAGTAGTAGTAGTAGTAGTAGTAAGATAACAGTAGTAGTAGTTTTGGGACTGGCCTGTTTTTATAGTACCTTAGTGTATTATCCGCCTGGCCGTTACTTACAACTTTGTTTCCACAAAACCCTTCCCTCCAATCATCGATAATAATAGCCTTAAAAACACCGTTTTCTTACTGTCACAACACATTTAATTCTCCTTATTATATTATTTTATTTCCCTAATGAACACCCATCGCTATATTTTTCTCTGTCCTATCTCTCCCACCTCCTCTATCCAGATGTTCATTGACGTTATTTTTTTTCCCTTTCTATTGATTCATTTTTACCCTGTAGTTTATCTATTTTAAAACCCATTATTAACTTTATGCGTTGTTCTCTTGCCTTCCTTTTATATCTGCTGTACTCCTACTTTCTTATATATATATATATATATATATATATATATATATATATATATATATATATATATATAGATATATATATATATATATATATATATATATATATATATATATATATATAATTGAAGGTTCTTTACTAACGCCCCTTCTCCTTTGCTAATACTTTTATCTATTTTCCCTCTACACTCTCGTTAAAATGATCTTATGCAAATGATATTATCTCTCTACCTCTGTCACATTCTTGCCCCCCAGGAATGCTTCGCGCCCTTTAATATCGCCGTTGTTATGGAGAAACACTGCCCCTGCGGCCATACTTCGATGAAGTGCTTCTACACTTGTTTGAGAGCGGGCTCGTGCGCTACTGGTTCGACGCGGCGCTGAGGCAAGCCAGATGGGTGTGTACTGCATGTTTTGATTACCATGATTTCCGGCTCCGCATGTAGTGGAGCGGTTAACCTGATGTAGTATGCATTTTGTGATTAAAGCACCAAGTTTGGCACAGAGATAGTCTAACGCATAATAAACAAACTGAGATATTGGGCCATCCCCCTATCTGTCCCGGCAGCCATGGCGCCCCTTATTCAAAATAGCCACTATTCAACACCTATTTATAGTGAGGCGAAACTGTTCTCTCCTGTCGGTCTTTTCATTGTTTTGAGACACCAGAAATAATGTTGGAATCGTATGTGAGGAATCTCTGTGATAACAAAATCGGGTTATCGGCCATCCGCTACTTATTTAAATATAAATCGGTATCTTCGTTACTTTTGTAACCAAACTAGCGATAATCGATATTTTTTTTCTGCCTCTCAGAAAAAAGAAAAAAAACGTTGTCTCCTCCCCACTGCGCATGCGTGGCCCGGGCGCCCGGTGTTGAATGAAAAAATTTCGGGGTATGAAATATGTTCGGTGAAGAGATTTCATACTTAAATCATCAACATTAAAACACTAGCTTATTTTTTTTATGTTAGACTCAAAAATCAATATATCAAAGAGAAAAATAATTTTGCTTTGCCCAAAAAACTGTTACTCACTGCCTCAAATTTGATATTCCATATTCGTTTGTGAGCATGCCATGGTATTGAAGGCACCCAGTGTTGTGTTATTTGGTGTCCCATCGTCAAAACAAACAGAGCGCATGTTCAGACCAGTAAGCGTAGCCCTGTACAGTCTCACAAAGCTTTTTAACACATCAAGAGTTGCTGGAAGGCTGAACCAGACAAACAGTACCACCATACTCGCTCTTTCTAGAACGACACTCTGCACATATAAATACAACTCGTACAGAGTGTCGTTCTAGAAACAGCGGGGATGGTGGTAGTGGTACTGTATGTCTGATTCAGCCTTTCAGCAACTCTTAATTACGGTTAAAAATCTTTGTGAGACTGTAAAGGTCTACGCTTTCTGAGCATGCGCAGTTCACGGGAGATCAGTGTTTGTAAACAAAAGCGCCAGCTTTTAACGGTGGGGACGCCAAATAACACAACACCGGTTCAGGCGTTTCTAGTATTACCGTTCATAGGTACGTGTCAACGTGTGGTTTTCAGGCTTTATAAGTTTTCTAAAATACAAATATTGTTAAATTTGAATTCATGTATGTTTTTTTTTTTCTTTTAAATATCAATATATTATCGTTTTCGCCTATCGGATTTATCGCTAGTTAGTATCGGTTATCGGTTATCGCCTATATTTGTGTCTCCAGTTAACGAATATCGGTTATCACCGATAAGGTTTTCCATTATCAGTTATCGGTTTCGGGAATAAGGTTTTCTGTTATCGTGCCCAGCTATGTGAGGAATTCATTCATGATATTTAATAATGTTATGCATATTCATTTATATACCATGACATTAATTCATTCCCTATTCCCTATTCCGTATCCTTCGACAACACTCACCTTTTCCTACACTAAATATGCTCGGTCTATCCACAACTCAAAATCTTAACTGGACACTTCACATCTCTTATCTCGCTGAAGTTTTCACATCTCTTATTAAATCAGCTTCCTCGATGTTAGGGTTTCTGTATCGTCTACGCCAATTCTTTTCCCCCGCACATATGCTGTCCATATAAAAGGGCCTTGTCCGCCATCGCATGGCAGAGACACCCCAGTCCTCGTCGACAGACCGAATTGGTCGGCTAGATTTCGATCGCCAATAGCGTCGGTCTGTCGGCATCCTGCTACGAGCCGCCTTTGGCTCAGGGCCGTGCTCCCCCGTGCAGGGAGGGAGCAATCCTTTCCCTCATAACGGGCCGTCTTCGGACAAGGACCCGTTCCCCTAGTGATACTAGGTTTAAATCTTTAACAACATCGCATGGCGAATTGGGAGGGCTCCACACACACAGCTCTCTTGGGCAGAGTCTAAGGCTCTTCGTCTCATCAACTTCTCTCCTCTTACTGAAAGTCTCATAACTCTTAAATTCTGCCATCATGTTGCCTCTCTATCCTCTATCGATACTTTCACGCTGACTGCTCTTCTGAACTTCCTAACTGCATTCCCCCCCTTCCCGCGGCCCCGCTGCACACGACTTTCTACCCAAGCGCATCCCTATACTGTCCAAATCCCTTATGCAAGAATTAAGCAGCATCTTCACTCTTTCATCCCTCACGCCAGTAAACTCTGGAAAAACCTCCCTTCGGCTGTATTTCCTCCTGCCTACGACTTGAACTTTTTCAAGAGGAGAGTATCAGAAAACCTCTCCTTCCGAAATTGACCTCTCTTGGCTACTCATCTTGACTCCTTTTATATTGGCATTGATTTGCGGGCTTTGTTTCATTATTATTTTTTTCCTGCCCTAGAACTGCTTTTTTTCTATAAAAATAACTCATAGATAATGCAAAAAAATATTATAATGATAAAAGTTACTGTATTAAATGTTTGTGTGCACATGCCATCACTAGCATAGAACACCGCAGCCCCGCCCTCTTACGCTGGCACATCTTGCTTAATTTTTTTGCAGTTTCCATGAGATGAGCTCCTGGCGGTCTTTGAGGCCTCAGGACAGAAAGTCCGCCAGCCAGGCACCAAATTGGGGGGGACGCTTTAGGTGTCTTTGCGTTTTTTGAGATGGTCGCCATGACTGTCATAGGCCAAATTTTGTGTTCTCATAACAAAATGCACAATAGGTATAATTATGGTATCGAAACCGCACCACGATATATTTAAAATTGCTTGGTCAAGCCCGTTGTTATTTTATTTATTTATTTATTTATTTTATGTTTCCGCCTGTGGCGCCTGTAGGCTTTTCTATGCAGGGCCTGATGGTCGGCCCCAAACCGTTCTGGCCCAAGTAAGCGTTTATTGTGGTGCCATCTTGCATTGGCTCATGTTGCCCCCCGGAGCTCATCTTTGATCCTAAAATCTAGAGTCAGGGTTGTTAAGTGGTCTTCTGGACAGCATGTGGGTAGTCTTTTGCCTCTTGGGGTGGGACGCAAGGCCGCCTCGCCTTGGACGCGGCGTCGTCACACTATTCACTTAGGTTTCTATCAGATCGCCAGTATGAGTTCCGCAAGGGGCGTTCTACTGGCGATCTTCTTGCTCTCTTAACTGATTCTTGGTCATCCTCTCTTAGCCGTTTCGGTGAAACTTTCTCAGTTGCGCTAGACATATCGAAAGCCTTCGAGCTGGACCGTCTTACACACCACCTGTCCACAGAAATGGGTAGAAAAATACACACAGCACAGGAGGCAGGCGCCTCTAACTGGCTAACGTCATTACCAATCAGAGCAAAGGGCTTCAGCCTCAACAAACAAGAATTTGTCGACGCCATTGCTCTGAGATATGGCTGGCCGATTGAGGGACTGCCTGATCTCTGTGCATGTGGATCACCAAATGATGTCACCCACACCATGACATGTAAAAAAGGAGGCTTCGTCTGTATTCGACACGATGAAGTGAGGGATCTGACAGCCAGCATGCTCGGGGAGGTATGCCAAGACGTCACTACCGAGCCGGCACTGCTTCCCCTGGACGGCGAACACCTTCGGTACAGGACAGCCAATACCTCACAGGAGGCACGGGTTGATGTAAGTGCCCGCGGATTCTGGGTGCGCGGACAGCGGGCGTTCATGGACATCCGCATATTCGACCCGATGGCTGCCTGTCACCGTGAGCTGCCCTGCAAGCCGCCCACCACAGGAACGAGCAGGAGAAGACAAGGGCATACGGTGAAAGAATCCAACATGTGGATCAGGGCAGCTTCACCCCCCTCGTCTTCACCACATCCGGCGGGATGGGTCCCAGGGCCCAATGCTTCTACACACGCCTCGCGGAACTAATCTCAGAAAAGAAGCAACAGCCAAGGAGCCACGTTGTCGCCTGGATGAGGTGTCGCCTCTCGTTCTCCCTGCTCAGGTCGGCCATCCTATGTCTCAGGGGCACCAGACACTCTGGCCCAAAAGCCACCACCATCTCCAATATGGACTATGAAGCCACAGTGGTGGAGAGTGACATTAGGGTGGGTCGGGAGTGACTTGAGTAGGGAAGGAAAGGGGGATCTAGACGTAATAGATGATAGGTGATTTAGTGTCAGGTAGTATTAGTGATATGGTTGGATGCCACAGTCATTAGCGAACAGAGTTGGGGCTAATGACCTCCAAGATATGGAGCCCTCCATGATTATGTGTCGGGAAAATAAACATGGGTGGAGGTATCATTTATGTAGTTTAAAAAAAAAAAAAAAGTAGTAGTAGTGGCAGTAGTAGTAGTAGTAGTAGTAGTAGTAGTAGTAGTGGCAGTAGTAGTAGTAGTAGTAGTAGTAGTAGTAGTGGCAGTAGTAGTAGTAGTAGTAGTAGTAGTAGTAGTAGTAGTAGTAGTAGTAGTAGTAGTAGTAGTAGTAGTAGTAGTAGTAGTAGTAGTAGTAGTAGTAGTGGCAGTAGTAGTAGTAGTAGTAGTAGTAGTAGTAGTGGCAGTAGTAGTAGTAGTAGTAGTAGTAGTAGTAGTAGTAGTAGTAGAAGTAATAGTCGTATAAGTAGTCGTAGGTGCTCCTCTCTCTGCATGAGGAGTGCAGCGTCCCAGGCTTGGGTCCAAGTGCATGTTCTCGTACTTAAAATCTTACTAAAGTACGTGATCTTCTTGCTAACTGATTCTTGGTCATCCTCTCTTAGCCGTTTCGGTGAAACATTCTCAGTTGCGCTAGAGGGAGGGTGGGCGGTGGCTGAAGTGGTAGCGTGCTGGGCCCACATTCACCACGTGATGGACGACACGAGTTCGAATCCCCACGCTACCACCTCGGATATTTCAGTCACCGCCGAGTGGCTTAAAGCTACCCACATGCTGTCCTGAATACCACGCATCAACCCTGACTCCACAGGAAACCGTCCAAGAATCAAGAACGAGTTCCGGGGGGCAGCATGAGCCCAGAGAAGATGGCGCCACTATAAACACTTGCCTGCGCCATAACGGGCTGGGGCCGAATACCATCCAGGCCCCTCAAGCAAGCCTACCGGCGCAATAGGCGGAGACGTAAAAAAAAAAGACATATCGAAAGCCTTCGATAGAGTCTGGCACAAGTCTTTGCTTTTTAAACTGCCCCCTTTCGGATTATATCCCTCTCTCCGCTCATTTATCTCCAGTTTTCTTTCCGGCCGTTCTATCTCTGCTGTGGTAGACGGTCACTGTTCTTCCCCTAAACCTAGCGACAGTGGTGTTCCACAGGCCTCTGTCCTATCACCCACTCTCTTCCTGTTATTCATCAATGATCTTCTTTCCACAACAAACTGTCCTATCCACTCATACGCTGATGACTCCACTCTGCATTATTCAACTTCTTTCAACAGAAAACCTTCTCAACAGGAATTACATGACTCAAGAACGCTGAACCTCATACCTTACCATCATATCCGATTGGGGTAAAAGGAACGTTGTGTCCTTCAATGCCTCAAAAACCTAATTTCTCCACCCATCAACTCGACACAATCTTCCAAACACCTATCCCCTATTCTTCGACAACACTCAGCTGTTACTACCTTCAACACTTAACATCCTCAGTTAATCCTTAACTCAAAATCTTAACTAGAAACTGTACATCTCTCTCACTAAATCAGCTTCCTCGAGGTTGGGCGTTCTGTATCGTCTCCACCAGTTCTTCTCCCCCGCACAGTTGCTATCCTTATACAGGGGCCTTGTCCGCCCTCGTATGGAGTATGCATCTCACGTTTGGGGTGGGGCTCCACTCACACAGCTCTATTGGACAAAGTGGAGTCTAAGGCTTTTCGTCTTATCAGCTCTCCTATTACTGATAGTCTTCTTCCCTTAAATTCCGCCGCCATGTTGCCTCTCTTCTATCTTCTATCGCTATTTTCAAGCTGACTGCTCTTCAGAACTTGCTAACTGCATGCCTCCTCCCTCCCGCCGCGACCACGCTGCGCACGACTTTATTATCATGTTCATCCCTTTACTGTCCAAATCCCTTACGCACGAGTTAACCAGTATCTTCAGTCTTTCATCCCTCACGCTGGTAAACGCTGGAACAATCTTCCTTCATCTGTATTCCCTCCTGCCTACGACTTAAACTCTTTCAAGAGGAGGGTATCAGGACACCTCGCCTCCCGAAATTGACCCCTCTTTTGGCCACCTCCTTGGATTATTTTTAGGAGCAGCGAGTAGCGGGCTTTTTTTATTAGTGTTTCCTTTTTGTGTGCCCTTGAGCTGTCTCCTTTGTTGTAAAAAAAAAAATTCAAAATTACTTTACTTGTGCATGTAATCGTACTCGGAGTCCAGGTACTGGACAATATTACAAGTCCTTTCGAGTTCATTCGACTAAACAAAAACAAAAATGCAAACGTGTGGTTGGTGTGGCGTTTGACGACCTGACTGGGTGGACGTGAGATCAGGGTGAGAGATTAACAAAAAGTGTGTCCGAAGCTTGGGGCTTTAGGGGCCCAGGTGGCCGGGGCCCTGGGTTGAGGTGACACTGAGGTCATATCATGTGACCAGGGCAGAGGGGTTGGCAGTTTGCCACTTTTGAAAAGCAGTGGTCGAATCCCATCACTGAGGTGATTCAGTGTTGCCTGGAGATGCAAGATGAAGTGTGGACTGGGGAGCTGCTGGCCTCATCCGTGTTTGGAAACACTTCATCCATATTTCCTCATGATTTTGTATGGGTTTCATTATCCCTACTGCATCCTGACTTTGCTTTGGGTACAATTAAGTATACTATGATATAAATTTCATATACAACATTTTGCAGAAAAAAAATATTAACGTCAGAATCAATACAAAAGCATTTGCTCTTTTATTCGAATAATGTACATATGTATTTGTATTTGGACTCGAGTTCGCCTCTAAGACTAATTACTTGTACTTAGATCGGTGATATCGTAATGTAATCGTACTTGAGTGTCCCATGCCTGCAGCCTCAATCCCTCCTAGTTGTTTCTCTTTTTAGTCTACTTTTCTGTTGATGCTTCTATCCTTATCCTTATCTTAGCATGTGCGAGCGGTGCGAAACGAGAAATGTAGCCTCACGGACATTATACGTACACTCATCAAGAATAACCTCTAAAACAAATAGCTGCAGTTGGCTGGAGATGCCATTAGCTCATGCCTGACCAGTAGTAGGTATACCCTCACTACTGAGCTCGCCACTGCCAAGAATTCTCGTCTCAGAGTTCCACTATTTTCACCTTCAGCCTTTTGAACTCACACGCTGGGTGATTGTCGGAGAGGTTCAAGATGTTACACGAGCCCAGAGGCAGAACCCTCTAATGATTAATCCTGAGCCTGAAGCTACGGGCAGGAGGCCCATCGACTCAACCCTCGCCTCCCCCTCCCCCAGACACACAAAAAAAGGGACTAGGGGACGCTTCATTCGTCGAGATGCAGAGGTCCTGCAGGATCTGCCCTGCACCTGTCTCAGGCGGCAGGTTAACCTGATGAGGATGCATTGGGGACGCCCATCATGCTGTGGGGTCCCCGGCAAATCCGAATTATCTGAGTTGAGGCTCACGTCTCGACCTCGAATTCTATCCGAAGTACCTTTTGTCTCATTGATCCTATTTTCCTGCCCACGGCAAGAAGTCACTCAAGACTCTTGTTTAAACTGGAGCATGCAATTCCTCCCAGTTACCACACAAAGCCCCCAAAAAGAAATTAAACAATTAAGTTCGAGGTCGAGACGTGAGCCTAAACCCAGATACAGTTTCGTTGGGGACCCGCCAGCATGATGAACTTCCTCGATGAATCTATATCGGGTGAACCTGCCGCCTGAGACAGGTGCAGGCCAGAGCCTACGGGAGCTCTGCATCTCGACGAAAAGGCAGCTGGTATTGGTATTTTCAGAGTGGAGCTGCTCAAACATCTCCCTTTGCCTCATTATTTTCTACATTTGCATGGACTCGGTTAGGCGGCGATTTGGAACCAATGTTATTGTGAAGCATCTGAGAGCAATATCAAGCTCTCCTGGCCCTGCACGGCGAGACTAATCTCTTGGGATTTCAGGTTTCCAAGGCCGAAACCAAGGAACATGGGTTAGGAGGCTTTCTAGATGAAAGAGTATAGTAATGCGTGTGATGAGGGCATTACAGGTAACTCTCGATTTACGCGAGTATTGCGTTCTTGGAGAGGTCGCGTAAATCAAAAACAATGTAAATCAAACAAGAGGTAGGTTTCTGTCGAAAAATAGATACCGTATTTTTCAGCGTATAGCGCACACCTTTTCTAAAAAATGCCTGAAAGTTTAGCCTGCGCCTTGTACGCCGAGTGTACAAATTTTAATGACTTTTTCTTCTTTGGGGTGTTTTTAATCCCCATGCCTTGCTGTTATTCCGTTTTTCCGTCGGGCGCCATTTGTAAGATCTTGATCTTGATGTCACAGGTGGCTTGATTGTATGACTAAGGAGCAGTACAAGCTACATAAAAAATCATATTGGAAAAAAATATCCATGTGTTCATTATTAATTATTAATATTAGTGAGAATAATGGGGTAAATATGATATCAGAAACTGTACATCATGAGTCTTGTACGAGGAGATATTTCGCGCAATACCAGCCAGGCCGCCATTTGCATTGTTTACAAACCACACAACCACACCCATACAACAAACAGCTGCATGCCGTGTGTTACCAGAAACGTGTGAATTGTGTCTTGCCTAGTTCTCTGTCATAACCTACGAGTGATGGTGGGAATAATATGCTTATTCACTTCATTCAGTGGAGAGAGAGAGAGAGAGAGAGAGAGAGAGAGAGAGAGAGAGAGAGAGAGAGAGAGAGAGAGAGTGTATCCATATCACCGAGATATCCACTCAGGCACTCAGTCTCAGCTTCACTCGTGTGAGGAAGAAATGAGGGACACCATGAGTGGCTAGCTAGTATTGGTACCGGTACCGAGCAGTCTGGTACCGGTACTGTACCATATAGCTAGTACCGTTAGTACCGGTAACTGCCCACCCCTATTGTTGAGTAGCGTGGCAGCGTGGGTACTGTATTGTTGTTCAAGTGGCGCGCGGGAAGAACTGAGCTCTGCTGTGTGGCCGCGGCGCCGTGTGAGTCCAGTTGCGTGAGACATCTGGTGGCCACTCCATAAAATATCGCGTATAAGTGGAAAAAACGTGTAAATAATTTTTTTGGGGGGATTTTGGACCCCGCGTTAATTCAAAAACGCGTAAACCAAACTCGCGTAAATCGAGAGTTACCTGTACCTCGGAAAATTTCACATACATAGTGTAGCGCAGAGCAACTGCGGATATCATTAAGGTCTTATGGCGGGCTGGCTTGGCCTAATTGTTATGGACTCGTTTAGAACGACTATATGGCATTGCCGACACCTGTGCAGAAGACTATTCGGGCATGTGGCAGGCTACTCAGGAGCCGACCCTGCTCATCGGGTTATTTCTGTAAGAGAGAATTCTGAGTGGATGAGGTCAAAGAGACACCAACAAAGTTCGTTGAACGAGGAAGTTAATTTATCCTGCTATGAAGTATTTAGAGTGGGGAGGGGGGCCGGCCCGCATGGGCATTTGTTCAGAGGGACCCCTGGAGTTAGCGTAGTACTATTGGCGAAGCGACGTCACCTCCCCACCCTCAGTATGCCCCCACTGAATGACTGGGTGAGCAGCTTTAGTAGGAAATCAGAACCAGTTGCAGCACCAGCAGCAGCAGTAGTTGTAGTAGTAGTAGTAATGGTAGTAGTCCTTTCACGAGACTGTGGTCCCTCCGCGGAGCGGGCATCCAAATTTATAGCTCGTGTCACCACCTTTGAGGTGGCGATAGTTTTAAAAAAATAGTAGTAGTAGTAGTAGTAGTAGTAGTAGTAGTAGTAGTAAGATAACAGTAGTAGTAGTTTTGGGACTGGCCTGTTTTTATAGTACCTTAGTGTATTATCCGCCTGGCCGTTACTTACAACTTTGTTTCCCCAAAACCCTTCCCTCCAATCATCGATAATAATAGCCTTAAAAACACCGTTTTCTTACTGTCACAACACATTTAATTCTCCTTATTATATTATTTTATTTCCCTAATGAACACCCATCGCTATATTTTTCTCTGTCCTATCTCTCCTATCTCCTCTATCCAGATGTTCATTGACGTTATTTTTTTTCCCTTTCTATTGATTCATTTTTACCCTGTAGTTTATCTATTTTAAAACCCATTATTAACTTTATGCGTTGTTCTCTTGCCTTCCTTTTATATCTACTTTACTCTTACTTTATATATATATATATATATATATATATATATATATATATATATATATATATATATATATATATATATATATATATATATATATATATATATATATATATATATATATATATATATATATATAATTGAAGGTTCTTTACTAACGCCCCTTCTCCTTTGCTAATACTTTTATCTATTTTCCCTCTACACTCTCGTTAAAATGATCTTATGCAAATGATATTATCTCTCTACCTCTGTCACATTCTTGCCCCCCAGGAATGCTTCGCGCCCTTTAATATCGCCGTTGTTATGGAGAAACACTCGCCCCTGCGGCCATACTTCGATGAAGTGCTTCTACACTTGTTTGAGAGCGGGCTCGTGCGCTACTGGTTCGACGCGGCGCTGAGGCAAGCCAGATGGGTGTGTACTGCATGTTTTGATTACCATGATTTCCGGCTCCGCATGTAGTGGAGCGGTTAACCTGATGTAGTATGCATTTTGTGATTAAAGCACCAAGTTTGGCACAGAGATAGTCTAACGCATAATAAACAAACTGAGATATTGGGCCATCCCCCTATCTGTCCCGGCAGCCATGGCGGCCCTTATTCAAAATAGCCACTATTCAACACCTATTTATAGTGAGGCGAAACTGTTCTCTCCTGTCGGTCTTTTCATTGTTTTGAGACACCAGAAATAATGTTGGAATCGTATGTGAGGAATCTCTGTGATAACAAAATCGGGTTATCGGCCATCCGCTACTTATTTAAATATAAATCGGTATCTTCGTTACTTTTGTAACCAAACTAGCGATAATCGATATTTTTTTTCTGCCTCTCAGAAAAAAGAAAAAAAACGTTGTCTCCTCCCCACTGCGCATGCGTGGCCCGGGCGCCCGGTGTTGAATGAAAAAATTTCGGGGTATGAAATATGTTCGGTGAAGAGATTTCATACTTAAATCATCAACATTAAAACACTAGCTTATTTTTTTTATGTTAGACTCAAAAATCAATATATCAAAGAGAAAAATAATTTTGCTTTGCCCAAAAAACTGTTACTCACTGCCTCAAATTTGATATTCCATATTCGTTTGTGAGCATGCCATGGTATTGAAGGCACCCAGTGTTGTGTTATTTGGTGTCCCATCGTCAAAACAAACAGAGCGCATGTTCAGACCAGTAAGCGTAGCCCTGTACAGTCTCACAAAGCTTTTTAACACATCAAGAGTTGCTGGAAGGCTGAACCAGACAAACAGTACCACCATACTCGCTCTTTCTAGAACGACACTCTGTACATATAAATACAACTCGTACAGAGTGTCGTTCTAGAAACAGCGGGGATGGTGGTAGTGGTACTGTATGTCTGATTCAGCCTTTCAGCAACTCTTAATTACGGTTAAAAATCTTTGTGAGACTGTAAAGGTCTACGCTTTCTGAGCATGCGTAGTTCACGGGAGATCAGTGTTTGTAAACAAAAGCGCCAGCTTTTAACGGTGGGGACGCCAAATAACACAACACCGGTTCAGGCGTTTCTAGTATTACCGTTCATAGGTACGTGTCAACGTGTGGTTTTCAGGCTTTATAAGTTTTCTAAAATACAAATATTGTTAAATTTGAATTCATGTATGTTTTTTTTTCTTTTAAATATCAATATATTATCGTTTTCGCCTATCGGAGTTATCGCTAGTTAGTATCGGTTATCGGTTATCGCCTATATTTGTGTCTCCAGTTAACGAATATCGGTTATCACCGATAAGGTTTTCCATTATCAGTTATCGGTTTCGGGAATAAGGTTTTCTGTTATCGTGCCCAGCTATGTGAGGAATTCATTCATGATATTTAATAATGTTATGCATATTCATTTATATACCATGACATTAATTCATTCCCTATTCCCTATTCCGTATCCTTCGACAACACTCACCTTTTCCTACACTAAATATGCTCGGTCTATCCACAACTCAAAATCTTAACTGGACACTTCACATCTCTTATCTCGCTGAAGTTTTCACATCTCTTATTAAATCAGCTTCCTCGATGTTAGGGTTTCTGTATCGTCTACGCCAATTCTTTTCCCCCGCACATATGCTGTCCATATAAAAGGGCCTTGTCCGCCATCGCATGGCAGAGACACCCCAGTCCTCGTCGACAGACCGAATTGGTCGGCTAGATTTCGATCGCCAATAGCGTCGGTCTGTCGGCATCCTGCTACGAGCCGCCTTTGGCTCAGGGCCGTGCTCCCCCGTGCAGGGAGGGAGCAATCCTTTCCCTCATAACGGGCCGTCTTCGGACAAGGACCCGTTCCCCTAGTGATACTAGGTTTAAATCTTTAACAACATCGCATGGCGAATTGGGAGGGCTCCACACACACAGCTCTCTTGGGCAGAGTCTAAGGCTCTTCGTCTCATCAACTTCTCTCCTCTTACTGAAAGTCTCATAACTCTTAAATTCTGCCATCATGTTGCCTCTCTCTATCCTCTATCGATACTTTCACGCTGACTGCTCTTCTGAACTTCCTAACTGCATTCCCCCCCTTCCCGCGGCCCCGCTGCACACGACTTTCTACCCAAGCGCATCCCTATACTGTCCAAATCCCTTATGCAAGAATTAAGCAGCATCTTCACTCTTTCATCCCTCACGCCAGTAAACTCTGGAAAAACCTCCCTTCGGCTGTATTTCCTCCTGCCTACGACTTGAACTTTTTTCAAGAGGAGAGTATCAGAAAACCTCTCCTTCCGAAATTGACCTCTCTCTTGGCTACTCATCTTGACTCCTTTTTATATTGGCATTGATTTGCGGGCTTTGTTTCATTATTATTTTTTTCCTGCCCTAGAACTGCTTTTTTTCTATAAAAATAACTCATAGATAATGCAAAAAAATATTATAATGATAAAAGTTACTGTATTAAATGTTTGTGTGCACATGCCATCACTAGCATAGAACACCGCAGCCCCGCCCTCTTACGCTGGCACATCTTGCTTAATTTTTTTGCAGTTTCCATGAGATGAGCTCCTGGCGGTCTTTGAGGCCTCAGGACAGAAAGTCCGCCAGCCAGGGCACCAAATTGGGGGGGAAGCTTTAGGTGTCTTTGCGTTTTTTGAGATGGTCGCCATGACTGTCATAGGCCAAATTTTGTGTTCTCATAACAAAATGCACAATAGGTATAATTATGGTATCGAAACCGCACCACGATATATTTAAAATTGCTTGGTCAAGCCCGTTGTTATTTTATTTATTTATTTATTTATTTTATGTTTCCGCCTGTGGCGCCTGTAGGCTTTTCTATGCAGGGCCTGATGGTCGGCCCCAAACCGTTCTGGCCCAAGTAAGCGTTTATTGTGGTGCCATCTTGCATTGGCTCATGTTGCCCCCCGGAGCTCATCTTTGATCCTAAAATCTAGAGTCAGGGTTGTTAAGTGGTCTTCTGGACAGCATGTGGGTAGTCTTTTGCCTCTTGGGGTGGGACGCAAGGCCGCCTCGCCTTGGACGCGGCGTCGTCACACTATTCACTTAGGTTTCTATCAGATCGCCAGTATGAGTTCCGCAAGGGGCGTTCTACTGGCGATCTTCTTGCTCTCTTAACTGATTCTTGGTCATCCTCTCTTAGCCGTTTCGGTGAAACTTTCTCAGTTGCGCTAGACATATCGAAAGCCTTCGATAGAGTCTGGTCAAAGGCTTTGCTTTCTAAACTGCCCTCTTTCGGAGTCTATCCTTCTCTCTGTTCCTTTATCTCCAGTTTCCTTTCCGGCCGTTCTATCTCTGCTGTGGTAGACGGTCACTGCTCATCCCCTAAACCTATTAACAGTGGTGTTTCACAGGGCTCTGTCCTGTCACCCATTATCTTCCTATTATTCATCAATGATCTTCTTTCCATAACAACCTGTCCTATCCACTCATACGCTGATGACTCCACTCTGCATTATTCAACTTCTTTCAACAGAAGACCCTCTCAACAGGAATTACATTACTCCAGGCTGGAGGCTGCAGAACTCATAACATAAGACCTTACTATCATTTCCGATTGGGGTAAAAGGAACCTCGTGTCCTTCAGTGCCTCAAAAACCCAATATCTCCACCTATCAACTCGACACAATCTTCCAAACACCTATCCCCTCTCAGCTGTCACTATCTTCAACACTAAACAACCTCGGTCTATCCTTAACTCAAAATCTTTACAGGAAACTTCACATCTCCTCTCTCACTAAATCAGCTTCCTCGAGGTTGGGCGTTCTGTATCGTCTCCGCCAGTTCTTCACCCCCGCACAGTTGCTATCCATATACAGGGACCTTGTCCGCCCTCGTATGGAGTATGCATCTCACGTCTGGGGGGGCTCCACTCACACAGCTCTCTTGGACAGAGTGGAGTCTGAGTAGAAATAGCTGATGTGAGAAGCGAAAGTGTCTTATAATATCAATCTAAAGCTCTTCGTCTCATCAGCTCTCTTCATCTTACTGATAGTCTTCTACCTCTTAATTTTCTCCGCCATGTTGCCTCTCTTTCTATCTTCTATCGATATTTTTACGCTGACTGCTCCTCTGAACTAGCTAACTGCATGCCTCCCCCCTTTCCGCGGCCCCGCTGCACGCGACTTTCTACTCATGCTCATCCCTATACTGTCCAAACTCCTTATGCAGGAGTTAACCAGCATCTTCACTCTTGCATCCCTCACGCTAGTAAACTCTGGAACAATCTTCCTTCATCTGTATTTCCTCTTGCCTACGACTTGAACTCTTTCAAGAGGAGGGTATCGGAACACCTCTCCTTCTGAAATTGACCTCTCTTTCGGCCAACTCTTAGGATTCTTTTTCGGGGCAGCAAGTAGCGGGCTTTTTTTAAATTATTGTTTCCTTGAGCTGTCTCCTTTGTTGTAAAAAAAAAAGGGCACTGCCTCCCCTAAATATAGGGCATGTACCAGTATTGAAGCTTTTATCTCATTATCCACTGCACATATTCCAACATATTGTTGTCCATGTTATTATAAAGTAACCAGAACTGTACTGCACAACTGAAATGAGTTATATTTATGTTAAACTTTAAGAATGACTTAAGAGATTATATTTCTGATGCTTCACGAAATAAAATCTAATACCAAATTTTCACCAGGAGACGAAAAGAAATATGACCAAGGAGGTGAAAGAAGAGGCGAAGCAAGAGGAGGGAGGCGTGGCCCTGAGTGTTGACCACCTGCAGGGCATCTTCATCATCTTGGCTCTGCTTCTCCCGACGGCAGGCTTGGTCTGGGGGGCAGAGTTATGGTGGGGGAGGAGTGGTTGACGGACTGTTTCAAAAATTCCTTGTTTTCTGATTTTCAACATCTTACCTTTCTGCTGGATGTATGCCTACATACAACCTGTGTCTAACAAGTGGTCACTTTAACCCTTCAAACAACAGTCCTATATCTTTCTTATTTTTTCTCAAAATTTTATTAACCCGTGGGTTTCGGCTATATGAAGGCCGATAAGTGGCCGAGAAACGGCAAAATTACACTGCATTTTGAGACTAAGAAAAGAGCATGGAACGTACATCAGAGTACTCCTCTCATAACCATAAAGCTGTTAAAAATATTTACTTTTACTCAAACTCCATTCTTTTTGGGTGGTGTTTGTTACAAAATAAACAGTCTTGTGACGCGTGGCATCTATCCTAGAGTCGCTTGTTGTCTACTTTAGAGAATTCGACAAGTGATTACTGTGTGAATTGCTAATTCAGTCTGCCATGACCTTACAGCACCACCTATGACAAAAAAAGCCCATCTCGAGATCACTCATCCACCACTATGACCCAGGGCATGTGTGGCAGACTGCTCAGCTGTCACCATCTTCAACACTAAACATCCTCGGTCTATCCTTAACTCAAAATTTTAACTGGGAACTTCACATCTCCTCTCTCACTAAATCAGTGTCCTCGAGGTTGGGCGTTCTGTATCGTCTCCACCAGTTATTCTCCTCCGCACAGTTGCTATCCATATAAAGGGTCCTTGTCCATCCTCGTATGGCGTATGCCTCTCACGTGTGGGGGGGCTCCACTCACACAGCTCTCTTGGACAGAGTAGAGTCTAAAGCTCTTCGTCTCATCAGCTCTCCTCCTCTTACTGATAGTCTTGTAGCTCTTAATTTCCGCCGCCATGTTGCCTCTCTTTCTATCTTCTATCGTTATTTTCACGCTAACTGCTCTTCTGAACTTGCTAACTGCATGCTTCCACGCCCTCCCGCGGCTCCGCTGCACGCAACTTTCTACTCATGCTCATCCCTATACTGTCCAAATCTCTTACGCACGATTTAACCAGCATTTTCACTCTTTCATCCCTCACGCTGGTAAACTCTGGAACAATCTTCCTTCATCTGTATTTTCTCCTGCCTACGACTTTAACTCCTTCAAGAGGAGGGTATCAGGGCACCTCTCCTCCCGAAATTGACCCCTCTTTCAGCCACCTCTTTTTATTCTTTTTAGGAGCAGCGAGTAGCGGGCTTTTTCTTATTATTGTTTCCTTTTTGTGTGCCCTTGAGCTGTTTCATTTGATGTAATATATATATATATATATATATATATATATATATATATATATATATATATATATATATATATATATATATATATATATATATATATATATATATATATATATAATTAATTGATGAAATTTAAGTTACAAGAATTATGGTACTGTTTTTTTTTTCCACTAAGTAATCTAACCATGAACTTAGACACCATTTAAAGTCACGACAGCTTTTCCCCTAAAATCAAAATTATTATTCGTTTCAATTCTTGCTTTATTCATTCGACGCTACCCCTTCTTGACCCTATACCCCTTCTTGACCCTATACCCCTTCTTGACCCTATACCCCTTCTTGACCCTATACCCCTAATTGACCCTATACCCCTTCTTGACCCTATAATGCATCAAGTATTTTCCCACTAGTAAAAAATATCTCCCTACATCATGTTCAATAGTTTGTGTTGTAAATATCATATGTAAATTATTTTTTTTATCATATGTAAATTTTTTTTTTTTTCAAGTCTTTATTTTAGATTTTCATCGAACGCAACTAAATCGTCACGGTCGTTCTTCGAGTCATAAATTGCCAACTTTTATTCCAATGTAAGTTTTATCAACAGTCACTGTATCGTGATTATGGTAAAAAAATCACAACATATGTAGATGTATTTTTGAGTATTTTCGAGCATTGCAGAGTACGCGTAACCACTACTGATCTCTATTATAACTGGATTGGCTTTCTCTGTACAAGCCTGGTTAGAATCCCTCGGGCCGAGGCATCCATATAAAAAATCGGCATCAATGCTCGCCTTGTGGCGGTAGCACGTGGTAAAACATTTCATTACGAAGTTATTAATTTATTGATTTTGTTCAATGCCCTAACTACTGGCTTTTTTATTCGTTTATGGGAAAAAATCGTGACCTGTCTCCATATTTCGCACAAAACAACACTTTTTCGCGTTGTTTGACTGTCACATCCTCTATATAGCATGTAGGCATGTTCTCTTGCAAAATACTTTTTTCAGTGGATAGGGAAATAACAAATGTTAGTCATCCCCAAAGTAAATCAGTAATATTAGGTTCCGCTGATATATTATTTTGGTTACCCATTAAAACAACTATCCATATTCTAATTATAAGATTGAAAAGAAAAAAAAAATAAGTTTGATGAGTAACTAAAGCACGGTGAACTAACTAAGACTAGGCTACACCATGTGTCAAAGGTAATAAATGAAGAAACTCTCGGCACTAAGGAAAGAAAGCATTTATCACGATTGATTGTGTTAATGCATCATTAAGTAGGTGATTGGTATTATTGAAGTTTTATGGATAGCCTACATCACCTTTTATTTTCCAAATACGTATGAGGAATAGATTATTGTTATGCCGGACGTATTACTTGGGTTCCGTGTCGCCGTCACAAGACTCCGTGGGAGGGAGATATGTAAACATTTTGCACAGCTTCTGTAGTTTAATATTCTTCCTTAGTAGTACACTTCACTCCTGACTCTTCACTGGCCACTAGCTTACTATGACTGGGACTGTCTCCTCTCGCCCTCTTCTCCTATATATATCCAGAAAAGTACAGTCTAGAACGTTACAGTATATTTTAGATCATACAAGAACATGTAGCAAAAATATGTGCGAGTTGGCAACACTTCCCGCCTGGCGCCTGGCCGCTAGCCCCGCGGGGCGCGGGCGGGGCCTTGCTCCACGCCCCCCTGCTCGCTCCTCCCGGAGCCTTCTAGAGGCCCATAGACGCCGGGGGAAGCTTCCATCATTACTTTATGGAATTACTATGGTCCTCTTAATGATGAGCCTAATACATTAATACAATCACCCTGGCTGGCAGTTACCAGACATAATAAAAACTACAACACCCTTATGAAAACTGCAGTTGAGACTGAGTTGAATGAAACCATCACAGTGTTGGCCACGTTGAGGTTTTTGTGTAAATGGCAAATATAATGCAGTCAAATTAAATGTTAAAGTTCACAAGAAAAGCAAAAATAATGTCACTTCGTGTATTAGTTAGTTAGTTAGTTGAACGTGCTTTATTTTGTTTTTTTTAGTTACTCATCAAACTGATTCGTTTGCTGTTTTTAATCTTACATTTAGAATATGGAAAATTCTTTTAATGGGTAGCCAAAATAAATATATCAATCGAACCTGATTTTACTGATTTATTTTGGTGATTACTAACGAATGCTTTTTTTCCATAAACGAAGAAAGAGCTAGTAGTTAGGGTATTGAAAAATTCAATAAATTAATAACTTAGTAATGAAATGTTTTACTACGTGCTATTGCTACTCAGCGAGCGTTGATGCACATTTTTTTATATATTTGCTTCGGCCCGAGGGAATCTTAACCCTAGAACACTAACCTTAGAAAAAGTCACACCACTACTAACCATGGGTACATCATACCCGATTTTGAAAAAAAAAAAAAAAATTAAATGTAAAGTTTTAATGGAATAAAGTTACATGAAGGGACTTCAAACTTTGTATCTTGACTTAACATTAAGAAGAACTGAAAAACGTATTGTTTTGGTATGAAAATCAGGTACTGAAAAATGTTACTAAAAAAAAATGTTACTAAAAATAGGAAAAATGTTCAAAAATTTCAAAAAAAAAAATTTCATAAAAAAAATTATCATCCGATGGCTTCCAAACTTCTTGTATGGCCTCCCAGGTCCTGTGATCCACTGCACAGGTGATCACTAAAAAAGTACGTAAACAATATCCTAGGGACATGTACAACACCCTGTATCACCAACCATGGGTATGCCGCACCCGAATGTAGGCCTACAACAAAGGTGAGCAGAGAGAGCGAGACAACGTGACCTTCCCCTACACTGTCAAGCGGGCACATGAAGCTACTGAGGAGGTGGGTACCCTCAGAGCACCGGAACCATACACAATGGCACTGACGTCATTCGCTTCGGGTACCTCATACCCATGGTTAGCGTTCTAGGGTTAAGATGGCGGCTGCGGGCTTCAGGGTTTACACGGAGTCAACCAATCCAGTTATATTAGAGATTAGTGGTAACCACCGAAGCTATATATGGGTTATATTGTGAAGTCTAGGTTACACTTTTGCTTATTTTGATAATTATATTTGACTATCGAATTGTATCGAAAATATAATCATCAGGAAAATTTATGGATTCGATGCATACTTGTTTTTAAAATTTAGGTTCAAATTTTAATAGGGTGTGTTATTTTAGGCGTACAGAGATGGTCACTGTCGACGGGGTAGTGGTGGTACTGGGTCTCAGTGGAGTCCAGCTGGAGGTAGAAAGCAGACGTGTTAAAAGTATGTCCGGAGTTTGTATTTTGTGCAAAAAAAAAATGGTCGATTATTCATGTAACAGCTTGGGTTTGGTTCAGGAACAGAGTTGATTTGTTATGTGTAATTGTACTTATTCCATTGATGAGTGAGCGGTGCATTTGAAACTTATGGTGAAGTCCCGGTAGAAAGTTTTGCATCATTTTTATACCTGTCCTGAAAAGGCTTTTATGATCGCCAGTGAAGTTAGAAGGATTATAATGTTACATTTCAGCAGTTTTATCGATTGATTACTGCCCTGTCTCCACTCATTCCTCTCTCTCTGGGAGACCATGTTTATTGATGTTATTCGGGTCTGTGTTGGAAGGCAATGCAGCCATGTCGTGAGTTTGAATTTAGTTTTAAGTTTATTGAAATATGTTCAATTACATATTTGACTCACACGCTAATCCTGTATATTCCTTATTGGCTATTGCATTATGTAATTTCATATTCACTTATTATGTATTTTTTTTTTACTTCTTAGCTCTAGATATGGTTTCCTGGTTTGGTTATTTCAATTTAAATCTATTTGGTGGCAAATTTGACGGAATTATGTTTTACAGGTTGAATCAGTAAACGGATCCAACACCGCATAATTAGTTTCTTCAATTAAGCCTGAGTATCACTACGTCATATAAATTTACTAAATGATAATGGTATATTTCATCAACTAACTGATTCAGACTAATATGAAAATATGTATTTGATAATGTATAACGAGCCCAAATTTAGGAGACAAAATATCAGTAACTCTAAAACCTGTTCCCTGGAGGACGTGGGTCCGGGTACCACTCGACGGCACAAGCTGGGAGTTTTCATTCACTACCGAATGGCCTACGACTACTCACATATTGTCCCAAACTCTAGATTATCTTTCAAAGGAGAGAATCAAAGATGACCTTCGGGGGACAGCATGAGGCAGCAGGTGAGATGGCCCCACTATAAACCACTTGCCTGTGCCATAACAGGCTGGGAATCATCATCAAAACTAACCAAGAAATCCTACCGGCACCGCAGGCTGGAATGTAAAAAAAAAAATAGTTGTGGTATATTAGTTATGATTTATTTCTCCGGATGATTGATGATGACTATTGTGGCGTTCAGATTTTGGCGCCGCAACTGCAGAGTCATAAAACGTTGAATATAAATTTAAATTGACTAAAATATAAGTATTAAAAAAACGGTAATTAATTAAAAATGTCATAAAAAAATAACTCAATAAATGGTCAATCAGGGTGCGTTTCGACCAAGTGAAACGATTCGATTCAATTCATGACGAATCAACACGATTCATGATTCGTCTTGATTCGCCACACTACGTAATTTCCATGTAATCGTTTCCACCAAGCGAATCGTGTCAATTTAAATCATAACGATTCATGGCGATTCAGAATCACCGATTGATTTGAACCCATTTTTTCATCATTCACGGCGAGTCACCCGAGGAGTTAGCACCATGATAGTGGACGTCCCTGATTAGTTTAGTGCGAGAACGACGTGCAATACATGATCCCAGTGATCTTATGGCATACGCCTACGCCTACGCTGCCTCAGCCACAGCAACGTTGCTATATCAGCGACAGCGTATACCTCCATTCTCGTGAAAGCCAGGCTTGGTACTGCCTTTTGAATGTTGATTCAGACTCAGTTAGTTGGAACTATGCTGATTCAAAATGAATCAAGTCAAATGATTCTTCATGAATTGAATCGATTCGATTCGCTTGGTGGAAACGCAGCCTAAGACCTAAAGGAGGTTGAGGACCCAATCCTCCTGTGGGCTATAAGCGTCATGCCCCAGGGAGAGAGCCATTTCTCCAAGCACTAGGGAGAGAGAGAAACTCCCATATCCCCTCCGACACCGGGAGAGATGCCGTTATCGCAGGTCCCCCAAAGTGGGGCACTCGACCAACAGGTGCTGCACTGGCACGGGGACCAAGCAGTCATCACAGTAGGGGGGCTGAACTCCCCATGGTATGAGAAATCCATGTCCATATCTAGTGTAACCCACCCAAAGGCGGGCGAGGACAGTTTCCCTCGTACGGTTCCCTCATATAGGAATACGACCAGCCTTGGTCGTGAGTTCCCTCATCTTTGTCGTGGCAGTCACGGCCTCCCTGCGCTGTCACACCCTCTGGAATGCAGACCTTACGATGGATACAAGTCCCTAAGTGGAAGAGCGTTTTGTGAGGGATGACGATAATCAGCGGCCCGCACCACCTCATCGGCCTCATCATTACCAAGAACAAAGACGTGGGCAGGTCCCCAACATAAATTTATTTGATGCTCGCGCCTTTTGGCCAGAACCAGATAACTAAAAAAAAATCTAAAACTATAGGGTGGGTGCTCCTAAACTAGGTAGGACATATTTGTTTATATATATATTGTATCTAGATTGGTGTCTAAGGCAACTGTGTAGGCAAGGTTGTTAGGTTGGCGTTGTAGTCTGTGCCAGTATTTAATTAGAATCCCATCTCTGAAAGTCCAATGGTGGCACTCCTGCGTCAACTAGAAGGCTTGGTATGGGGAATGATCTAAAGGTACCATTTGAAAGCCGGACTGCATCGTGATGGACTGCATCAAGTGTCCGGAGGCAGGCGGTTGTTGCCGATGTATATACTTCGCAGCCGTAGGACAGTCTCGACCCGATGACTGCCTGGTAGAGGTGTAGGAGCACTCTGCTGCCAGAGCCCCAAGAAGTGAATGACAGAAAACGAAAGAGTTCGAGCGACCTCATGCACTTTGTTTTGAGGGCGTTTGGGTGTAGAAGACATGTGAGGCGCCTGTCAAAGACGAGTCCCAAGAACTCGTGTTCTTCCACAAGAGGTAGACGTGAACCGCACATGATGAGATGAGGGTCTGGATGGTAACCTCTCAGGCGGCAAAAGTGCATGGCAACCGACTTGGAAGGTGAAAATGGGAATCCATGTTCCTCTGACCATCTGGATGTCCTGTCGATGGCATGTTGCAGTCATTGCTCTACGGTGAACATCCGAGACGCCGAGTATCAAATTGCCAAGTCGTCAACATAGAGGGAGGATGACACCCCCTCATTGAGAGATGTTGTCATATAATTTATGGCCATGGCAAAGAGGGTGACACTTAGGACGATTCCTTGGGGAAATCCTTCCTGCTGTTCATAGGATGATGAGCAGGACGCACCAACTCTGCTGATGCCAAAGGCCCGTTCTCGAAGCCTCATTTTAGTATCCCATATCCCCATATCATGCCGTAAGCTTGTCGACTTCAAAAAATGATATACACTATGTGTTGTCTGTTTGCAAACGAGTGGCAGATAGCTGACTCGAGACGTACGAAGGCGTTTACTGTTGATCTCACCCTCCGAAATCCTACCCAGTAGGGTGATGTACTAGGCGAAAGTTTACCATATTCTCCAAGAATTTGCATAAACAGGCTGTTAGAGCAATGGATCGTTACTGTATGGGCTGGGACCCACCCTTCCCAGGTTTACGAATGGGAAGTACAATGGCTTTGTGCCACCCATTTGATATGATGCCTGTGTACCCAACTGAGTTGTATATTTGGAGCAGCAGGGTCATGGTGGTAGGACTAAGGTATCGGATCATGGCTATGGGACGTTATCGGAACCCGGCGAGGTGTCGTTGCAGAGGGTAAGAGGTGATTGTAGTTCCCTAATGGATTGATTCATTTATTAGGCTAAAATCATAGCACCGCAACTGCACTGGTCAGATGGGGCCGAATGGAATTACCGTATAAAGTCATATAATTATTAAAATTATTAAAAGTTTGTGCATAATAAAATCTAAAAACAATAGAAAAACAACCGCCTCTGGCTGTAAGCCCACAGTTGATGAAGGATATCAGCCTCCTCGAGGTAGTCGATGTCCTCATGTCCCGGGGAGAGTGCCTTCTCCCCCAGCACCAGAGAGAGAGAGAGAGAGAGAGAGAGAGAGAGAGAGAGAGAGAGAGAGAGAGACCGACCGACCGACAGACAGACAGAGAGAGAGGAACTCCCATCTTCACCCCGACACCGGGAAAGGTACCGCTCTCGCAGTTCCCCCAGACTGGGGCACTCGACAAGCAAGTGCCGAACAGTCAGGGTGAACTAACAGTCATCACAGTACGGCTGGAATCACCGGGTAATGAGGAAGCCATGTGTGCATCGAGTGTGACCCACCCTAAGGCGGGCCAGGACAGTGTCCCTCTTACGATTTATTATATGGGAATACGACCCTGGTCGTGAATTCCCCAATCTTTGTCATGGAAATCATAGCCGCCCACATGCGCTGCTACACCTTCAGGAGTGCAGACCGCACTCTGGGATACAAATCTCTAAGATCGGCCTCCTAATTACCACGCACAGACACGTGGGCAAGGTACCCACCAATAGGTCACCACGTCTGTTGGCTAAAAATGTGTAAAACAATAGGATGGGTGGTTATGAAATTTTCGAGGGCCGATAGTGTTGCGAGCGAGTCGCTGAAGATACTAAAAACATCCCACCGGCATGCTATAAATTACTCGTATTGCTAAAAGAATTGCGGAAAGTTCCACATTAAAAAATAGATGCAAGGGCAGGAAGGTTCCCAGTATGGGAGAACTTTGGGAAGACGGCTCCAGACCCAACTCTGGCATCGGATTTGGAGACGCCTGTGAATACAAGTGTAGATGACTTATGACAGGTAGCGTGCGAGAGGAAAAACTGCCACATCCACCTTACTGAAAGGAAAGTACCGGCAGAACTATGCGTCTGAAAATTTTTATGGTGTGATGGGAGGTAACTTGTATAAGGCTATTTGGGAAGTATGGGTATGAGAAGTCCCCAATGACATTCCGGACACGGAACCAAAAGGAGCGAGGTGGAAGAGGTCTCTCTCTCTCTCTCTCTCTCTCTCTCTCTCTCTCTCTCTATATATATATATATATATATATATATATATATATATATTTTACCTAGATTGATGTATATGGCAACGGTGCAAACAGGGTTGTTATGTTACCGTTGTAGTCTGTACTATTACTAATTGGAAGTTCAGATCGATGTAAGTTAAAGGGTGGCACTCCAGCTTACTAAAATACTTGATATGGGAGATGATCGAAAGGGACCTTTTGATAGTCGGACTGCAGCGTAAAGGGCTGCATCAAGTGTGCGGAGGCGGGCGTTTGTTGCCTATGTATATACTTCGCAGCCGTAGGACAGTCTCGACCCGATGAGTGCCTGATAAAGGCATAGTAGTATTGTGCGGTCAGGACCCCAAGAAGTACATAACAGAACACGAAAGATATCGAGCAATCTCATGCACTTTGTTATCAAGGCTTTTAGGTGTGCGAGCCATGTGAGACGCCTGTCAAAGACGAGTCCCATAAACTTGTGTTCTTCTATAAAAGGTAGGCGTGAACCGCACATGATGAGATCAGGGTCTGGATGGTAGCCTCTCAGGCGGCAAATGTGCATGACAACCGATTTGGAAGGTCAAAATCGGAATCCACGTTCCTCCCCGCATCTGGATGGTTGGTCGATGGCATGATGCAGTCTTCGCTCTGCGGTGGACATCCGAGACGCCGAGTACCAGATTGCCAGGTCGTCAAAATAGAGTGAGGACTAGACCTCTCAGGAAGCAATGTTGTAATACCATTTATGGCAACGGTAAAGAGGGCGACACTCGAACGCTCCCTTGGAGAACTCCTTCTGCTGTTCATAAAATGGTGAGTAGGACGTACCAACTCTGACGGGGAAGGTTCGTTTTCCAAGAAATGCCTCAATAAACTTTGGCATCCGTCCGCGGAGAACAATCATAAAGCTGGTTTAGTATCCCTTAGGCTGCGTTTACACCAAGCGAATCGAATCTACTCCATTCATGAAGAATCATTTGACTCAAGTAATTTTGAATCAGCATAGTTCCGACTGACTGAGTCTGAGGCAACATTCAAAAGGCAGTACCAAGGCAGGCTTTCACGTGTGTGGACGTATACTCTGTCGCTGAAATAGCAGCGTTGTTGTGGCTGAGACAGCGTCGGAATAGGCGTCAGCAACGAATATAGGTGCATGAAATGTTTATTAAAAGACCTGAATTTGGGAGCTTTGGACATCTGTTCCCAGATTTGGTGAGAAATCCTGAGAAATTGTATGACCTCTTTAGGATAACTAAAGAACAATTTAAAATGTTGGTGGAGTTGACTGGATCCTCCATATGAAAGCAGATTATCAATTACCGACGTGCAGTTATGTCACGCATTTCAAACGTAGACCATACACCGTACAGTTGCCAAATGAGAATATCTAGCCATATCCATGACGTTTTGTGTCGTCATTTGCTTAAAAAAAAGATGCTGCGTAATGTTGACAAATAAATCGTAGGGCGCGGCAATTCGAGGCGCTCTGGCCCTCGGATAAAAATGCCAGATTATCTGGAGATCATAATTTGGTACAGAAAAGTGCGTCTACTATAAAAAAAAAAAAAAATTTTTTGCTTATCCCAATGTAATTCAAAACAAAGTTATGAATATTAAGAACATTTTTCTTCAATAATCTCTGACTCACTAGCGGTATAATGGTAAATGAAATTATGAATCTTCGGTTGCACCGCTGTAGAATTTAAGACCTGTTGTTCGTTGTTTTATGGTCTACAGAAAACTCCTGTACTATCAGTTTTAGGCACTTGATACACTAAAGCAATTAATAAATCACGAACACAGGCTTCACTTGTTCAATGTATTTATACCTTGGAGGAAGTTTTATACGACTTGGCATTCCGAACCAAAAGAAACCTACTTCTTCTTCTTTTGACCTGTATCGCTTTTCATCGGCTCATCACTATCACTTCTTCTGGTACTAACTCCCCTCTCTGCCTCTCGTAGTTGCTACATTCTATAATTAGGTGTTCCACTGTTTCTTTCTCCCCAGTGTCTCCCTTTGTGTTGGTAAGTCTTGGTGAGAGTGAGTTTGTAGCAGTCACCGCTGAGAGCTGTGTGCTCCCCCCCTACCCCCGCGACTAAGAAAATGGAGTGCGGCAGCACAAACTATGTATTTTGTTATCGTCGTCTCGTGTCTTGTCTGTCGTCGCTCTTTGTCTCTCGTATTGCGTCTTCAATGTTTATCTTTCTTGTTCCTCGTTTGTCTTTGACTGTCCGTCCATGTCCTCTTGTTGTCCACTATTACACATTGTTCCACATATACACCAACACTTAAATGTCAACCCACACAGACAACATTCACACAAACACATACACACACTAACACCTTTTCTTTGTGTTTTGTTTGTGTCAGTGACCTGTGCGATGTTTTCCAAATAAAGTAACCCTGGCGGATATGAGTTTCTATATCCGTGAACCAGTTACTACTCGCTACCACCAACAATTGGTGACCCTGCAGTTTTTGTTATGGTTCAAGGTGGCTTATAACCGGTGCCGTTTCAAGGGTACTCTCTCCCAGAGGGTGGACCTGAGTCAGAAGCATCTGATTCATTCGTCCTACCCTCTTCTGGGGCAAAAATCCTCCCCTCCACTTGGGGAAATGTCATGATTTCATTATTCAGGGAGTGGCCCGAGGAAAAATACCGCTGAAGTGACCGCCATTTTGATTGAGAGAGCGGGAACTCAGTTCCTCACTTAGGCGGGAAACAGGACCTTTTTCAAATCATTTCGTTATTACTGCCAAAGCTTAGCTATTGGGTGGGATGCATGACCCACTATGACCAAGTGCATGTGTTAGGTTATTAATAAATAATAAATCCATAGCCGTTAGGGCGTTTTAGCGTAAGTGTTACACAGAAAACGAGATGTCAGTATGGCGAGAGCTGGCATCTTGACCGCGGCCGGGGAGCGGAGCATTGTGGTCCCGCCGCCATCTTCCAAGCATCTTCCGCCCAGACTCTACCGCGAGCAGACGTCCCTCACCAGCCTTCCGTGCCACGTGTCTATCGTGGTGGTTTTCCTGCTTTGTTGTATCCACAAGACCCAGAGTGACTGTGTACTACTAGCGCGGGGAGCCGTTGGAAGGTAAGGAGGGCACGGTGTGTTGCAGAGAGGATTGAAGAAGGACTCCAGGGCTCCAGACAACGAGGATGACAAGGTGTGGCTTGGTTTTCTCCCACCTACAGCTAAGTAATTTAATTGCTAGGATGTTTTAAGATAAGATAGCTAGGTTGCTGGGTGCTTGGTATTAATTAATTATTCTTAATTTCCAGCGAGTTTCTTTGATGCTTAAATAAACTTCAGAGCTGGTTCATCTAGTCTTTGCTTGTCCTATGAGAGATGTGACTGGTAAGATATTTAAATAATAATGGACTAGGAGGGGCTGTGAGTCTGATAACTGAATACGTCATCGATTCCTTCCATTCCTCTCATGACCTCGCGCATGACTTTGTTAAAAGCTGCTGGTGAGTTGGTCATCCCGAAGGATAAGGCTTTGTACTGATACAGGCCCCCAGATGTACTAAAAGCTGTCACCTTACAACTTTCCTTACTCAGAGGAATCTGGAAAAAAAACTTTCGTCAGGTCTATCTTAGAAAAAATTATAGATTCAGCCAGAGTAGCAAATATGGCTTGCGGATCAGACATTGGCTCGGCGTCTACGCGCATCACTGCGTTTATTTTTCGATAGTCGCCGCAAATCTTAATTCCTCCTTCTTTCTTCCTTACGACTACCATGGAGCTGCCGTAGGGGGAATTTGATATATCTATGATACCCGCGGCCTCCATTTCACTGATTTCTTTTTTGTGGCGTCTATCAGTCGTAAAGGAATCTGGTAAGGCCTTTGTCTGACAGGCTCCTTGCTCGTCAACTCGATTCGATACTCTGGTACCCGAGCAATCTTAGGTTTGTCCGAAAAAACTTCTGCATAACCCTCTAGCAACGATGCTAATTTTTCCCTCTCCTCTGGGGCTAACTTTTCTCCCAACGTCAAGTCATGCACTGACTTTGTTTGTCTAGAAGAGACAGTGAGAGGAACCTCGCCGTCCTCATCGTCTTGTATTACTACTGCCGCTCCCATATCTACGGTCTGAGTTTGAGACTAGTGAGCTTTAACTAACTCTTGACACCTCACCTTCCCTTCATCATACTCACTTTTTCGCAAGCAACCTGCGGCTGCATCTGGCCGGTAGTATTGTTTCAACATGTTGATATGGAACCGTTTTGGATGTCCATCAACCAGGAGAATATAATTAAGGTCATTAACCTTCTCCTGAACCTCGTAAGGTCCCTTCCACTGAGCTAACAGCTTGTTACTCGCTGTGGGAAGCAAAACTAGGCACTGTTCTCCTACACCGAGCTTACGCAACTTTGCCTTCCTGTCGTAGCAACTTTTCTGTAGTTGGTTTGCTTTGAGTAACTCCTCCTTAGCAATGTTACAGGTCTCCCTCAGCAGGAGAAAGCGAGAGAAAGAGAAAAGGATCAATACCAGCTAGAATTACGGAAACATGAAGCTGAGAGAGAACGAGAAAAGGAGGCCCATGAAATAAAAATGGCCGAGCTAGCGGCAAATAATGGGAATGGTAGTAACTCTCATAATAATAAAGTAGTTTCTCCAAAGCTAAAGCTTAATCATTTCAAACAAGGAGACAAGATTGAAATATTTATTGAGCGATTTGAGGAAGCCGCTATCTTAATGCAGTATGATGAGGTCACCAAGCGTGTGCAATTCATGAGTCTTTTTGAAGGTAAAGCTATGAAGGTGATTCATAGATTGGATGATAACTCTCGTGAGTATAGCTATGAAGGAGGCATTATTGGCAGCTTATGGAATGTCTGTTGATGATTTAAAGAAACAGTACTCCTCTACCTCCATAAATGACGATGAGACAGCAATTCAATTTGCTGCTCGCCTCAAGAGGTACTTAGAGCAATGGCTCAAGAAAGACGGTGCTGAGGAGACAGTTGAAGGCGTGAAGGACCTAATATTGCGTGCGCAGTACGTAAAGTCCTGCCCAGATGAATTAATCACGAGGCTCAAAATAGACAAGGTGAGAAAATTGGAAGTTATGAAGGAAATGGCTAATTCCTATTTTGAGGCCTGCGGTAGGACGAAAAAGCCTGTAATTAAAAGCAATAACATGCAGAGTGAAATCCCTAGAAAGATTGGTTCAGGCGTCTCCACCCCACATGGTGCGATTAGCCAAGCGTGCCCTTCAGCCAAAAGTAACCAACATTATGCACCGTGCCCGAAGACTGGAAGTTATGGGTCGCGACCGTATCAGAGTAATAAGTGGCACAAAAATGCTGCAGTAAGACAAGAAAGTGCCCCGCAGCATGGTAATTATGGTAGAAAGCAGGGTTCGACACCACATGTGCCTTCCGTGAACGGTCAGTCTCGCGTTGAGGCGCAGAATCCATGACTAGTGGCCGGAACCGCCACAAATCAGTACGATGAGCGGTTGAATTTGAGTAAAGGTTGGGTAGGAGACCGAGAGGTTTCGGTGATGAGGGATAGTGGTTCTACCATTTGTACACAGAGGCACAGCTTAGCTAGGAGCCATGAATTCACAGGCAAACGTAGAAAAATATGGCTGTTGAATAGCGCGCCAGTGATAGCTCCTGAAGTCAAGATAAAAGTCAAGTCACCCTATTACACAGGCTGGATCATGGCGGCGACACTCGAAACACCGCTCTATGATTTCGTGATTGGCAACATTCCCGGAGCTACTAAAGGGGTGAGTAAAAATGCCGTCACTCAAACACCTAACGCGGTGTTGGATCCAGAGGATTTTGGAGAAAGTGAAAGGGTACAAGGAGAAGGTGAGCCTCAGATTGGTGCAGCAGTAGTGACCCAAGCAGCTGCTAAGCGTAAGAGTACTGTTAGGCCTCTCATGGTTACATCTCTTGGAGATCTAACTAACAGCGAGGACGTCAGGAAGGAGGTGGAGAGAGACGACACCCTGCACGGCGTACGAAACTTTTGCAGGAAAACAGTGTCATTCAGCTGAACGATAACCGCGTCAGTTTTATCAAGCAGCGTGGCTTGATATATAGGCAGATTATCTCTCCCTCGGGTGAAAGGAAATTCCAGTTAGTTGTGTCTGCGAGATACAGAGAGGCTGTTCTCAAGTTAGGTCACAGTACTACTCTAGGCGGTCACATGGGAAGAACCAAGACACTCGCTCGCGTACAAGCACATTTTTATTGGCCAGGTGTGAGCCAGGAGGTAGCTAGATTTGTGAGGTCGTGCGATGTGTGTCAAAAGACTATAGATAGGGGTAGGGTTAAGCCTGCTCCCTTACAGCCACTGCCAATTATTGACTCTCCCTTTGAAAGAATATCGGTAGATTTGGTGGGGCCGATCGAGCCCCGAGCCAGCAATGGCTCCCGGTACATTCTTACGCTTGTAGGTTTTGCCACGCGTTGGGCGGAAGCGGTGCCGCTGAAGAATATTGAAACGCAAACTGTGGCTGAAGCTCTCATGACTATATTTTGCCGAGTAGGTATACCCAGACAAATACCGAGTGATCGAGGTACTCAGTTCACCTCAGGGATGATGGAGAAAGTAATCCGTCTGCTAGCGTGCAAAGGGTTACATACCACGCCCTACCATCCCATGGGGAATGGACTGTGTGAACGTTTTAACGGCACACTTAAGAAAATGCTTAAACGCATGGCTGCCGAAC
>NC_066514.1:12145469-12206894 GCF_024679095.1 Eriocheir sinensis | reverse complement strand
ACAAATCATTGAAAGTTGTACGAGTATATGACCCTCCTTCCCACAGGTTACGTTGAGCGTATGATGATGATGAAGCACGTAGCTGATCGTGCTTGATCATTTATAGAAATCGCGTAAGAGAGTTTGGAAAGGAATAAGAGTGGAATTGAAGCTAGGAATTCATTGCAGAGTAAAAATTGAAACTTGAAATTTGAGAAATATATGAATATTTTATTCTGATATTAGGAATAGACTGCCGTACAATATATGGGGTTCATGTAGATATGTTAACATAAGTCAGCAGCACAAAAAATAGACAGCGAGTATATGATGGGTGTGATTAATAATGTAAATAACGGACCACATGTGACGTTAATATTCATCACCATCGACAACAGGTCATCTCGTCATCACTGTTGATGCTGATGCAGACGGGTCATATAATTTATATTTATTCACATATTAATCTAAGTCCATACGTGTGCATGTATCTATATCTCGTGTACAGTACATCAAAGGCAGAGGAGAGAGAGAGAGAGAGAGAGAGAGAGAGAGAGAGAGAGAGAGAGAGAGAGAGAGAGAGAGAGAGAGAGAGAGAGAGAGAGAGAGAGAGAGAGAGAGAGAGAGAGAGAGGGGGAGAGAGAGGGGGGAGGGTGTGGGGGAAAATAGGGGGGGAGAGGTGGGGGGAGAAGGGAGGGGAGGTTAGAGGAGGGGAGGGAAAGGGAAGGATGGGGAGTAGGGGAGCTGGCGGTGGAGGTGTAGGTGGTGGATACACGTCACAAATACGTCACGCTTCACTCTGTTCGAATGTAAGTGGCTCTCACGCAGGTTTTGCCATCACAGTCAAGAGTAAACGCCATAATCAATCCTGCATCTGGCATTGCATAATAGCGTCAAAAATTAACGGAATGTGTGAAATAATCTCAGCCAAAGCCCCATGCTGATCCGAGTCTTCGTTTGAATGGATATTTGCGAAAACGGTATGCTCATAGGGTCAAAGCTACGCAGGATTAAAGGTATGGGCTATTTCACCACTTAGGATCGTATTGAGTTGATGCTATTTCGGGTTACCTGTTTAGTTTATCATCATATTTCGAGAGAATAAATTAACTCCTCGCTTTTTACGGAACACAACAAACTTTTTCTGCAGTAACAGTTTTGTGTTCTGTGGAATTCACTGATACAGTTTGGCAGGTGAGGGTTTGGTTCCTTAGTGGCTGTCTTAGTGACCTGGCATAACACTCTTTCATACTTGTCCTTTGGTGAATCTCTTCATCTGAGTCATGGATGCAAACATTTTTAGTTACAATAATGAACACCCAAAAGATAACTATAAGTTCGTATAGCAGTTAAACAAAGTTTGTAATATATGAAAAGTTTGGAAACCACTCGGACTACTGGATGTTAGGGATGCGTCACCTCCTTCTCCTTTTTAGTTTGAAAATATTATAGCGAGGGTTTCCATCAAATTGCAATGTTGCATGATTACTTGGAGGCAGAAAGAAAACGTTATATTTGTCAAATTGGACCCAATAAAAGGTATATGTAAGGTGCCATGGAAATAACTTCAAAAAATTAGTTTTTATCATTTTTTTGCCATGCATGACTTCATATGCTCTCAGTGTATGTCAAGCACAACAAAGTTGTTATAATAAAAGGTTTCAATAGGAATTCCTGGTTAAATTCTGTTGCTGTGCATTAGTATACATTTGGACTTTTTTATTTTATTCAATTTTCGTACTATATCTGGATATTTACTTTTAATAATTCAGTGCATGTAGTGGCCAGCATTAACTAAAGATAGTATACATTATTATTTATTATGATTCTGGAATGATATTAATACTTTTTTCAACAAGCATTGCTTTTAATTTAACCAGCAGGATATTTGAGGAGGAGGAGGAGGACCTCTGTGCCTGTGCAGTCTGGCCCCTATACAGTTATCCCCACACTAGCCAAATTACACTTCATCATGCATTGCATTTTCCTTCAACCTCAGGTTAATCCATCACTTCCAGCTCAAAAGCTTCCTTCTTATTGATAAGGGAAGCCCTTCATCTTGCAAAGAAGAGAAGCTTGAGCTGGCTATTTGTAGAGCAGGATCTTGCCATCAAAAGCAGCTGTTAACTGGCGGATTTGAAGAGGCACAAGACAGCTATTGAAGAGGCCGCCAAGGCTGCCATGCCTGCCCATATAAAGGCCCTGACCAAAAACCTTGGTTAATGGGAACAGATGGATTTATTCTAAATGACGGTTATTCCCACCAGAAATTATAATCAGCAAACCATTAGTCTATCAAATCAGGCTCAACGCATATTCGTTAGTGTATTTATAAATTAATTTTTGTTTATAAGCTAAAAGTTTATACACAAACGATTGTAGAAGTGCTTTTTAGAACTGCAATAATATCAAAATATGCCGATGACACGGCAATTGTTGGTAAAATATTAAATGATGAATGTAATGAGTACTTAGGCCCAAGTTCACCTTTTTCACTGACTGGTAAATCAAATTTTCTGGAACTTAAATGTAAATAACCTGTAAAAGAAATCAAGTTAATTGATTGTAGAATAAGAAACCGTCGCGTACCTGGATCTCTATCATAATTGATGCAGAAGCTGCAGAGAGGGTGAAAGTATAAATATTTGGGTTTATTGATTAACAGTGATTTAAAAGGCAGCAGAACATACAAACATGGGAGTAGAATAAATGTGGTAGCTTAATTTTGAAAAAATTTACGCATATATAAAAGATATACGTTATGTAGGTTGAGTGCAGAAGCAAATTAAAATCAACAAAATTAATCATGGAGGAACATTGAATCAGGTGGATATAATCATGGAAGATGTGCGTCCCATCACCTCCACTCCTGCTGCTAGTAGTTCTAGGGAGAAACTGGCAGGTGGGAGAGGGGCGGCCATGTAGTCAGCCAAGGTCAGCACCGCCCTGCACTTGCCACACACTCCAACACGTCTCTGCTGTTATTAGAAATTGATGTTATCGACGTTCGTTTTATAGGTCAGCTTATTTACTAATTTAGAATGAATTGAGCTTCAGATAATTTGATAATCCAACAAGTGTCATGGTATTTATAATGCCGATTTTTTTTGTATCTCTACCAAACAGAATAGTACAAATTGGTATAATACCATGACACTTGACAATGTCGTATTCCAAATTTCTGTCAAGTGTTGTGGTATGTATACAAAAGCTTTGTTATTATCATGCAAACTAAATAATCATGAAAACTATGACTTTATTGGATTATCAAATTATCTAAATAAATTCAGTTTAAGTTAGGGTAAATAGCTGACCTATGAGAGGAAGCGAGACGTGTTGGAGTGTGTGTAAGATGCGGGCGGTAAGCTGACCTTGGCTGACCCCCCTGGCCCCCTCTCTCTCACCTGCCAGCGTTTCTCCTAGAACTATTATACATTCCTTAGGACAGGGGGACATGACACAAGTTGAAGTAAATAAATATTGATGTTATGCAATATGATTATTTTCACCCAAACAAAGAAACTTAATCATCCGCAGGCCTTTGGTTCGAATCCCGGCCTTGGCAGTGTCAGTAGGCAGCCGACGCAGCTGTGTATACTTATTTTCAGGATGTTTATTACACAGGTACATGCTGGGGCAAATGGGGAAGGTAGAGTGTTAAGGTAAATGTTACACAGGCCCTGTATTGGGTTAATGGGGTTCTTGTCAATGGTTTGAAGGCACACAACAGGACAAAGACAGTACCAGCCAGCAGTAAAGAATTCCAAAAATTACTGATAACTAACAATGAAGAAAAAATACATCAAAATAATACGGTAATAAAATAAGGGAGGAATTGTGATTGTAATCATTGGACTTTTGTGTAATGTGTTGTATCATCCGGAAACGCTCGTAAGAAACAAGCCATCCACATCCCATCCCCAGAAAGTTTAAAGTGGTTACTTATTGTGAAACAAATTGCATTAGAAAAAATTAAAATGGTGCAGTGCAGGAGCGACTTAGGCCCGTCACAACAGTAGACAACCAGCAAGGATCATCAAGGAGATGGTGTACACACTTTCAGCTATGTTGGTTTACTCAGAAGATTCATCGATTTCTCCACCACTCACAGCTGGGCAAGAACCTGAGAGTGCTGAAGCAGCAGGAATGCAGGCAAATTGGCAGGACTTCAGTAGGTTCTGCCAGTAATTGGATGAGAACATATAAGTAGGGAAAATTTGTGAATTATTTTATAATACCAGCTGATAAATTTCTAATGCTAGTGTTAAAATGACATGTAATATAAGCCTTTTATCTCTCTGACGTAAGTCAATGGCTTGGAGAAATAGCCAGCAGATTATTAATGTTAAGTGATGAGGTGGGTTTACAACTTACCATATGTGTTGAAGCTTGCCATTCCTCCTCATGGGGATGGTTAGGGTTGGGCAGGGACAGGGTGAAGACCAGCACTATTCGAAAAATAAAGGGAAATTAATAGTTGTATTCTAATACTAGTTTATTTTGAAAAGTTAAAAAAGAAGGGGTGAGGCGGTCATTGGGTCATTTAGGTAGTCGTGAGTCTGATCCCAGCAATTTATCAGTATCTTAATATTGTATGTCATCATCGCGGAAGTGGCTCAAAAGTACCCACAAGCTGCTTCCCGGTGTAGACTACCATCCAACCCGGGTTCTAGATTTCATGCCTGGAAAGGATCAATAATGATCTGAGGGTGATTGATATGCGCTACTATAAAAACACCACAAGTCTGTGTCATTACAGGGTCGGGCCAACCAGCAAGCCCATATTAGGACCGTCATATTAGCCTACCCAAAGCCAGAGACAGATTAAAAAAAAAAAATGATAATAATGGGGCCAAATAAATGTAATAAATATTATATTGTAATGAATTATGAGGCATTAACCAGCACTTACTTGAAGTGAAGATTCACGTATCCATCCTCTTGTAGCGCAGACCATCCCGCTTGGTTCCGTCCAGCAGTGCTATCTGCATTCAAAAATAACAGGTAGAGGCTGCCCCTCACCGCCAGCCTCCCTGTCACCCGCAGCAGGATCCTCTCTTTCAGGGTGAAACTGATGTCAGTTGGTCCTTGCATATATGTTGTGAAGAGCACACACCTCAATGATCCTGCATTACATATGCAGGGGACCTAACCCTTATCTCCCTATGACGAATGTGGAATCGGCGCTTCCACTCAGCTAGATGCCCCTCTCCACGGTGCATCTGGTCCGCTTGTGTGCATTTGTAATGCATAAAATGTATACATTATTGTATTATCCTGAAAACTAACTTCTACCTGGGCAATAAGGACTGCTGGGCTGAGATTAATTAATAAGTAAGTAACTTTACCAGTTACACTCCAGGCTTTGTCAACGCCATTAATTAGTTTGTCACATACCCGGTTCGCAACAACAAAAAAACATCATCACCAAAGCACTCTAATTTGTCATACCAATGTGAAATCCGTTTCATCACAACTGCTCAAACGACTTATCCAACCAGCCTTTGAAGAACTCCAGGAAAACTGCAGCAATGCAAACCTACAAGAAAAATCAACAGATTATATAAGGCAAACATAGCTTGATAACACTGTCTGGTCAGTGGGCAACTGGGTAAAGTGTCTTCCGACAAGTCTCCGTCTCTGGAAGTTGTGGATGGCATGAAGCGAAAAATCCATCACTCACTACAGCCAAATTTCTGAAAAAGCTTCGAGTCCAATATATGATTAAACAATTGATTTGGAAATATGTTCTCACTTAAAATTGTGGTAGCCCCACCATTGTTGTTTTTTATATTGTTACACTTTTAAACTTATAAGTATATGTTGTTAATGTTTTGCAACAACAATGCAATTATATGTACCTTTCCATCTATTTTCACTGCCATGTAAAAAGAATTATATTTTTTTATTTTCATATATTAAGAATAATTGTCGTCACTCTGACCAGTTTTTTCTGTTTACTTCATTCTCTTTTGCTTTTTTCAATATTTACTATTTTTTATTTATTTATTTATTTATTTATTTTGCTGCTACATTATAGCTATCCATGAAAAAGTCATGAAAATTCTTAAACAGTGAGGAAAAGTGGTGTAGAAAAGGGAACAAAATGGATGAAAAAACAGTGGTGACGAAAACGGTGTAAATAGTGGTGACGAAAAAATGGATGTACTCCAGCTCGGCATGGGAGAGTTACTGTTTTACCTTAGGTGATATGTGTGTGTAATGCCATTAGATATGATGACTCCATAGTATAAGTATTAAGTAAGTGGAGAATTCGCTCTATCACATTGGGACAGTCTATGCTCTGCTCATGTCTGGCACATTATCAAAGCAATTTAGAGTTTTATCATGCATGCAAAAGTGTATATTGTAAAATACTTTACCTGTTGTAAAGTTAGGCTTGTGGGCCAGGCAGAGGACGCAAGTAGGGAGTCAACAACCACCCTGACTAGGGTAGCCACCAAAGTCCCTAGTAGGTGGCATCCGGCAGGTACATGACCCCTCCTCAAAGAGGTGAGAGAATAATCCACTGGGCGGAAGTAGATCCTTGCATCGTGAACTGATCCTGACCACTTTTGCAAATAAATGTCCAAGAATTTATATGGGGGGTTGCTGTCAAACACCACTTAATTTTTTTTACAAAGAGAAAGGAGAGAGCTGCAAGGGCACACAAAAAAGAAACAATACACAAAAAGCTCGCTACTGCTGCTCCCAAAAAAGAATTAAAAGAGGTGGCCGAAAGAAAGATCAATTTCGGGAGGAGAGGGTGTTCCTGATACCCTCCTCTTGAGAAAGAGTTCAAGTAGTAGTGCAGGAGTGAAATAGAGATGAAGGAAGGTTGTTCCAGAGTCATTACCAGCGTGAGGGATGAAGAGTGAAGATGCTAGTTAACTCTTGCATAAGCGGATTTGGACAGTGTAGGGATGAGCACGAGTAGAAAGTTCCTTGTGCAGCGCGGGCCGCGGGAGGGGGAGGCATGCAAAGTTAGCTAGGTTCAGAAGAGCAGTAAGCTGCAAAATATCGATAGAAGAGGTAGAAAGAGAAGCAACATCGCATGCGGAATCTCTAAGAGGTAGAAGGTTATCAGTAGGAGGAGGAGAGCTGATGAGACGAAGAGTTTCTTAGACCTCCACTTGTCCAGAAGAGCTGTGTGTGAGTGGAGCCCCATACGTGAGAGATGCATACTCTATACGAGGGCGGACAAGTGGCCCCTGTATAGAATGTTGATAGCGTCATGCGCGGGGAGAAGAAATGGCGGAGACGATACAGAACGCCCAACCTCGAGGAAGCGTTGGACGGTTATAAGAGGAGATATGGAGGTTTCCAGTTGAGATTTTGAGTTAAGGATACAGACCGAGATGTTTAATGCGTTGAGGAAGGTGATAGCTGTGTTGTCGAAGAATAGGGGAAAGGAAGTTCTAATATTGTGTTGAGTTGATAGGTGGAGGAAATTGGAGCTTTTTTGAGTACATTGACAGGACACAAGGTTTCTTCTGCCCCAATCGGAACAATGATAGCAAGCGTCTGATGTTAAGCGTTCTGCAGCCACCAGTCTGAGTCGTCGTACTGCCTGTGTTGAACAACATTGATGCTGTGTTGTCTTTTTCCTGTTGACACATATTCCTGCCTCCAAATTCCTTTGGGGCAACAAATCTTCACGTGTGTCCTGTCTATGGGTACCACCAGACCACTGAGTCCTGCAATCTGTCTAAGTTCCTGCTGCTTCCACGTCAGTTTCTTGTTGAGTGCGAGGAAACTTCGATGAATCTTCTGAGCACGTCAGCGGCTGAGAGTGCGCGTAAGCACCGCTCTTCCCTTTGATGATCCTGCTGATGGTCTGTTGTGAAGGGCCTTGCCGTCACTGCTACACTTGGCTGCATCTTCCGGTGGCAAAAGGTAACGCAGGGTAGTAACTACTTTCAACTCTGGAAGAGCGTATGGCCTTGTTTCTTAACGTTGGGGACATCAATTCACTTCTCACTAAGTCAGTCACGAACATGAATTCCTTCCTGTTTAGTCTGTGATCTTTTAACGAAAGTCTCTATGTCACTTTGTTGTTCAACACGTCCCGCTCTATAGGATGGAAAGACCTTGGGAGATGCCGCACCTCTGCCATGTTTACCTTTGCAGCTGAATTCTTTGATGTCAAGGCAGACTTGGACCATCGTGTTAAGTGAGTCTGAGCCAGTAACCATAGCGCCTATTACTATATCCCACACCCAATCATCCTTTAACTGACGGCTGATTCTGCGGCTCGAAACTACGCGCGGACTTTAGGACGCGGAGAGCTGCTCCTGCGGCTCGGAATACGAGGCTGAGACGGGAGACTTTGCTTTATAAGTATGGCCCAGTCCTCCACCCTCACGCAGCATGGGCAGTGGTGGTAGGTGGGAAGAGGAGAAGGGAGGAAGAGAGGGGTTTTTGAAGGGGAGGGGAGAAGAGAGGGAAGGAAGGGGAGGAGGGAGGAGGATGGGGGAGGAGTAAGGCGTCAAGAGTGAGGCTTGAGTGAAATGAAGGAAGGAGGGAGGGAGGTATATATATATATATATATATATATATATATATATATATATATATATATATATATATATATATATATATATAAATATATATATATATATAAATATATATATATATATAAATATATATATATATATTTATATATATATATATATTTATATATATATATATATATTTATATATATATATATATTTATATATATATATATATTTATATATATATATATATTTATTCTTCATTTCAACTCTACACTCACATTTAGATGCATTTTCACCAATACCACATAACCTCAACCTCTCGTGCCGTCCAATTCACCTGCTGGATACCCTACATTGAAATGTGTTGTTGAAAGATTTTATAGCTAGTCGTCATCATGACAGGAAACCGCAGTCGCATTTTTGTTACAAGATAAATAATCTGCTAGAAGACACAAATCAAAGAAGCATATCCCTGCTATTGATGCGGTAAAAAGGTCATGCATGAAAAACGAAAGCGTGACAGAGGTGGACAATTCAGGCCTGTACTTCAGTTGTCTCTTCGAAAGGGCGTCAATAACCATAGTAGTTGACACGTAACGGTAATAATAGATGTATGGCAAACACTGTCAAGATCCATCTTGTATGACGGAGTTCGAGTCAGTGGAGAGCTGGGACTATCGACCGAAGATGATTGCTTAAGGATTTCAAAAAATGGTGTTATTATTTTTTGTATATGTGAAATACTTGTGTGTGTACAATATATAAACCTCTAGTTTTATTGTTAACTACCATATGCACTAGATGAATATACAATTGCAAAGAAGAGAAGAGACACCTCTAATTCTCCCGTGCACAGCATCCAGAGAAATATACATCGCCACCGTACTCTAAGGGTTAATATTATACCATTGATTGTTACAGGCAAGTCGACGGAAGAGTTCTAATGCCCTAGGCATCAACGGTGAGACCATGGTGAGCTTTCTCCTTCCTTCCTCCCTTTACAAATATGTATATAGAAAGCATCCACATATGCAACATAGTAGATGTGTGTCTGTGTAAAGTATTTTTTTTTTCAACTCAATCTAGTAGGCAACCACAACTGCTCCAGCAGAGAAGGATTTGTGATTGTCTGAGTAATTATATTTTTTACACAGTTTGTTACCACTCAACTAGAAAATTACATTTGTTACTGTGTAAATTGTTAGATAATGATATAATAAAAAAAGTACAGGTCTGTTTCCTTTTTTTTATCGTTCCGGATGGTTTTGACAACTGGTAGAAAATTACATCGACTTTCAAAATGAGAGGCAGAACAAGAGAAGAAGAGAAGAAAAGAAGGCTACTAACCTCACCCTTTTTTTTTTTGAGTGGGGATGTTCACCAGCACGAGCCTCAGCTGTACTGAAAAAACATCTTTTTTCTCTTCCTGCCTTTTATTTCATATTGTTTCTAAACATTCATTTGCAGTACCCCACCTCCGTATCTTCCTCCCTCCCTCTCACACCCCAACCTCCTTCCCCCTCCTTGTCCCTGCCACCAGGCAGTCCTTCTTCCCTGAGCACCACGCCGATTTTCAGAGGATCTCTCTCTCTGACACGATCACACGCGAAATTGACGAGATGTTTGTAGTTATTTAGTGGGCAGTGGTAGGTGGGGAGTAGGGGAAGAAGAGAGGGAGATGGGGGAAAGGGAAGCAAGAGTGTGAGGCGATGAGTGAAGGATGGAGGAAGGGTGAGAGAGGGTAACTAGGGAGGAGATGGGTGAGTGGATGAAGAAGGGAAGAGAGGCGGAGGCATAGAAGGAGGGCAGAGGACGGGAGAAGGTGGTCCCCTCTCCCAGATGGCATCATCGCTTAGCTTAGGTTCGTTTTCTTTCGATTAAAATCGAGTTGGGAATTATATATATATATATATATATATATATATATATATATATATATATATATATATATATATATATATATATATATATATATATATATATATATATATATATATATATATGAAGAAAAGCAATCCTAAGGCTTCTTTTCATATGTATAGAAATAAAAAACATGGAGAAAATTGACCGCTGAAAACAAACACAGGAATAGTAGAAAATTACGAAAATATGAGCACAATGTTGAACGACTACTTCCTTTCAGTATTCACACAGGAGATCGAACGACTATACCGGAAAGAGTTCAGGTGTACGAGGGCGGGATGGCGATAATTCGAGGGATATAATCATTACCAGGCAAGTAGTTCAGGATGAGATAGCTGCTTACATTAAGTCGCCAGGTCCTGACGGGATACTTGAGGGTATTAAAGCGATAGGTGATATAATCAGTGATCACTAAATCGACATCTTTAAGATGTCGGTAAATACTGGCTAAAAGCGAGCCTATGGAAAGTAGGCCGCCAATGTGACGCCGATTTTTAAAAGGGGACAGGTCAGTTGTTTCAAATTATCGCCCAATTAGGCTTAACATCGGTTATAGGGAAGATGCTGGAGTCCATATAATAGCCAGGAACATCTGGGAGCATTTAGAGAAACATAATTCACGACTGCGGCATGGGTTCATTAAAAGGTAGGTCGCTCACCAATTCTTGTCCTTCTACAATAAAAGTATTTGGAGGTTGGATGAGATGAAAATTATGATGTAATTCATCTTGATTTTAGGCAGTTATTTGACAAAGTTCCTCACCAACGACTGTTGTTAAATTAAGGTGGGCCTTCCACGGGAGAGAGGGTAAAGTCTTTTGAACTGGGTCAGGCGTGCTTAGCAATAGAAAGCAAAGAGTAAAATCAATGGTAAAAGATCTTGACTGGGGATGTGTTACATGAGTGGGTCCCACAAGGTTCGGTATTAGTCCACTTTGCTTATTAGTTTATATCAATGACTTAGACACAGGAATTAGTAGGTGATGTGTTAGTAAATTTGCAGATGATGCCTCGCATCGGTAGAGTAATTGAGTCGGATCAGGACGCTAGTATCTCTGCTGTGAACTCAACAGATTATATGATCAGCGGATAAATGGCAGATGGAGTCACGTAGGGAAGTGCAGTATTCTGAGTGTAGGTAGAACCCCCTCACAACTATTAAGCTAAATGACACTCTCTATATAGGTCTGGGTGCGAGAGGGATTTAGGGGTCCTAGTGAGCTCTACTCCCGTCCACAGCAATAATGCATTCAAGCTTGTGAAATCGAGCTAATAGGGAGTACTGGGATTTATTTCAAGGAGCGTAAACAACAGGCCCCGAAGTCTTCCTCAAATTATATTTAAAATAGTTAGACCTTTCATCTTGACTACACATGCGTGAATTGCCCCACACAACACCCACTATAGAGAATGGATATCAAATGTTAGAATCGGTGCAGAGATGACTAAGATGATTCAGGGGTTGGAGAAACTTGCCATACGAGGAAAGACTCCAAACAGTTAAACTTGCATTCTAGAAAGGCGAAGGGTGCGTGGAGACATGATCAAGGTTTATAAATGGATGAAGGGCTTTAATAAGGGAGACATTCATAAGGTTTTGTTGGTAAAAGAACCGGGTAGGACACAAGTAACGGTGGTTTAAACTGATAACTAGATCTTACCAGGGACATAGGCAAAATTGGTTTACTAACAGGGTGGATGAGTGGAATAGGCTAGTAGAGGGGGTGAGTGCTGTCACAATTATCACATTCAAAAATAGACTAGATAAATTCAGTGGACAGCGATATTAGAGGGTTAGATACACGGGGAGCTTAGGGTCAAAGGAGTTGCTTGCACAGGCTCACTGGCCTCTGCAGACTCCTGGGTTCTTATGTTCATGTTCATATATATAACCTGGGAACTCCCCAGTCTCCACATATAAACCTCAGATATATTTGAGAGCCTGCTTCATACGAAAAGTACATTGTTGTCAAGTCTGTGGATGGCTGCCTGATAAATGACCGACATGTTGAAGTTCACCGCAGAATAAGCTAGGCTGTGAGCAAGATCACAATTCACAGTGGCATGGTAGCCGTTGTTGAAGTTTCGTCACCCGAAGAGAAAGAGCCCAAAGCTCCAACCCACTCTCAATACCTTTGGTGTGCGCGAACTCAACACGGATTGACATCGGTGCGACGAGTTCAACGAAGAGTAGACGGAGTACTCACACCCACACCAACACGGTGTGAATTACTTTCCAATAGACTAGTATTGCCTAAGACTGTCAAGGTGGCTTGGCTGAGATCTGAATGTGAAAACCCAATGTCCGCAACCCCAGAAGGTGTTTTCGTTGGCAAGCGTACGGTCACGCTCATCACCCCAGACCTAATCGGCGGTTGGAAAAATAGCATTGCAAAAATGTTATGTCCTGTGGCATGAAACCACGGTGACGACTGCTTCCCTGGACCTGTGCGGTGTTTTCCACTGTGGTGAGCCTCATCAAAGGATTGTGAGCCATACAGGTTTTGGAAAGAGGTACTCACCATACGCAACCAGGATAGGGTGGCCTTTGCTGAGTATGAAGCAACTCGCTCTCAACAAAATGTCGTCAAGTACAGGAATCGACATACACCGCTGCTTTCTCAATACTTGCACGCCCATCGCCGTTCAAGCCACCCTCAGAGTGTTGCTCCCCACAACCTCAGGTTTCACCTGAAAAAGCCGCCCCATCTAACGCTTACGCCTGGGTTGATGGCCGCAGTGAGCCCAATCAGCAGAAGCTGCGCGCGCTTCTAAAGTGCCTTTTTCCAGCCTGCCCGACTCACGGGTCGCTGGAATAATCCTGGTGCCGGCTCCATCCCCCTTGCACCACAGATGGGCCCTGCTGACCTCGCCAGCTGGTGACCGCTGCTGCCAATGGTCACGGTGCGGACCTGCCGAACCCATGTCCCTCGCCTCCGCACTCGCCAATGTGTTGGGGCTCTTAATCATCTCCTCCCTACCTTGCCGCTTCGTCAGAGGTTGCGGAAGATTGTGGGAGTCAGGGTGAGTAAGCCAACGGCAGGAACGGGAGGCCGGGGAAAGCTAGGTGTTGCCCGGTCTGTCTGCATCGGCCATTGGACCGGAACCAAAAGAGTACACTAGCGCAAGGTCGATCCTCATCAATGAAAGCCCTGGGATATAACAGGGAGTCCCTCTCCGGGGCTCCTTGAAAGAAACAAGAATAAAATTTAAGATCCTCCAGTGGAACTGCTGCGAATCTAAGAGGAAGCTGGGAGGAACTCCAACTCCCACTAAAAGACCCCTATCCAGCCACAGCTGCTCTCTGCCTCCAGGAGACAATGTTAGGAGCATATACTCATTCTCCCTGACCGCAATTACAGTGCCATATATACTCCAGCAGATCCTACACAAGCTCCTTCGAGGTACGTGTCTTCTCATCTCCAACGACATAGCACACTCAGCTCTCACTTTACCCATTATTTTCCGAAACATCAATCCGACTGGAATTTTTTGAACGAGGGAATTTGAGACCCACTTACTGATAATCAAGTCCATTTTTCCCTTATTTTCCCAATAGGAAATACGATTTTCTCGGTAGCGTACATATATGTACGCATGTGGAGGTAGTCCGGAGAGTAAATATACATAAATCATACAAGAATTTCTAACCAAACACACAAAAAAAGGGGGACTTTCTCTCCACAGTCATTCTTTGACTTAGACTGCATCCCCTCTCCATTCTTGATCCTGGAAGCTTTCTCTCTCTATCTCCCTGGGGTCATGATCTGAACTCATTTTCACTGGAGTCACTGGCAGCCACATGATTGACCTGTGGGCGTCGCTCAGGACTAGAAATTGCTGTGCAGAGGATAGGCGCACGGGGACACTGGAAGGTTCTCTCCATGGGGTCAGTTGTTCAGTTCGAGTACTTCCACCTTTTTCAGTTTTTACTCCTTTCTTATAGTAGAACGTAACCGCACATCATCGTAACAGTTGAAGCTTGATCATCGTCAAATCCTCCCTCTCCTGGTGAAAGGTCACGAATTCTGCCTGCCTTCTGTTGAGGATCCCCTCACTGGGCGGATTTGTATTTTTACACCGGAATCTTCATTCGCTGGTCTCGTCAGTCCAGGCTTCCGTATCTTGAGATGGTAGCATCCGAGGATGATTAAGCTGGATCTTCTTCCAACAATCCTTATTGCGCGATGATTTCCTGGACAGTGAGCTAGTAGCTTCTGGCAAAAAGTACAAGGGTTCATAGTTGCTTTTCTGTATTAAGCGTAGGAGAGGCTGCAAGGCTACGGTTCCGTCAGTGTTCTACTGTTTTACTACGTGAAAGTCGACTAAAAGCCACACGAAGTTAAAAATAAAAATATTTTAAAGCATGGATTTAAATTAAGAAATTTACGTGAATTATTGATAAAATTTCAATTAAATGTTTTACGCAATTTACGTCGTTCTATTGGTAAAAATACCCATTTTATACCTGTTGCCCGGGCTACCCCCATGCGTCACATATATGCCTATTTCACCTATTTTCAAATGTAACTAGTGTACTTAAAAACAAACAAATATTACATTTCTTAAATTATGCAATATTGATGCACCTATAAATTGGACTTTTAGAAACAGTAAGAAATATAAAAACACGCGTTTCTTACACTCTTGATATCATCCAACGCGGCGACCGTGTAATCCGCTGCCTTATCGCTTTGGTGAATGCTTTTTGAAGTTATACTGACGGCCAGGAAGGGTTGTTTACGTCTACCACAAGAACCCGATCAATGTTCTAGTATAAAAGTAGCGCTAGTGTTGCTCTACACTGTGAAAAAAGACTCCTGGCATCTATTTATCTCGTATGCATTGATACACACTCAAAAACATTAGAACTCTTTTTACGTACATATATGTACGTGTGGATGGTAATGAGTTAACACTCCATTGCAGGCTGAATACCTCTCAAATCCATTTAACACGTTACCTACACTATATGCTCCCTGTATCTTCCAATTCAGTACACCAGTCATTCAGCAAGACCTCCATGACACTGGTACGCCAACTTGCCCTCACCCTTTACTCACTACCCTACTGTGATGATTGGTCCCCCTGACTATTCGGCACTTTACAGTCAGAGTGCCCCAGTCTGCTGGGACCTGCGAAGCATGGTACCTCCCCCCAGTGATCGGGGGCAAATATGGGAGTTTCTCTCTCTCTTCTCTGGTGCTAGGGGAGAAGGCACTCTCCCTGAGGTTGACGCTTTTATTGTCTATTTTTAACCGGTTTATATAGTTTTACACCAGTGTTTTTTTTATCATTTTTAAATTTTAACTGGTTTAACTAAGGGATTTTACAATACAACTCCTTTTGTTCTGTATTCGGCGCTTATATACCCCCACGTTGGGGCGCCAAGACATAACACCCCAATAATAATCAATCAATCAACAGTCGCCATACATAATGGGAGATACCAACAGCAACCCAAAAGGATTCACTGTTGTAGCCATCTATAATTGAAGACCCAGACCTCTCCGTGTTGAAACACCAGGGCTATCCAACACACTACCACATACCAAAACCGACACACGGTCAATTACAAACCTCTCACTCCAGTTCCCCCTGATGCATTCCTGGACTTCACGTAGGAAATATCAGAGGATCTACATGGCTGCGACCACTACCCCATCTTCATCACCCATTCCACCTTCCAAACCGTCAACTCCCTATTACCACGTTGGAAATTAGATCGAAACAGACTGGGGTTTTTCGCGACTATGACTCATTGGACGGAGACATCAGTTGATGATTTCCGGACACTACCGATAAGTAATTTTTTTATGGCGCTCATTCAATGCCAGGCAGGAAGAGAACATACTGAATTCCACAGACAACGGGAAATGCATCACGTCGGCCTGTGCCATGGTCGTCTGAGCGAGCGCCGAAGCAGGCAGTGGCTTGCCGACGCCGGGCTCTTCAATCGTTACTAAGAGGCAGAGGACATGGCTTGAAACCCATCGCTCATTAAGAAAGCACGGGCACATGCTGCCCGCCGGAACTCTGGAAAAGACTGACGACGATCCTCATTTGCCATACTTATGTAGCCTCTCTCAACTCACAGACCGCAAATGACCCGGGTGTGGAAGAGGTGTACACTAAAATTGCAGGAAAGTTCTCACGAGCCCACCACCTGCGCTTAACATCAACAACAACATAATAGCAGGGAGCGCTGAAGCGAAGCCGATGCCATAGCTAATGTATTTGCTGCTGTGTCTAAGCGGGACTTCTAGACCTCCAGATGTACGCCAAGCACTTGGACGAACAGGAACTCCATCTAGGCTTCAATACACCTCTAAACACAGAAACATACAACGTTCCCTTACTCCATGAGTGAACTACAATCAGCTCTTTCACACTGCAAACGACACGTCGCTGGGCCACGAGATAATATCCCATTTGCCATGATGAAGAAGTATATGAACTCACCACCATGACTGTGCTGCTCCAAATATACAAAGTGGTTAGCAGACTAGCATTATTGTTAGGAATTAGGTCCACAATCCAGGGGTTTGACAAATTAACTATTTCCTTATGGAACTGATGTCTCGCCGAAGTTCAAGCTTCAACTAAGAGTATCGTCTGAGCTCATATAAGCTCTTGGATGGTACTTAAATATTTCTGCTCATCGGCTCCCAGACCTATATTAATTGCTCAGTATGACTAAATACATTTACCATAGAAAGGAATAACAATACGTTCAGTGTTCCTTTCATGAAATAATAAATAATTGCCCTTGCGATATTATAATTAAAGAGCAAGGATAATTTAACCGATGGAAACAGAGAAGATCGAAAGCCACGCCATCTGGCGAGGGAAATTCAAAATACCTTTTCAGACCCACGTGGTTGGTTTTCGTTCACTCCATCATCTACTCTATAGCAGTCAACACCTCAGCGCTTGCAGCTCCAACGTTAACTCGCGGCAGTGCTTTTTTATACTTTGACTCGAGGATTACAAGACCCTCTAGGACGAGCCTTCGAGAGACAACCTCTTTGAAACCCTTCTAAGCTAAGTGCCTCCTACAGTGATTACAATTAGGTTTTACTATCAGGCCCGTTAGACTTATCGTTGTAACTCTGGGAGGCGCTTGCAGGGAAGCCTGTACCCCTGTCTTGGGTGGTAAGTTTGTTTAGTTTGTCCTGGGGGAGTTCAGTGTCCTGGCTAAAACGTAACTTCACTGAATCCCAATCTATTTTCAAAAGAGGTATTCTAGTATCAGCTGTTCCTTGCTGAATTCAATTGAATTCGACAACGGGTACAGCCCAGTTCAGAAACATCCTCAGAGGCATTTAAAATTAAAATTAAAATAGTTATATTTGGACATTCTTATGTACGGGATCTGTCTCGGTATGGGAGCTGTGATCGCGAGTTAGAACTGGCTACCGGAGAAAAGGTACCAGTGCAGTTTGATTTCAGGGCTTATCCCGGCAAAGATTACAGTTTTTTCTTGGAACATCCAGAAGTAAATAAGTTCAAGAGGCAAGCCCTGACATCGTCATTGTAGTTCTGGGAGGAAACTCTGTAACCTCCTCCCTGTCTAACATCCAAATAAAGGAGAACGCTGCAGCCTTTTACACATTGCTCAGGGCTGCAGTGAAATTTGATTGCCTGAAACTAGCAGTCCAGATAGAGGCTCGTTTTGCGCCTGCCGGCAACCGCCATGGCGTGCCCGAGGCTGCAGAGTTCAACCGGCGCCGGCAAGTTTTGAATAATTTCACTAATAAAAACCTCAAGAGACAGGGGTTGGTTGACAGTGTTATCCAATTGGGGTCGGTGGATTTCCTCAACAACCCCCAGTACTACAGGGATGATGTGCGCTTGAGTGGAACTGGGTTGGAGAAATATAAGGATGCAGTCTTGGGTAGCCTGAGATATGCCCTTGAACACCGGCAGTGAGTATAGTTGATTCCCAGATGCCCGAAGCATTATTCAGCTGAATAGCTAGTGGCAATTGAGGGCCAACTAGCCGGTCCGGGACTGCCTCCTTGTACGGTTAAGGGTTTTTTTTTTATAATTGCCCTTTTAATTGAAACCACCCCTATTAATCAAACCCTTTAAGATTGCTTATTTCAATACTGAGCTTGCTTCTATATTTCCCACAATGGATTCAAAACTAAACCCTGAGGATACAGCCACCTATGGAGTAAATAAAGACTATATTCCCCAATAGATAATTAAGACCCTGAGAAGGAGCAGGGGAATCTTTAAAAGAAAAATAACACTCCTTAAGTAATTGAAAGAATTAACTCAAACAGATACCTTGACACCCTCCCTGAGTAAGAGCTTGACCAATAAAATAGAATTAGAAATGGTACAAGTGAAACACTATGATGACAGAATAAATAAAGTAATGGATCAAACAGACATTGAAAGTAAGGATGAAACTTACTATGCGTCAGAGTTGGAAGATCAAATTAATTTCTCACTACAGATTGAAATAGAATTAGATCAGTATGTTGAGCTAAATAAGGATCAGGATTTAAGAGGTGCTCCAAGTGATATTACTTCACAGAATATTATGCAGTTTGTCACAGATGAATTTTAGTAAAAGTAAGCCTCCTCCATTGAATTGTGGAACATTTTCGGAAAAGGAGAAGGATAAGTTTGCTTTTAATACCTTTTTAAACCAATTTAATAATGTGATTGGGACGAGAAAGCATCTGACTGATGTTACCAATATTGTCAGATGCTACCAAACTATTTGAGAGATTATGCTATCTCAGTAGTGAAACATTTATCCATTACGGATGCTAATTACAAAACAGCCTCCAAATGCTGGAGAAAGAATTTTTAGACAAATAATTCATTATTGATGAAACTTAAAAGAATATAATGAAATCTTATCCTAGCTCTTAGTTTGACCCTGAATATACTTCCACTAAGATTTTCATAAATGAGACAAGGGCCTATTTAGCCGAGTTAAAGACACATGGTATAACAGCCCAGAGGTTCATACACCCCTAGCCATCACAGGTTGAAAAATAAAAAAAAGGGGAGGAAGAGGAAAAATAGTGACGCTAAGATTCCTCAACCTCACAGAGAGTGTACGGCTGGGTTCGAATCCCTGCTGTCCCCTCTCTGTAAGCTGCCACCAGGAGGTTGTAATGTGGCACAACCCCCAAAGTCTGTAAGTGAGGAACGGCAGTTCTATGAACCAGGTGGGGCGGAACTAAACTAACTGTTTAGTCCCCAGACTCTCCCTGCCCTGGCAGGCCTGGCAACACTTGACTTTAACAACTGTCCCACCTGGCAGATAGTGTCCGTCGTTCCCCAGCTTACTATGGGTTGTTCCTTGAGGTAGATGGTATCCTCAGTCCCAAGTGTGGTAGTGTGGGGTCGTGGTTACCTTCGGAGGTCGTGGTGGGGGAGATTGCGAGACTGCACCTTAGGCGAGGAAGGCTATATGCATTAACACAGGGCATAGACAGAATACAATTTATTGATTTGCTTCCCAAGTCCCCTTTCCCCTAACAATAATCCTCACTCCCGATGGGAGTGTAGCATGTTTTGGTTAATACACAATTCAACATCACAAAAAAAAAAAAAAACTACCGAATATTATGACTGAGGCTATGGACCTGGAGTCACAGGCTTAAGCCTCTTCCAGAAAATGTCGTCTATGGGTCTCTGGTTCTAACCATATCCTCACTAGACGAAGGAAGTGTAGCATGTTTTGTTTACAAACGTGAAAACCTTTCTTCTAATCCCTAATATTCTTATTGACAAATGCTACACACGAGAGAGATGAACCCATGTCGGGATATATCACAGGGCTACCGCCCGATTGGCTAGACACTCCGATTTTAACTTCCTGCACCGGCGTGCACACACACAAAAAAAACTCATAACAACAACAGGAAGAAAAGAGTAAGTATGAGAGAAAGATCAGACTGTTTACTAACAGGGTGGTGGATGAGTGGAATGGGCTTAGCAGTCATGTGGTGAGTGCCAATACAATTGTCACATTCAAAAATAGACTAGATAAATTCATGGACAGCGATATTAGGTGGGGTTAGATACACGGGAGCTTAGGGTCAAAGGAGCTGCCTAGTACAGGCCTACCGGCCTCTTGTAGACTCCTGCGTTCTTATGTTCTTATGTTACAGCTAAAGGGGGGGGGAGGTCACTGTTTGCCCCTCGTCCACAAAGCGGATGCCCCTTACCCGGTTTACACAATTTCCTTGGCTTGGTGGAGGCCTGAGAGCTACACTATGCTGTTGTGCCGTGCCTAAAGGGGGGTTTCGGAGCCGTTTCTACTCCCATCACCAGCCTGCTGGTCGCGGGGGCGGCAGGGACTGGACTGGCTCGCCCTTACCTTGGCTCAATTCAGGCACTCATGACTGAGGGCATGACCCTTGTCCACCACTGGCGTCTGGGTCCATTCCCGACTCTCAATGGGGGCGGCTTCAAGATGGCGGGCCACTCGCCTTCCCTAACCCGGGACACCGGCCTTCAGCTGTCTCGCGCCCTCACCTGTGCCGAGGAAAGGTTAAGTCCCGAATGAATCACTAGTGAACGCCGGCTAGGGCTATCTCTCACTCCCAGACACTCAGGACTCTAGCGAGCGGTGAGCTTCCCTGTGCTGTGGAAAGGTTAAGTCCCGAATGAATATCGTCAGGCCGAGCGGTTAACTCGTGACCTTTCCCCTGACGTGGCCACCTCAAGGTTCCAACACTTTTCCTTCTCGCCTTTCAGCTTGGTACATTAATATATCCTCCTTCTGCCTTTCTGAGGTTGTCTTTTTGTATGTTAATTCTAAACTTAATGTCCCCTTAATTTCTAAGTCCTAACGTATAAATATATATATAGATATATATATATATATATATATATATATATATATATATATATATATATATATATATATATATATATATATATAAATATATGGATTCGGCTGGATTTATATCAGGGTGCCAACCCAAGCTAGCTTTCTCGCTTTCTTCCCTTATCTACTTATGACATATTAACCTCTACGGGTATTGTTTCGGCTGAGGAGAAACTGGATCCGGTAAATAACCATGGCCATGTACAAGGGATTATTCCCAATTTTCCCAGTTGGCTTTTAACTGGCTTCTGCGGTGTTGGTATGCCGGCAGGTACGTTACAATAGTGTCACCTCCCTTAAGATCCTAGTTTCTCCCGAAGCCTAACACCTTCCTTCCCAAAGGCACTATGTTGTTATACTTTGGATATCATTACTCAACCAACTCTACCCTCCTTCTCCTATCAGGCGTCCGTGTGGCACAGAGACAGCGACTTAGCACTGCTCCATGATTTCAACAATACAACGCCTACCCTAACACGGTAGTACCATAATACAACAAGGGCCTGCCCAACCTAACGGCTACCCTGGGGCTTACTTCCTACGGGTATTCTATACTAGAATCCCGTTTCCTGCTTAAACAAAAGCAAAGATGCCTCACCTGGCATGGCTCGATTATCTGTCATGGGTCCACTGCCCCAGCCTTCCTCTTAGTAACCTGGCTACAGGTAAGGAGTGTCAGACGAGACTAGCCTCCTTCGCTCTCGCTCCTAAGATTAAACACAGTGCACCCTTGACCTTACATAACCAACAAATTGTAACAGAATACACTTACAAATCAAAACAAAATAGAAATAATCCTCACATATACAAAAACAAAACACATAAATCTTTTCATACACCCACTGACATTTTCGCCATCCGTTTCCGCAGCAAGGCGTGCATAAGTTTAGTTGAGCGCCTAGGAAGTCCTGAAGGGAATGTCCCCGTACCAGATTGGGTAGACTGTAAGCTGCGTGCTGCTGCACGACTTATAATTAAAGCAGTAGATTTCATGACATTAATAAATCGAGGCGGACGGAAGTTTCACCCTAACACAAATGTCACATTCGTGGATACACAACCACTAGTGAACTATTACTCTTTCTCCGGGAGCTTCGGCTTCACCCTTGCCTAACCCCGGTTCATTCCAAAACATCTACATGTGCCCAGGTTTGCCTGACGTTGATGTAGGTGGTTGAGACTATTATCTTTCATTACTTACAATACAATAGATAACATAGAACGCTAGATACCTTAGGGCGAACGATACTATTCTTCCAAAACATCTCGTTAATTTTTATGGTTAAGAAAGGGGGAAGTATAATCATCACATGAATCTTGGAGGGAAACACATTGGGGAGGTTAATGAGTATGGGCTCGATCCCACTTTACCATCAGTCCTCGGGGACGTTCTGGTATTTCATTAGCGTCTCCAAAGGTGGGTTTTCCTTACAGTAATTAATTCTCAACACTCCCTTTCTTTACCACTTACAACCCATAACATGAACATTGGTTACATCCTTATCTTTCTTTCCAGCAATCCTACCTCTTACAGCTTAGGTTAACATCAAACTCCCTCAACACTCTTCAATATATCTACGTGGCGGTCTGCGGACTCTAGGGGGTGATGGTTCTTCCTCTTCTTCCTCCTCAGGAAGATTTATCTCCTGTGCCCCCACTAACCACTCTTCCGTCCCATTGTACGGTTTTACCTTTTCTGCGGCCCTCTGAATCTCCTGTCCAGTAAACACATTGGTCAACACGTATGCACCACCATTTCTCATAACTTCCACAACCCGGTATGGTCCTTTCCACTTCACATTTAATTTTCTACTAGTGCTTGGTTGTGTTACTTCCATTCTAACCCACACAAGGGTACCTACTTCCACCTTTCGGTTTTTACGCGTTCTATTCGCGACTGCTCTGTATCTGCGAGTCATTTTCTGGTGAGTTTCTTTGATTATCTCGTGGGCTTCACGGATACCTTCCTCACTCGCTTCCGCGAGGGGGGGGGGGGGGTCGTGAAAAGAACGCATAATAAGGGGAGACACCGGTGGTTGTGCGTACGGCTGTGTTCAATATGGATTGACACTGTAACAATAGTTTTGGCCACCTTAACGGGTACCCTTGGCATAGACAGGCTAACACACTTTTCATGGTGCGGTGCATACGTTCCGTAATACTGTTTCCTTGAGGGTGGTACGGGGTCGTCAGAGCGGCCGTGATTTTATATCTGCCACACAGGTCTCGAAAACTTTGCGCGGTAAACTCTTTCCCATTATCCGTTAACACTGTTTTTGGCGTTCCGAAATCCATGATATAGTTTTTAAATCCTTCACACACGCCTTCCGTGTGTTTGGTCTTAAGTGGATAAAATTTTACATAACGGGAATAATGATCACAGATGGTTAATACATAGCGGTACTCCTGGGCTCCAACAACCATGTCAGTCAGATCGAGGCTAACTCTCTCCAGTGGCTTTTCCACTGGGGGGAGCTCTTGCCATTGTTGCTGTAGTCCAGTAGTGCCTTTATACTGTTGACATATTAGACAATTTCTCACATACATGATCACATCTACTTTCATGTTTTGCCAGTAGTATAGGCTCTGTACCTTGGCCAATGTCTTCTCGATCCCTAGGTGTCCCACCTGAGCATGGGTCTGTTCTAGGACTTGTTGTTTAAGAGCTGTTGGGACAACTAGGCAAAACTGTTCACTTCCATCTTTTTTTGTAATGGCATAATATAAAACCCTTTCCCATACCACAAACTGATTTAAGGTGGTACGAGGGAAATTCCTCCTGGGCACATTTCCTCCCTCTAAATATTCAATCATCTGAACCCACCGGCCTTCTTCTAATTGCAAGGTTCTGATTTCCTCCTTAGTCTTTCCTAAGATGGTGTCTGTTGGTGGTGGAGGTATTAATAGCACCGGGCGAGAAAGCTGGTCAGCCACATTATTATATTTCCCCTTTATGTATTGAATTTTATAGCTATACTCTCTCATTTCTAATATCCACCTGTTCATTCTGGGAGATTTTGTTTTCCTTTTGAATATACTAACTAGGGGTTGATGGTCCGTTATGATAGTGAATTTGGTCCCCCATAAATAATGATGGAACTGCCGACAGGTGAGGACGACCGCGAGAGCCTCGCGATCCACAGTAGCGTATCTAATTTCTGTGGGCTTTAGCTTCTTTGAAAAATATCCTATGGCTCTATTGGTGCCGTCTGGTGCTATCTGACTTAGTACTCCTCCGACATGGGTATTGCTGGCGTCGGTGGTGACGTAAAATGGTTTGGTTACATCAGCTCTCACCAGTATAGGAGCCTGCGTAAGTTTCTCCTTCATTTGCTCAAAGGCCCTTTGACATTTCTGTGTCCATAGGAAGGGTGTTTTTCTGGTTAAGTCTGTTAGAGGGGCGGTAATTTCTGCATAACTCGGTACATGTTTCCTGTAAAACCCGCACATGCCGAGGAATCTTCTCACCTCCCTGATGTTGCTTGGGGTTTTTTGGGCCACTATGGCCTCGATATTAGTGGGATCTGGTTGACATCCCTTTTCGGACAGGATGTGCCCCCAAGAATTTTACTTGTCTTTGCCCAAATTTGCTTTTACTAATATTAACCTTAACCCCTTTTTCTCTGAGGGTGTCGAAGAGCTGACTTAACCGTTCCACCAAGGTCTGGAAATCTGGCCCAAAAATAATGATGTCATCTAAATAGTTCTTTACCCATCCTTGCTTGATTAGAGGAGTTAATACCTGGGCAATTTGTCTGGAGAAAATGGTTGGGCTACAGCTCAACCCGAAGGGGAGTCTTTTAAAGCGGTATAAGGACACTCCATCACTGAAGGTGGTTAGATCTCTGCTGTTTTCCTCCAGCTCTACTTGAAAATATGCCTCCTTGAGATCTAAGGTAGCATAGTATTTGTTCCCTGACGCAACCTCTACTAGTTCTTCTTGACGGGGTAATGGGTAGATGTCCGTAGCTAAGTGTTTGTTTACTCCTCGATAATCCAAACACATCTTTTTGGAGCCGTCTGGTTTTGATACCAAGACGATAGGGCTCAACCAGGCTGCTGTAGAGGGCTCGATCACCTCCTTCTCTTCCATGTCCCCTACTAATTTCTCTATGATTGCTTTGGCCTTCTCAGGATACCTATACTTGGGTCCTCTAACCGGAATAGGGTTTTCTACTGCAATCTTTACCGGTGGAGCTCTTATCTTCCCGATCTCTGAGGGGTGTAAAATGAATAGTTCGCTATTTTCCTGAATAACATGAAAAAGGACCTTCTTTTCCTCCTCCGACAGATGGCTGAAATCTTGGAGGGCTAACAGGGATTTCAGTTTGTCTTCTCGGCTTCCCTTGTCCCTGGGGTGGTCAGCATGGGGGAGCAAATCATTACTGATACTAATGTTCGCGTGAACCTTATTCTCCGCCACATTTTTTTTTTTCTACGTCGTGGCCAATTGCGCCGGTAAGCTTCTTCCCGGTGGATCCTGAATTCCTGATGGTCGGTCCAAGGCTTCTTCCCGGTGGGGCCTGATGGTCGGCCCAGCCCGTTCTGGCGCAGGCGAGTGTTTATAGTGGCGCCATTTTGCAATGGCTCATGCTGCCCTCCCGGAGCTCATCTTTAATCCTTGAATCTAGAGTCCGGGTTGATAGGTGGTCTTCTGGACACCATGTGGGTAGTTTTAAGCCACTCGGCGGCGGCTGAAAAATCCCAGCTTGGTGGCACCGGTCGGGGATTGAACTCGCGTCCTCCTGAACGCGGGGCCGTCTCCCTATCCATTCAGCCACCGCCTCCCCAAATCTGGGCCTTTTCCCGGTGAGTTAAGCTCTTCTATGACTTGCACGGGTTCGTAGGAGCCGAGGTAGGTACCTTTTCGGAAAATCTGGTGAGTTTTGTTTGGATTATATATGGGAACAAACACCTGCCTTTCCTCTGTCACTCTGCAGACAAAATCGTGCCTAGGGGTTTGATGGGGGGATACCAGCAAAATGGTTCCCGGAAGCTCAGATACCGTGAGAGGGTACAACTCAGTCCGGAAGGATGGAATCTCGATCGGGTTGTTTACTCTCAAGGTGGGCCTGAAGGGTTCGATCGTCCCCGGTACTATGCGAACTCGTTCTACCTTACCGTGTCGTTTGGCTACGTAGCGGATTGGGTGTAATGTACCGCCCCATACCAAAGTACCTTGCTTATTATTCCATGTCATGGGGGCCTGTCCTAACACGTCACATCCTAATAGTAGATCATTTCCGATGTAATTGTCGGGGACCACTGGTAACCACAACCTGGAGGTGCCTTGTTCACCTATTCCTATTTCTAGGCACACCATTCCCAGGATTCTTAGTGGGGATCCTGTGACAAAATACTAATCTAAGAAGCATATAGCATTCACCCACTATGTGAATGTGATCATAAAAATGAGTAAATCAAATAATCTCATCTGTATAAAACAAAGTATAAAAAAATATTACAAAGCATGTAATGAGTACTTACACGAGGCTTGCAACGCTTCTTGAGAGGGACAGTTGGTACCTCATCATCAATTTGCTGCCTTTTTTGGGGTGCTCCAAACTTTGCCTTGAGGGCATCAAACTCTTTCATAGGCATCCTAAGGCACTTCATTTTGGTTCTCAATGAAATTTTCCAACATTTCTGAAAATCATAATTATGAAAATGAAATTTATGACAATAAAATGTCTGTATCATACTAATGATTAAACATGTAGATTCTATTTTGTTTCATCATTTCAATTCCAATAATGTTAGTGTCTTAAGTGATGATTGGCACTACCTTACTATTCAAAATAAACTCACTTACAGGATTTCAAAAGTAGCTTAAAGTTTAAGGTTTGGAATCGTAATCACCAGGAGGTACCCTTTCGACGTGAGCAAGTCCTCTGTATCTTTGAACTATGGGTACTGCCAGGACCTCACACACCACACACCCCATCTCCCTTCCTCAAGAGAGGACAGGTACCACTCCTAGTCAACGGAAAGACTCCGGCCTGAGCAAGCTCGAACCGCCGCCCTGTCAGACCGTGAAGCCTGGCAGCGCAGCACTCTAACCAGTTGCGCCATCCATGTGAGTTACTCAAACAGGTTCCTTTATTAAGTTTCTTTCCATGTCATCTCAGCCCCTGCGTTTTCGCAGCTAAGAAGAGTTATATCCACCTCATCAAAATTATGAATCAATTTGTACAGGGTGATCAGCTCTCCTCTCTCTCTTGCATGAAATTCCATCTCCCATAACTGGCTCCATCTGTACACTCTGTCCAGGTCTTTTTGCAGCTCTTCACAGTCTTCCTGCGTCCTCACTTTTCTTACTAACTTTGCATCGTCCGCAAAAAAGGCCCATATAACTTTTTATACCCATCTCTATCATTTATATATAACATGAATATTATTGGTGCCACGACTGAGCCTTGAGGAACTCCACTCTCTACCTTCCCCCAGTTTGGTTTATCCTCTCTAATCACCTTCCTCATTTCTCTTTCCATAGAGTAATCCTTCATCCACTCGATAACCTTTCCCGCCATTCATCCCCACTGCTATAGCTTCTAGATTAACCTTTTGTGTGGAACCTTGTCAAAAGCTTTTTCAGATCGAGATATACACAATCAGCCCATCCTTCTCTTTCTTGCATCACGTCTATTGCTCTTGAATAGAAACATAGAAAGTTGGTGACACACGAATTCCCTTTTTCTAAATCCAAACTGTCCCTTATTTAGCCTATCGTGTTTTCCTTTTCTAAATGTTCGACCTTTATTTTGTATTATACTTTCACAAATATTGCACATTTCACTTGTCAAAGAGACTGCTCTGTAATTTAGTGGTTCAATTTTATCTCCACTTCCATAAATTGGTACAATGTGCGCTCCTTTCCATTCTAAGGGCAGTTCTTCCGTATTTATAGAGCATGTTATTATGTCATAAAGTGGTTCCAATAATTTATTTACACACCCTTTTAGCACTTGTCCCGAGATTCCATCTGGTCCCATCTTAGTATATTCTTAGTATATATTTATATTATTCAAATAGACATGTTTCGGTATATCCAGGACTTTCTACATTATCAGTCTGTTATTTGCTATAACATGGCTCTGAGGAGAAGGTCACTCTACCAAATGAGCCTGTACACTTACTTTAACATTGTTTGCTCATTGGCTGATATTATATATCGACCAAGAATTGGCAGACAAGGTATGTGGATTAGCTGCACATACATTTTTTTTAAAACAAAATATCCAATGAAATGCCTATATATATAATAGTTGTTCATGCCAACAGGTGGGGGACCCCCTAGAGAGGAGTTCTCCCAAGTTGAGGAGGCCCTGCTCGACCTTCTTTCTCCCACAGGGTATGCAAGTCTGCCCATTCCTGACAGCGAGGGTGGTTCTTTGAGTAAGTGACTTGATTAACCATTTTCCGTATGTTTCTTTGCCTATACATAGTCTCAAAGCAGGAATTAATATTAGAACACAGAAATGGCTACTAATAAAATACATAGGATATAAATTTTGTCCAGACGAACTTACGTCATTACGAATATTTTCCATATGTACTTTATATCGTACAAACACCATACTAACTTTTGCATCCGAACTTTTCCATACAAACTTTTTTCATACAAACATTATCCCTGATGAACAATTGCATACGAATTTTAGACACAGACCTATTCCAAACAAGATTTGGTCCTAGAATCATCAGTGACAGTTCACCCAGATGTTAATCCTTCCTTTCTGGTGGATTCATAAATGTGTACCTGGGAAAGGTAAAGTGTGGCAACCTGGATGTCACACTGGCCCTGTGTCCCAGCAGGACAGTATGTTCCGGCATACCATGGGCTCAAGGGGCTGACGTGTTGGAGATAAGCACTGAGGCCACATGCAGCTTATCATATATCCCCAACTTTACATGTGGTTGTGATAAAACCCTTTCCTAACTATATTTCAGATGCAGCTGGTGCTACACAGTGCCTTCCCTCCCAGGCTCTGGGTCCTGCTCAAGAAGGTACCCATCCCTCCACAAGTGGTACACCGCAGGGAGAGTTTACTGTCATGGTGATTGAAGGCGAGGAGCGGAGAATCCCAATAATATCTGATAGCAGCCTTGAGTCAAGGTGAATCATATAGTAACATCGTATTATGGTAGTTATTGAAAAAAAACGGTGCATTTTATTTGTATTTGGTTTAAAGCCTTAAACTGTGCACACCTTCCTTTGAAGTACATAAGTGTTCATTCTCATGAACGAATATTTTAAAATAAGACGCTATCAGCGGCATGAGAGTTTAATGACTAAAGAATGAGACGTTATGTGTCATTTGCTTAACTGTAATGGGTTAACAGATGAATATAAGAGAAACATTGTTGTTTACAGCAGCATGAGAAGTAGAGTGCTATATGTATTAGGTTTGTTTTGTACACTATTTTTGCCAAAAACCCTCTGCTTTCACTCTACCATTCCAAGATACACATCACAACAAACTTGATGAAATTTTGGGGTTTACTTAAATTTTTGCATTTTTTTTATTCTAGGTTTCATGGAGGAGATTAAGGTGGCACCTCAGCTTCTTAATGTAAATGAAGTACGGGACCTTATTTCCGACCTTGTGGGGACTCAAAGAGAGGCTGTGTCTTTACAGCGGGAGAATGTGGCACTGCAGCGGGAGTGTGTTGCAATGCAGCGGGAGACTGTGGCTGCCTTGCAGAAATTAGCTGAAACACCAGCAGGCATCCTAAAACTTGTCCAGGCTATGGGAGGCCGAATTAAATAGGAAGCCATAGGTTTTCCCCTCATTTAAGCAATTAAGGTTTAAATCATATAGGATTAAGCATTTTTTATTTCCTGGATTTTTTTTCTCTCCTTTAATCACTAAGTTATGACGTAAATCTTAGAGGATCAAGTTATTTTGTCTTTCTTAAGGTTGTTAGTTTTTTCTCATTGTTTTTTTTGAGTTTAGGTGTAAATATTGATTTTTTTTTTGTCTTTTTCAGGATTAAGTTTTGATGTAATTTTTTTTTTTTTTGTCTTTGGATTCTAGTCACGTTCCATTTGCTCCCGATACCAGAATCTCAAGTTGAGCTGTGCTACATTTTTAGTTCCTTATGTTTCTAGTCCCCTTTTCCATTTTTTTACCCAATACCATTTACCTCAAGTTGAGCTGCTATAATTTTCGTTTCTCAGGATTCTAGTATACCTCAAAGTGAGCTGTGCTGTAATCTTAGTTTCTCAGGATTGATTATATTAACACAAATATTTTATAATGCATAAGAGGTCATATTGGCATGTACTCTTTTATAATATTTTACTTATACTAAAATTTCTTTATTTTTTTAATAAAAGGAAACTATAGCTATACATCTGTAAACGGTTGGTAATGTTTATACTAAGATTTTATATTTTTCTATAAAAGGAGATCATGTTTTTTATACAATGTTGCGTATGGTTGAAAATATTTACACTAAAATTAAAAAAATTCATTAACTCCTTATTTGTTGCTGAAGACTTAACTTAATGTTTTTTTTTAATTACTTACAGAGAACTTAACAAAAAAAAAAAATTCTTCCTGTGAAATATACTCATACATACATGCATACATAGAGAGAGAGAGAGAGAGAGAGAGAGAGAGAGAGAGAGAGAGAGAGAGAGAGAGAGAGAGAGGAGGAAGATAAAAAAATAATGAAATTACAACACACACACACACACACACACACACACACACACACACACAAACACACACTTAAGCAGCTCCACTGCAGATCTCATGTAAACCATCTCTGGATGAGTTCCTTTCGGACAGTTGCCCCACGCTCATGGTGTCCGGCCGCAGGAGGCAAGTCTCCTTCTTCATCTTTCTGCTGGGGAGGTAATGAAAATAAATTAAAGATGAACTTAAGCAGTACTGGCATACTGTAGCATATGCCGAATAACTAGCACCTCCACTTGACATTGCTACTGCATATGTATGTTAATAAATCTACCCTAAACCTAAGTATACAAGGAGCACTGATACAGACAGCAATTTGTGGAGTATATAAAAGATAGCACTATCTCAATGAAATACAGAAGCACCTACAGCTGCTGTGGAGCTGGAACGCCACGTCTAACACAACGGTTGCGTAGCAGCAGACAAGCCGTCATGATCTTGGCACACTTCAGGGGAGTGTACTGCTGTTGGTGGTTGCGAGTGTTCTAAGTGCTAATCGGTTCACGGATAGAGAAAGTCATATCCGCCAGGGTTACTTTATTGGACAAAACATACACAGCTCATTACAGCAAGGACAACACATAGGATAGGTGTTTGTTTGTGTATGCGTTTGTGTGAATGTTGTTTGTGAAGGTTAACATTTAAGTGTGGGTGTATGTGTAGAACAATGTGTACGAATGGACGACAAGAGGACATGGACGGACAGTAGAAGATAAACAAGTAACAAGAGATAAACAATTAGACGCACAAGAAACAGCGAGACAGGAGCACGAACGAAAACATTGACACAAAGTAAAAATGAACATAGAGTCTATGCTGCAAGCTGGAGTGAGTAGTGCAGTGACAACAGCTACAGTAAGTCGAGCTGGAGTGAGTAATGCGGTGACAACAGCTACGGTGAGTCGAGCTGAAGTGTTGAGCAGCGAGGGGTTGAGCAGCGACGAGTTGAGCAGCGAGGAGTTGAGCAGCGAGGAGTTGAGCAGCGAGGAGTTGAGGAGCGTAAGATGGGCTACGTGAGGTGGGCTACGTGAGGTGGGCCGCGTGGGTTGAGCTGCGTGAGGTGGGCTGCGTGAGGTGGGCTGCGTGAGGTGGGCTGCGGTGAGTTGAAAGGTTGGCTGTTTAATAGATCCTGGAAGGCTTGAATCCGCACTCCCAAATCGCGAACCACGTAGACGGGTTCTGAGCAGAAGAGTGGTGCTCTGAAGGACACCGCCGTAGTAGAGGAAGAGTTGCATGTCGTCGTCAGGTATGGTGAAGTCGAGCGGCGTGGAGATGGGCGAAAGGCACTGGCGTAAACGCACCGGGGGCCACGGCAGTCAGAGAGTGCGTCGAGGGAACTGCGTGTGAAGGCGCTAGCCGCCAGCAGGGCCTCGGCAGTCGGTGAGAGTAGAACGACTGCGTGTGTTAAAGGCGCCAACTGCCAGCGTGTCAGGGGGGCCTCGGCAGTCCGTGAGGGCGTCGAACGACTGCGTGGTAAGGCGCTAGATGCCAGCGTGCCAGAGGCCACAGCCGGTTGAGGAGTGAGAGGCGCTAGCATATGCCAGGAGCCGCGGCAGTCGTGAGTGCGTCGAACGACTGCGTGGAAGGCGCTAGCTGCCAGCAGGGGCCTCGGTGGCTCGGGGAGTGAACCAGTGTTCAAAAAGGCACTGTAACACAACACTATATGCTCAGTAGGTAACACTGTGACACTAACTGTTGCTGGGGACGTGCTGCACTGAACTGTTGCTGGACACACTGCACTGTACACAAAGATACACAAGTGAAAGATAATCCAAGAGGGCGGTGGTAGATCCAGGAGGCGGTGGTTAATCCAGGGGGCAGCTAGTAATCCCAGTGGGGTGTCACACTGTGTTTGCGTGTCTCTCTAAGTCTGTGTGGTGTGTGGTGGCGTATACACTGAGTATATGGCGTGTACACCGAGTCTGTGTGTGGCGTGTACACTGAGTGTGTGGTACTGTGTGTCTCAGTAATATGTCGCACTGTGTTTGAGTGTTCACTGAGTCTGTGTAGTGTGTTACACGATGTGCGTGTCTCAGTCGCCGGACCAGCGGGAAGGCAGGAAGGGGAAAGGGTGGGGGTGGGTGAGCGCCGGGAAGAGCACTATGGGGCATAAAAGATGCCTGAAGGGTGCACAAGGGGCCTGGAGAGGGGGCACAAAGGGGGCCTGGAGGAGGCGCTGAAGGTGCCTGGAGGAGGCGCGCAGAGGGTGTCTGGAGGGGGCGCACAGAGGGTGCCTGGAGAGGGGCACAGAAGGTGCCTGGGGAAGGCGCAGAAGGCGCCTGGGGGAGGGCGGGGGAGAACCCTGAAGGTGGCAACCACGCCTACGGCGTAATGTTTCTCCCGACCTGAGTGCTCAGCCCCACGAACCCCGAATGGAGGTGAGGATTTTTGCCCCAGGAGAGGGCGGACGAATGGACAAGTTACCCTGCCCAGGTCCTCCACTCTAGGAGAGAGTGCCCTTGGTACGGCACCGGCTATAAGCCACCTTGAACCATAGCAACACTGCAGGGTCACCAATTGTTGGTGGTTGCGAGTGTTCTAAGTGCTAATCGGTTCACGGATAGAGAAAGTCATATCCGCCAGGGTTACTTTATTGGACAAAACATACACAGCTCATTACAACAAGGACAACACATAGGATAGGTGTTTGTTTGTGTATGCGTTTGTGTGAATGTTGTTTGTGAAGGTTAACATTTAAGTGTGGGTGTATGTGTAGAACAATGTGTACGAATGGACGACAAGAGGACATGGACGGACAGTAGAAGATAAACAAGTAACAAGAGATAAACAATTAGACGCACAAGAAACAGCGAGACAGGAGCACGAACGAAAACATTGACACAAAATAAAAATGAACATAGAGTCTATGCTGCAACGCCCCATTTTCTTATTGTCACTGAGGGGAAGGAGCACGGAATTTGAGCGGTTACTGCTACAGATTACTCCCCCCCCCCCCCCCCAGTGACGAGGAAGGAGGAACGAAATCTTCCCTGGTGCTGAGGCGCTGTGGCAGACGGTGATGCGTTGCGCTGAGTAGCGTTGTGCGATGAGTTGCGCTGAGTAGAGTTGTGTAGAGGAACGGTAAGTTGCGCTGAGTAGTTCAGCTACGGTGAGTCGAGCTGGGGCGAGTAATGCAGTGACAACAGCTACAGTAAGTCGAGCTAGAGTGAGTAGTGCAGTGGCAACAGCTACGGTGAGTCGAGCTGGAGTGAGTAATGCGGTAACAACAGCTACGGTGATTCGAGCTGGAGTGAGTAGTGCAGTGACAACAGCTACAGTAAGTCGAGCTGGAGTGAGTAATGCGGTGACAACAGCTACGGTGAGTCGAGCTGAAGTGTTGAGCAGCGAGGGGTTGAGCAGCGAAGAGTTGAGCAGCGAGGAGTTGAGCAGCGAGAGTTGAGGAGCGTGAGTTGAGGAGCGTAAGGTGGGCTGCGTGAGGTGGGTTGCGGAGGTGGGGCCGCGTGAGTTGAGCTGCGTGAGGTGGGCTGCGTGAGGTGGGCTGCGTGAGGTGGGCTGCGGTGAGTTGAAAGGTTGGCTGTTTATCAGATCCTGGAAGGCTTGAATCCGCACTCCCAAATCGCGAACCACATAGACGGGTTCTGAGCAGAAGAGTGGTGCCTGAAGGACACCGCCGTAGTAGAGGAAGAGTTGCATGTCGTCGTCAGTATGGTGAAGTCGAACGGCGTGGAGATGGGCGAAAGGCACCGGCGTAAACGCACCGGGGCCACGGCAGTCAGAGAGTGCGTCGAGGGAACTGCGTGTGAAGGCGCTAGCGCAGCAGGGGCCTCGGCAGTCGGTGAGAGTAGAACGACTGCGTGTGTTAAAGGCGCCAACTGCCAGCGTGCCAGGGGGCCTCGGCAGCCGTGAGGGCGTCGAACGACTGCGTGGTAAGGCGCTAGATGCCAGCGTGCCAGAGGCCACAGCCGGTTGAGGAGTAAGAGGCGCTAGCACATGCCAGAGCCGCGGCAGTCGTGGAGGCGTCGAACGACTGCGTGGGAAGGCGCTAGCTGCCAGCAGGGCCTCGGTGGCTCGGGGAGTGAACCAGTGTTCAAAAGGCACTGTAACACAACACTATATGCTTAGCAGGTAACACTGTGACACTAACTGTTGCTGGGGACGTGCTGCACTGAACTGTTGCTGGACACACTGCACTGTACACAAAGATCCACAAGTGAAAGATAATCCAAGAGGGCGGTGGTAGATCCAGGAGGCGGTGGTTAATCCAGGGGCAGCTAGTAATCCCAGTGGGTGTCACACTGTGTTTGCGTGTCTCTAAGTCTGTGTGGTGTGTGTGGCGTATACACGAGTCTATGGCGTGTACACCTGAGTCTGTGTGTGGCGTGTACACTGAGTGTGTGGTACTGTGTGTCTCAGTAATATGTCGCACTGTGTTTGAGTGTTCACTGAGTCTGTACTGTGTAGTGTGTTACACGATGTGCGTGTCTCAGTCGCTGGACCAGCGGAAGGCAGGAAGGGAAAGGGTGGGGGTGGGTGGGCGCTGGAAGAGCACTATGGGGCATAAAAGATGCCTGAAGGGTGCACAAGGGGCCTGGAGAGGGGGCACAAGGGGGCCTGGAGGAGGCGCTGAAGGTGCCTGGAGGAGGCGCGCAGAGGTGCCTGGAGGAGCGCACCAGAGGGTGCCTGGAGGGGGCGCACAGAGGGTGCCTGGAGAGGCAAGAAGGTGCCTGGAGAGGCACAGAAGGTGCCTGGGAAGGCGCAGAAGGCGCCTGGGGAGGGCGGGGGAGAACCTGAAGGTGGCAACCACGCCACGGCGTAATGTTTCTCCCGACCTGAGTGCTCAGCCCCACGAACCCCTGAATGGAGGTGAGGATGGTAGTACTGCGAATGTTACAGGCCGTAGCTGATCCAGAATCTCATTCATTATTTATTGATAACTATTTTACTACTTATGACTTATTAGTACACCTAAGAAATCTTGAATATCAGGTGACAGGAACATTGAGGGAGAATCGTTTGAAACAGTGTCCCCTGGAGTCCTCATGTGCTATGGAAAAGAAACCATGAGGGGTATATGACTACAGGTTCGACACAAATGAGGAAATTCTTATGATAAAGTGGTTTGATAACAAATGTGTGACAGTTGGAACTAATTATGATACAGTAGAGCCTCTTGCAAAAGTTCAGCGTTGGCTGAAACATACAAAGACAAAGGGAAGTGTTCCACAGCCAAATGCAATGTTCAATTATACCAAACACATGGGCGGGGTTTATCACCACGACTGGTTAGTAGGTAAATATTCTGTGTCAGTTCGAAAAAAGAAATGGTACTGGCCCTTATTCACGCGATTCATAGATATGGCAGTGTTGAATTCATGGGTCATTTACAGGATGTTACATCAAGGAGACAACAATGCACAGCTGAGTGTTATAGACTTCAAACGAGCTATCTGTGTACCATATATGAAATTAAGCTGCATGGAAGTGACAATGGGACGACCCTGTAGTGCTTTGACATCTTGCACAAGTGTTACTTATGTTCGGTATGATGGCAAAGACCATATAATTGAGAAGAGGCAAAAGCAGCAACGATGTCAAAACAAACCATGTACAGCTAAGCCAAGAACATATTGTTATAAATGCAATGCTACTCTATGTGTAGAGTGCTTCGGCTCATATCATCAGAGAAGATAAACTCTTCATAGAATAAAAGCAATTTTTAGTTCATGCTTCTGTTTGAAATATCACGGCTTGGAAAGATGTTGTGAATTTCAATTATCATACCATACTATTACCAAGATGTTATAATTGCTCCAGTCATATAACTTTGTCTTCAAATCAGGATACTTTTCTGTAAGCTTTGTAATCTCACTTGTAGTCTTATTATCCCAGTGTCCTCATTTGAGGACAGCTTATTGTAAGCTTACTATTAGATTTTTTTTTTTTTTTGAGCATTTATTATTATTCTTAACCCATCATTTTACAGTATTCTACAAACAAACTCAGTTTATTTCAAAAATAAAAAGTTGGGATGTAATGGGTTAAACACATACATCATTATATAGAGAGCGTTCATTATACATCCATATTCATCAATCATACACTACATTAATAAAAAGTAGACTATTTCTGTTAAATTGATACTGTTTTAAACACGTAAAGCATTATTAAGGAAGCATTCATTGTGTACTTCCACATTCATTAATCATATACAGCACTTATAAAAAGTAGGCTATTCCTAATAAACTCATCTCTTCAATGCATACACCATTTAAAAAAAAAAAAGCATTTATATCACATTCATAGTCACTTCATATTAAACTCCACATAAGTATACAACCCAACACACAAGCAATTATTATATTATGAACACTCGTATTATACATCTCTCAACTTCTTACGGCCACTCACAGTTTACAATGAACACTTTAAATTTCTCTTACAACTTTTTCCATTTCTTTCGACCACTAAAAGACTTAAAATGGCTTCTTACATCCTGCTCATTTTTTTTAATTTCTTACGATAAATTCACAACTTACAATAACGCTCTTAAACATCTCGTAACTTCTTGCATCTTTTACGACCACCTCTCGCTTGGCAATGTTATGCAATGACGTCATCGACCATACCAGCCGGTGCATTTAGGAAACTAGTAGGCTATTATGCATTGAATTGAATTACAAAGCTATTATTTTGCATTTACGAATACTAAGTTATTAGTATGCATTTAAGAAAACTAGGCTATTATTTGCAGCAACTTTTTTTTTCTAGAGATAAATGAATTCTCTCTCTCTCTCTCTCTCTCTCTCTCTCTCTCTCTCTCTCTAGAATGCACACTGACGACCAAAGCCAAGCAAGTATTTAGCTTATGGAATGCAGAAAATCTTATTACAGAGCGTGGACTAGTGGAAACAAGAGCATTCATAACAGATTTTTTTTAACCCGTGGGCTTCGGCTATGGGAAAGCCGAGAAGTGGCCGAGAAACGATAAAATTACACTGCATTTTGAGACTAAGAAAAGAACAGGGAATGTACATCAAAGTACTCCTCTCATAACCAAAAAGCCGTTAAAAATATTTACTTTTACTCAAACGCCATTCTTTTTGAGTGGTGTTTGTCACAAAATAAACAGTCTCGTGACGTGTGGCATCTAGCCAATAGTCGCTTGTTGTCTACTATAGAGAATTTGACGAGTGATTACTGTATGGATAGCTAAGTCAGCCTGCCATGACCCTACAGCACCACCTTTGACAAAAAAGCCCTCCTCAAGATCACTCACCCACCACAATGACCTCGGATATTCATGGTGGGTTGCGCTATGCCACCACCGACTACAAATAGCTCGAATTAGATGTTTTATGGAGAGCCCTTTTTAGGGTCCACCTTACCACAGCCCCGACTTGTGAAACCCCTGAAAAGGGTCTCCCAACGTTCTCGGGTTAAAGAAACATAATCGTCGTGCAGTTGATGCTCACAGTTTCGTAAGAAAAATCCTGTCTGTCCTATGTCTTTGAAATTTTAATATGTTGTTTGTTGGTGTAAATGTATGACATTCTGTGAATTTCGTGAAATTTGGGTGAATGTGTAGGGGAAACTCAAACAGAGCTTAAAATCTTCTATTTGTTTCACAGACTTTAGTTTTTAGATAATTACTTTGAAAAAAAATACCCTTGAACATTTGTGTATATATGTACATTTCTCATTTTGTAAATTTTAGATTTTTTGTTTCGGCTTCGAAAAAATAATTTCACTAATAATCTTCTCCACTTTTTCTCCCGTTTTCTTTTTACCTTTTTTGAAATGTACAAAATGAGAAAAATTGCCATTTAGTTGTAGTTTATATTGCTACCTTACAACAGACTATCAGACTGTTGATTTTCTGAATTTTTTTGAAGTGTAAAAAACACATTTTCGAGATTTTGGCTCCTACAGTTTTTTTTTTTTTTTTTTTCCATTTCATGTGTTTTGCCATTTCTATTCACTTGACTGGCATGAAATCTTCACATATGATTGTTTATACCTTGTTCACTTACTGGAGAAGGATAAGGCATCTGGTCCCCCTTTATAAAAAAAAAGTTATCACTCAAAGGTGGTGGTGGTGGTGGTCGCGGTGCGGTTGGTGTTAAGATAGAGTCGTGACTCTTGTTTTTTTGCGTTGCTTTCTTGCGTGTTTCCTGGGTCTTCATTTTGTTCCAGAAGACTTCTTTATGTTCATAACTCTGCTCATCGTTGCTTTGCGCTTGTACGTCTTTATAAAGACGTTTTTGGGTTATAGCGCAGCGAAAATTTTCAATGATCTCCCCAGTCAACGTCTGTGGGAGAACTGAGCAGCAGAGTACGCATTTCACATTCGGCAGCCGTCACGAGTGGATAGAGGGATGATGGATGACAAAACTTACAGGGAAATAGACTTTCTAATGTGATGTTTACGTGCGTACAAGCCTTGAGAAATACCACGTGTGTTGGCGCGCTATAGCGTAACAGCGCGAGGCATTTAAATCTCTTAAAGGGACCCTGTTATTTTAATATTCTACATGAATATGCTTCATTACCTGGTAGTACATAGCATCCCCGACATGTTGAGCGAGAAAAACTAATTTAGTCAGTTTAAAAAAATATTCGTAAAAAAATATACCCCTGGCGCCTCTCTTAAGTAATATCTCTCTCACACCCACACACTCCTTGCTCCTTACACACACACACACACACACACACACACACGTCACATATAAATCGAATGTAGCTCTGCTGGATAGTTGCCGTCTTTCGCTAGCGGCGTCCGAAACCTTTTGGAAACTGTGTCAACACTTGTGTCCCACGACTGTACGGTAGGCTATTTTTGCTCTTAACAATTTTCAGGTTGTTATATTTCTTAGAGCCAATTCCACAGTCCATCGCAGTGGCTTTGTAATCGCCCGAACGAAACTTTAGTCTTTTACACTCCGTAATGGTTAGGTTTTCGATGCAGCACCACACACACAAGAGATGTCCCGTATGATTTCCTCAGAAGTATTAACTTGTGCATGAACACAAAACACTACGCAATGAATTTTCTAAGTCTTTGGTGTTGATTTGCAGGCTTACTAACACATCATGGCGAACTGTGAAAGAGGCCATTAGTCCTTTTTAGAGTTTCCAAGCTATACAGGAATGATTCATGTTGACCTGAAGGCTTTGACGAAATGTGAAAAAAAATATATGTAATGTAGGCTAGGCTATTTTTGCATATAAATTTTTTCTTTTATTTCTTAGTTTTTTGTCGAGTTTTCAAGATATGATATTGACCTGAAGGCTTCGAGGTATGAAACAATAACATTATAATGTAGGCTAATCTGTTTTCGAACTGAAATAAACTTTTTTGGTTTTATATTTATGAGTAATTTGTTCAAGTTTCTAAGATATATAGGCATGATACATATTGGCATGAAGGCTTTGATAAGGTATGAAACTAATAATGTAGGTAAGTCTATTTTTGCATTTAAACCTTTACGTTATTGTATATCCAAGTCCTCTTTTTTTTAAGTGCCAAGCTATGAAGCCATGATATTGATCTGATGGCATATGGCAGATATGAACCAACTAAAACTTTTCTTTTTGCATTTGAACCTTAACTTTGCTATATCTCTCAAGTTCTCAACCCTTTCCAGGCTTCCCAGATAAAAATAAAGGCATTACCGATCTATTCCTGGAAAGAAACACTCACACTCGTCCACCTCTTAAGAAAATGATCCAACATTAAAATCTTACCACAACTGGCTGGGCGGCTTCCACCTTGAGCTCCTCCTCTTCCAAGCTGACGGGAACGTGGCACTGGTAGATGCCTGCGTCAGCCGCAGACACACCTTCAATCTGCAACAGGTGACATTACATGCATGTAATCTTATACTAACCACTAACTACTAAATAATGAAGTACTACTCTTCTCATAATTATTTCTAAAATCCATTTCTTTTATGATCATTATTATTTTTTTTTATAGCAAAGGAAACATTAAGGAAAACAAAAAGCTCGCATAGCGCTGCTCTTGCATAAGCAAATTGAGTTGCCCACAAGAGATCAGTTTCGGATGGAGAGGTGCCTTGATACTTATCTAACTGATAGCACATCCATGCTCATTGTTTTATGCTGCCAATTACGCCACCTTTACCTGCACACATTTACCTGGCTGCCTCACTGCCACCCAGCCCACCCTCCCGTTCCCTGCTAACAGGAATGGGAAATATGATGGAGACAGCTGCTATTGATGCTGTTATATGTATAGTGGGCAGTGATAGGCAATACTATTTGTTGCTATTGTTGACATAGTAATTTGCTTGAGATATCAGTTATTTGTTTCATGAAACAGTGAGAGGCCAGTGTTTGTTGCTATTGTTGACATAGTAAATTGCTTGAGATATCAGTTATTTGTTTCATGAAACAGTGAGAGGCTAGTGTTTGTTGCTATTGTTGACATAGTAAATTGCTTAAGATATCTGTTATTTGTTTCATGAAACAGTGGGAGGCTAGTGTTTGTTGCTATTGTTGATAGTGTTCTTTGCTTAGTATACTTGATATTTGTTAAATGATACATGTTATATGTTGCATAATTAGGCCCTTATTCTTAGATGCTGTCGGCTCTCACATTAAGTATTTCAAAAAGGTTGAAAAAAGTGAATCGGATTTTCATGAATTTTCATTTTCACGTTCATAAAACAGCTGCTGTGTCAAACGTTGAGATGATTCTTTATTCATATTGATTAAAAGACGAGAATAGCGGACATCACTTTATTGAAGAGGAATAGAATAATCTTTGGAATACTTTTCAACAACGAAGTCATTTAATCAATGCACACACGGAAAAAAAACGTATTGCACTTAATGAGCGTTATCAAATGACATATAGATTAGAAAACTGACTTCTGAGAGGTTATATTCTGTTCTCTGAACCACTAGCATATTGTTCTTTTCGTTGTTGACAAGTATTCTAAAGCTAGCGATTCAGGGAACAGAATTTTACTCCTGAGGAGTCAACTTTTATAATATATGCGTCATTTGATGACGCTAATTTAATGCAATACGTTCTCTTTTGTATAAGAATTCCTAATATACAATACAAAAAAGCACATGGGTAGTTATAACTAACAGATTGTTTGACTTTTTTGGTAACACGTCAATTTCTGAAGCCTATGAAAATATTCCGTTGAAATATCATTGCAAAAACTGATCTCTTTTTATGATTTTCGTATATCATGAGCGGGTGTGGGTTTGGGGGGGGGGTGATTTCATGGCTTTACATTCCTGGGAACATTGGATTCATAGCATATTTTGGTTTTAACATATAAAGCTTTATTTTAGAAGGGGAAATATTAGGCTGCGTTACGAAACACTTGTCCTCAGTGCCAATTCCATTGTTATAACATTGTATCAATAACATACAGGTGAGAGTTTAGTAGAAGTACGTATTGCCATAGTGCTTAATGGCATTGACATCTGTTCTTTGGTTATTATTTTAAAATTTAATAGAAGTACATATTGTTATAATGGTCAGTGGCAGTGAAAACTGATCTTCCACTATTATTTTCGTATTTCATAGCATAACAATAATAACAGCATTTTTGAAATCAAAATCTTTTTTCAGAAAGGGGCAGTATTAGGCTACGCTACGAAACGATACTCCTCCGATTATTTATCAGTGCCAGTTCCATCGTTTTATCATTGCATGACACTTCACACAATACGCATATTGTTTAAATGGTTGAGCCCAATGAAAACTGCTCTTCGGTTATTATTATTTTTTTGAAAGTTATATATTATATACATGTAGCTTGCAAATGTGTTTTAAGCTGTTGATGTAAGCTCGTCGCTGATTGGACAGCGGTTTGAGGCAGTCATTTTTGCCTCTTGATGTTCGGGTATATAAAGGCCGCGTACCCGATGCACTGCAGTCGGGCGAGCAGCTGTGGGGTCCTTCTGCGGCGGCGTGGTTGACCCGCCTGGTTATCCTCGCTTAGGGCCCCACCGCGGCCAAGGAGACTATAGAACAGGAGAGGGGGCCTCTATGGGAGACCGTGGGCGGGTGTTGGTGTATGTCGGTTGCAACAGATGGCGCAGGAGCAGCTTTGTTTACATTCAGGCGCCTCCCCCCCTCCAGACACCCACCCCCAACCCCCAGAACCCATCAGCAGTGTTGCTACATGGGATCAAGCAGCAAATGTTGCTACTTTTTTTCTTCAGTCTGGTTATTTCCCATTTTAAATAAAAAAATAAAGGTAGATAAATATTAAAGTGAACAGTAGGAACTATATATACTGTATATATTTACTAGGTAGATATAGCCTGACTGCATGTCATGAGTAATGCTATTATTGTTATATTATTATACCGCAATTATATTACTTTCTCTGCATGTGTGGTTAGATGTGTTTTATGTGTTTAACCTTTCTGTATACATACTGGAATGAACCAAGGAATTGTAGCCCTACTGCCGTTCTTTAAAACTATGTGATCATGTTTTTTCTTCCAAACTCACTGTTTTAGCACGCACGCTGACTCCCATCAGTAATGATGATATATATACATTGAGTCATTGGTTTGTAGGGGGAAAGAGTGGGTGAATATAATTATCTCGGGCTAACTTATACTGTTTATTATACCGCTATTCGCAGCAATATCTTTCTCTGCTCTGATTGCAACGCTGCCTCGTTCAAAAATCATAACACCGCCGCGGCCGCCACGTTTACCAGCCGGAGTTTCAAATCATGTCCCTTTGTGGTGTTGAAGAGGACACAGCCTGGTGTGAAGCTACATTTATTACGGAAGGATGCCAGCCGGGGTAAGTGATATATATATAAATAATGATAATGTGGAAATTCTAATCATTTTCACGCTGACAGTTGTTCTGAACTTGCTAACTGCATGCCTCCCCTCCTCCCGCGGCAAGAGGCCGAATGGCCTACACACGACAGCTCCAGATTGCTCCCCATTACCACCTGTCAGCCTCGTCCACGTAGCTATCCAGTCTACTCTTAAAACAAAGCTATCGTCCCTGCACTCACTATGTGATTGCTGAGTCTATTCCATTCCCCCACCACCCTATTACTAAACCAATGCCTGCCCATTTCCCTCCTAAATCTATACTTTTCTAATTTAAGTCAATTACTGCATGTTCTATCTTGCCAAACATCTTATGCAAAAGTTAACCAGCATCTCCACTCTTTCATCCCTTACACTGATAAACTCTGGAACAGCCTTCCATTGTCCGCATTTCCTCGTGCCTATAATCTGACCTTCAAGAAGAGTGTATCAAGACTCTACTTTTGTTTGTGAGTGGCGAGTAGTGGGGCTTTTTTTTCTAGTAAGCTTTGTTGCTCTTGAGCTGTCTCCTTTGTTTAAAGAAAATAATAGTTAAATAAATGGAAGTTGGCCGCCAATGCTTCCAACACATTTTGGTGCCATATCTACAAGTGGCTGGTGACTGTAAGCATCTCAGCAACCTGCATGCATCTATGCCATTCCTATCATGGTGCATGGAGCAAGCTTCACATAACACTCAGACAGAGACAGTTTAATTATGGTTACATATCAGACTCAGTTTATTGCTCAGTCTATTAGATGCAGTGCTGTTAATATTGTTAGTGGTAGTATTAGTACAATTAATGTATTTATTTTAATTAATTTATCAATATTTATTTACTATATTCTTAGTGTTTGAAAATTCCAATACTAGCATTAAGATAAACAAAAATATCAGAAATATATTTATACTCATTAATTATTATTGCTTTTCTTATTATTACTTCCTTCAATGTCCTGGCACTTTGACATCTAGTGTTTTTCTGTCTAGCAGCCAAAATTGTTGTCTTTCTGAATGTGTATGTCCTAAGTCTTCATTGGTGTATCTAGCTATATAACAAAAATCTGCATCTCTCTCCCTTCTCACCCAGTTGTCCCCGTACATCCTTTCAGTATCCAAAGAATTTCAATTTACATCTTGTAATCACTCAACTAATGCAGTGCAATCCTCATCTCTGTATTTTACCGTGTGGACATACTCTTTCCTTCCATGTTCCACTGTCGTATGTTATTCCACATCTAACACAACTACATCCCAACAGATCCGAACACGTCCGATATCATCCAAGAGAATGTGGCAGCTGAAGGGGGAGAGGCCAAGAAAGAGGCCAAGGGTGAAGACATTTAGCCACCCCCCCTGAAGTACATGGCATCATTCAACCCTCTTGGTGAGCTGCAGGAATGTGCTTCCCATTGCAGTGCACCAGCTCCATGTACTGATTTTGGTATGAATACTTCATCTAGTGTTTGTTGATTGTTGTGTTATTGATCTAATTATGACTTCACAAAATAGACTGTGCAAGTCACTTAACACATGCCCTGCTCAACATCACTTTTAAGTTGTAGAATACCTTCATATGGATGCTGATTTATGTATTCTGAAATGATTGGATATTGATTGTCTTAACATTTTTTTTTGTCCATGATCACTGAACCATGTTACGGTATGTCTTTGGGTGTAGATCCAGGAAATGAGTTTTTGGGAGGACATCAGACTTTTTGCGGGTGGAAGGAGCATTAGCATTACCGATTAGCCATTCTAGGCAGTCCTGGTCTTGAAAAACTGGTGAAGTGACCTAAATCAATGGGTATAACGGCCTGGACTTTGTGCCAAAGCATTGTTTTAGCCGCAGCGCGCTTTTGAGCTAGTTTTCCTGTATCACTCAGGAACATTGGGGGGGCCTGGGCCCCCCTTTGGATCCACCAATGTAGCTATGTCTTATAATATATCTATCCTTTACAGTCTGATGGTGCATCCTTCTAGGTTGTCAAGTTTTAGTAGCTACTCATGAGAAGTATTCCTTATAATGATAATTGCTTTCCAGATGGTTTGCACTAAAAAAAGTGTCGTGTAACCTGCCGCAAATAATAATCAGCTGTAGTCAACCCTTGCTTTAAAGAACCAATATGGAGGAAGGGGGTGATGTTATATCCAAAAATCTTTTACATCTGAAGTATCCAACCTTTTTGTGTATAATAAACTTTGTTTGTTACATGAACTTAAAAGTTCACAATTTCCATACATGATTCTTTTTTCCTTGTATTTGGTGATTAATCCTGACATGTATTTCCATTATCAGTAGGTAATATATAGTAACAAGTAAATATTAATCATTATAACAATGTATATATTATAGCCCAATGAGTGCACGAGATCATTTACCTCATCAGTGACGCCAAGTCCAGGAGTCCTTCCCTAAATTCTTTGCCCAAATTTGTGACACCAAGTATAATAACTAGTTTTAGTGACCATTTGCATCCATTTTTCACTTTGATTAAAAAATTGCCTCTCAACAGGGTGTGAACTTGATGGGGTTGGAGGAAACTCGACTCGGCCATCAAGCTCACCACAATATAGTAAGGAACCTCTTGTTCTCAGTGATAATTTATCCTCTTTAGTTACTATTCCACGTTGCTTTAATCACAACTAATGTGTTGGAAACATTACTGCTTAATAACATACCTCACATCTCTGCATACGAATTGAGTTCAATATTCAACTGTTACACCAGTAGGCTTCATATCTCAAAAAAAAAGTATGTAAAAAGGTTGAAATTTTGAATGATATATTTAAACTCTTTATTATGTTTCTATGGGTGTAGTACCGTTACGATTAGTCGAGTGATCAGCATATGGGTCTTATGTTTTTGATAGCATAGGTTCAAATTTTGCCATAGGCTGGCATTTGATAGTAACAGTAGTGTCCACAGATATCTACCTGTTTCTTGTTTATCCTGTTCCACTTTAAACCATCACTGGCCAATCTTTGAAGAGGTAGCATAACCTTGAAGTGCCACTAACAAACGGTCGGCCCAGGCCCGTCATGATGCAGGCTTTTTTTTTTTTATAGTGGTGCCATTTAGTATTGGCTCATGCTGCCGCCCAGAACTCATCCTTGATTCACTTGGATGGTTTAGCAGGGCTTAGGTATGACTAACATTGCAGAAACAGGGAATTTTTATATTTTTAGTGTGGCAACACATTGACAAATGTTTTAGTATGGACTGAACATCAAAGATATATATGGTAAATAGGTGCTTGTAGATCTTGACATTATATCTGTCAAGAGTCTCCAGTTGTATCCTCTCCCCCATCTCTCCTGAAAATATTACTCTTGTCAGGCAATCTTAGTGAAGCCTTCCATCGATGCTGGCGTGCAGACATAATGTCAATGCTTAGATTCACTGTCCTTATAGCACTGAAAATAATGCAATTACATGCACATATTTTATTATTTAGAATTGTGATTAAATATTTTTTCATGTATTTTCAGACATGAAAAGTGAAAATTGCTGCACACAACAGTCTGTCGTCTGCACCGGGAGGCAAGGCAGCTCAAAGCCCAGGCTGTTTCAAATCCTGGGCAGTTTTTGCCCAGAGCCAGCAATTTTTTAGATCCAATAGGGATGGATTTTTTCTGAGGTCAGGTTCAACATGCTGCAAGATGCCAAGATCTAAGCCTAGTAGGAGATATGGGTTACAAGAGAGGAGGTTTGCTCTGGCCTTATACTTTCAAAGTCCTGTTGTAACCCGTAATCCGGGCACACAAGGGAGACGACACACTGTTTATACTAGTGACACTTGACTTAAAATTCTGGTACTTTAGGAGTATTTAAAGGAGTTCGTAAATGGGGTGATGAAACGGTGTCGCCTTTCTTATATGTATTTTATTCTACCTTAATACTACTTAATATTACAGAGGGTAAAAATATTGTTTAAACCAGCGACTGGCTTACTAGACTCAATGAGTCTTCAGGTTTTCTTTCACTATTGGTTACTGACGTTAACACTGGTATAATATTGAGTAAAAACTCACACAATAAAGTATCATAGAAATATAATCCTAAGTAAAACTAAGATAATAGAACACAATAGATATGTTAGATACGCTTTCCTCTATGGTACCACATTACTCCATACTCACAGTAGCAAAGATGAATGTTCTACCCATGTTGTCTAGGGAAGGACAACTGAGTGTACAGCAACGAACAGAGTGCTGGTTGATCTGATCTCTTAGGCTGAATAAATGCTTCTTATATAGGCATGACATACATACAGACATCACGAGGGTAATACGTCAGGCGTGTGAGTCATACATCAAACTCACACCGAGCTCATACAATAATCTACCTAACCGACATGTGTAATAAGGTCGATTTTAATCCTTAGTGTAGCTGTCACGCGGTGACGCAGCTTTGTTTTCATAACATTTTGTTCCGCGGTTGATCGTGTTTTGGCCGCGGTTGATTGTGTTTTGGCTTAGAGAGATAAGCGGGTGCGTTAATGGGCAATTGCAATTGTGTATAGGTTGGTAAATGAACAGTGTGTGTGGGGACAATCATGTCTTGGAGTCCGTGTTGTGTTTTAGCGGTCGATACCGCTGTTGTCATCGGAAAATATTGCCGGAGAAGATGATGATGACACGAGTGGTGTCGCGGCTCGCGGGGCACCACTGTCCAAATGCTAATAGATTTCTGAGCACAGTATTTCACTTGTCTTCAGTTTCAACACTTCACTCATGACTCAGGGGTATTTCAGTACATGTTGGCTGGAGCAAACAGACTCTGACAGCCCTGCAGCAAAGAGCACAGGCTTTGTCAAAAGAAGAGAAACTTCGTGGGATTTGCTATTATTTAGTATTACTCTTGTTACGCCAAGAATTTTTTTCCATATACTTTGCCAAATATTGCAAGTAATGCACCATTGTTGGGCTTGCTTGTTATAAATCAGATCTTGTTCAATTAACAAGCTTTGGGTGTCTGGCACTTTCCAGTTGTAATGCAAGGAATCATTTATCTTCCCTGCTAGATATCACACGTAATGCACCATTGTTGGTTTTGCCTGTTATAAATCAGATCTTGTTCAGTTAAAAAGCTTTAGGTGTCTGCCACTTTCCAATTGTAATGCAAGGAATCCCCTGCCAGATATTGCATGTAATGCACCATTGTTGGTTTTGCCTATTATAAATCAGATCTTGTTCAGCTCACAAGCTTTGAATATCTACCATTGTTTATTTTAGGTGTAATGCTTGGAAGCATTTGTTCTCTTCCCTACCCAACAGTATGCAATATTTTATTGTGGATTTTGCCTGCTGTTATATTTAATCTTGTTCAGGTAGCAAGCTTTTGGTGTCTGCCTTACCTAATATGTCCTGCAGTGACACTTGGCTTGGTTTCATAATGTGAAATACAGCATGTAATTTCATCACACTAAGTGTCTATCATCACGTGTCTGGCATCATTAATGTGGCTTCCAGGAGTAATCTTGTTTGTATTACAGCTTGCAAATTTTTTTCTGCTTTATATGATATACATAATCACATAGGTATGATTTACAAAATGTAATGGCAGTTGATATTCTTGACTAATGCCTCATAAACCTTGTGAAAATAATGCTTTTTGAGGGGGGCAGAGAGTGGTTTGTTTGGTTGGCCAGCTCAAGGAGTTTCATATCAAATGATTTTATTACGTCCAACTTTAATGTGTGTTAAAAACATATATTTTGTCCATCCAACTTTAATGTGTGCTAAAAACATATATTTTATTACATCCAACTTTAATGTGTGCTTCCTGCAATAAATGCTACATGTTTACTGATGTAGCCTATGAAATACATATCACTCTCTGCCCTGTAATTTGGTGTGTCACATACTGCAGCATAACTTTCCTGCTATTTTCTTACACTATGAGTTGCCTTATTTTGTCTCATTTGCTTTTATCATATGTGCCTCCGCTGCATAGTTGTGCCTGCTGAGCTTAATATCTTCATGACCCTGACACCAAGGTCAGAGCTTGTGAGATCATACCGTGTCCTACATTCCATTTTCACCTCCAGGCTCGCCTGTCTCCCAGGACCACCAAGTTATTGCATTCCATTTAAGACAACTCATGTGTTACCTTCTTAATGTCCTCCATCATGTATTTCAGCATGTTTTATGATGCTTTGCTCTTATATTGATGTGCCTTGCAACATTTTTATACAGTTTTCATTGTATATAATGCACCATTGTTGGTTTTGCCTGTTATAAATTGGGTCATGTTCAGTTAACAAAGTTTGAGTGTCTCCCATTGTTTATTTCAGTTGTAATGCTTAGAAGCTTTTGTTCTCTGCCCTGTCAAGCAGTATGCAATGCTTGCCATTATCTGGCACTTGTACAGTTAGTATGATATTTTTACTCAGCTAAGAGCATTTTGCAAAAGGTAAAGGTAAGGCTGGGGGCATACGCTGTAGCAGCACGTGGCCTCGGTGCTCATCTCTGTAACATTAGCCCATGAGCCTGTGGTGTTAGGGAACCCATTACCCTGGGACACAGGACCAGTGTGACATCCGGGTTACCACAGTTGCAAAGGCATTATAGTAATTTAGCATGCATAGAATGTTGTATGCTTTGCTTGTATTTAAAGCACTGGATATGTTTGCTACACACACACACACACACACACACACATATATATATATATATATATATATATATATATATATATATATATATATATATATATATATATATATATATATATATATATATATATATATATATATATATATATATATATATATATATATATATATATATATATATATATATATATATATTATATATATATTAGCAAATGCTTTCAACATCATATTTTTCCTAAAAAAAAAAACTGATATAGTGTAGATAATACCTAATAAAACATAAGAACAAATATATTTTCCTTTACCCCATTAGTAAATCATTTTACAATGAAAAAAAATAAGTGAAGGCTGGATAGGGTGCTGTGGCAGGTACTTCAAAAATAGTAAAGCTACCCCTGAAAAGTGACGTTTTTGGTGGGCTGCAATAGGTGGCGCTACTTCCGCACGCCCGAGGAATTACTACATACCACTATCTCTTCGTATATAGTCTCTTTGACCGCGGCAGTCAAGTCGACCGGTCGGCTGCTCGCCCGTGCACCGCTACGGGTGTCTGCTGGGCGCCTGCCCAGAGAGCCCGTGCCTCCGTCGCTGCTCGCCGGCTGTTACCCGTGGCTGTGGCGGCGGCGGACGCGTCCCGCAACGAGCTTGCATTGCTCGCCCACACGAGCGGGCTGCTCCTGAGCCAGAGCTCGGAGGGCCCGTTCCTCCGTCGCTGCCCGCCGGCTTCTACCCGTGGCTGTGGCGGCGACGGAAGGGTTCCCCCAACCGCCGCACGCCCGCGGCGGGTTCCCCTCTGCGACGGGGCGTCCACGGACAAAGGCCCGTTCCCCCTTTTTAGGGGGTAAATCTGGAGAAGAAGAAGAAGATGCACTGCAGTCGGGCGAGCAGCTGTGGGGTCCTTCTGCGGCGGCGTGGTTGACCCGCCTGGCTATCCTCGCTTTGGGCCCCCCCGCAGCAGTCAAGTCGACCGGTCGGCTGCCTGCCCGTGCACCGCTACTGGTGTCTACTGGGCGCCTGCCCTGAGAGCCCGTGCCTCCGTCGCTGCTTGCCGGCTTTTACCCGTGGCTGTGGCGGCGGCGGGGGCGTCCCTACACCCGCCGGGACTTGAATTGCCCGCCCCCCCTTACAGGGCCGTCTTTTGGCCAAAGGCCCTGCCCCCCTATCTTAAGAAGATGCACTGCAGTGGAACGCCAACACTCGTCGAGCGAGCAACTCTCCTGGCCGTTGAGCCAGCTTATAGACTGCTGAGTTGGTCGCTCGGCTCCGGCTACGGGTGCAAAATGCACCCGTGCCCCCGACCAGCTAGGCAGCGCCTCGGCCTGACGCCCAGCTCCTCTGCAGGGCTCTCTACAGATCCCCTCCTGCCAACGTGCAGGTAAACATAAAACAATAACAACAACAACGATGCACTGCCAGTGGAACGCCAGCACTCGTCGAACGAGCAACTCTCCCGGCCTTTGAGCCAGCTTATAGACTGCTGAGTTGCTCGCTCGGCTCCGGCTACGGGTGCAAGATGCACCCGTGCCCCCCGACCAGCTAGACAGGGCCTCATGGCCTGAAGCCTAGCTCCTCTGCCGGGCTCTAACCATAGCCACTCATGCCAACGAGCATGTAAACATTATAAACAAAAACGATGCACTGCCAGTGGAATGCCTGCACTCGTCGAACGAGCAACTCTCCTGGCCTTTGAGCCAGGTTATCCCGTGGGCTTCGGCCATGGGAAAGCCGAGAAGTGGCCGAGAAACGGCATCATTACACTGCATTTTGAGACTAAGAAAAGAGCATGGAACGTATCTCAGAGTACTCCTCTCATAACCATAAAGCCGTTAAAAATATTATTTAAACTCAAACTCCATTCTTTTTGGGTGGTGTTTGTTACAAAATAAACAGTCTCGTGACACGTGGCATCTAGCCGAGAGTCGCTTGTTGTTTACTATAGAGAATTTGACAAGTGATTACTGTATGGATAGCTAATTCAGTCTGCCATGACCTTACAGCACCACCTATGACAAATAAGCCAACCTCAAGATCAATTACCCTTCACATTGACCCAGGGCATGCATGGTGGGTTGCTCAATGCCGCTACCGTCTGCAATTAGCTCGAATTAGGCGTTTTGAGCCGAGCTACACGGGGTCCACCGTTTCAGTGGACCGACTCGCTGGAGCCCAAAAATGGGTCCGCTGACGCTGCCGGGTTATAATAGACTGCTGAGTTGCTCGTTCGGGTCCGGCTACGGGTGCAAAATGCACCCGTGCCCCCCAACCAGCTAGGCAGGGCCTCATGGCTTGACGCCTAGCTCCTCTGCCGGGCTCTCAACATAGCCCCTTCTGCCATCGTGCAGGTAAACATTAAAAAAAAAAAAAGATGCACTGCCATCAGTGACACGCCAGTCCTCGTCGGGCGAGCAGCTTGGCCGGCCCTTCCGCCGGTTGTAGACTGCTTGGGGCCATATTCAGAGAGCAGGTTGCAAGGCTTACAACGGTGGAAGGCCGAGGTACAACCTCCGCCGAATTCAGGAAGCATCCGGGAGGTTGTTAAGGAGTTGTAAGGAGGATGTAAGTTACGACCTCGACGGAGTTGGTGTAACTCTTACAACCTTCTTTATATTGACATGAAATGTCATAATTAGTGTTTCATGACAAATAAATAAAAGTAAGAGGTAATATGGGAAATTCCTTCCATAAAAGCGAGATGGTACAGGGGTTGCGTTTGTTTACATCCTCAGTCAGACCACTGCCAGCACCCACGATGGAGATTCTTATCGCTGTTTTGCATGACCGTGCTTTAAGGAGAGAAAGGAGAATACGTGATCGCCTTGACCCTCTCTCCGTGAGTGATGCAGAGCTCATCAGTTAGTACAGACTCCCTCGAAAAGAGATCACTCGGCTGATAGCGGAGCTTGAGCTTTATCTACAGAGGAGGACGAGGAGGGCACACGCCATCCCCCACCTGCACACAGGTGCTGCTGGCACTGATAATGTATGCCAGCGGCTCTTTCCAACAAGTTATTGGAAACATTACCGGTAAGTTTCTTATTAGCAATAATACCAGCGGTAAGAACCCCTGAATACGACTTCCAACTCAGTGTAGCCACTGAGTCTTGTAGTAGCAGTATCCTTTTAACCCTTCATAGTTAAACTAGGCGTTTGTTATCACCAAGCTTCACCTAGAGGTATCTGTAATGTAATCGAACCATATCCTTAATGAAAAAAAATGAGTGTTCAGGAATTATCGGAATTTGTGAAGTTTCATCTCGCCCACCATTTTCTCATGAAACATATACCCCCCCCCCCCCCCACACACACACTGTTTTTAATGTGATTCATGCAACTGTGACCTTGAATTCCATGGGAAAAAACATTTTCTGAGATACTCCCCCACTTCCACCACAACAATCTTGGGGGACCCGTGGATATTTTTTTTTGGGGGGGGGGGGTGGGGGATGGCAGAAACTAGTCATTTCCCGTGGAAGTGAAGCTTAAAATTGCTTATATCCCAATTTACCCTAACCTATCCTAACTAACCTAACCTAACCTCCTATTTTTTTCACTATCCCTTAATATTAATTTGCGGGAAAAACGTTATTAAGAAAAGTTGTTGGAATTGTCGTAATGTAGATGCAAACAACATACAAACTGTTGTGTGAGCGGCTGAGACGAAACTTCACAAATACCGAATTTTCTTGCAAGAATGAGACAGACATGAGGGTGCTCAAGGAATTCTATGCATATTACTTTTAGATAGTTTGGGGGATGCAGGGCCTGATACTGGATATATTATTGAAACTGCATTAAGCTCCAGTAATCAACTGATGAGATTAATTCCATGTTACTGTTTCAGGTCCTTTCCAGCCAAGTGTAAGCCGGGTGTTCATGGATGTGGCAAATGCTTTGTCCAGCAAGGCAATGCGTGAGATAAAGATGCCCTCTTCAGAACAAGGAAGAAGAGCAGTGGCTAGAACCTTTTCAAGAATACGCAATTTGCCCAGAGTTGTTGGAGCTATTGAGTGTAAGACTCTAAATAACTGTCCAGAAAAAAATATTTATCAATGATGAAAATAATGGTTTGCTGTTGTTGAAGTAATAATTGATACATCAGCATGTATATTTATATTTACGTTGTCATTGAATATGCAAATATTTATGTGAAAAAATGTCCACAGGTACACATGTTGCCACCAAGGGTCCAATAATTGATGAGGCCCTGTACATAAACAGGTAAAGGTTCCATTCGCTAAACATACAAGTCGCATGCGATGCTGCTGGCTTGATCACTAGTTACTGTGTCAGATTCCCAGGTAATTTCAAATATTAGGATGTCAGTCGGTACTCGACACATTATTACCTAACCGGAAATTTTGAGTACTAATTATAATATCTAAGCCTGGTTATAATTCCTCCATAGTACATATGCCAATAAACAGGTAAATGTTTATTACAGTGCAGATGTAGGTTTCATCACAATAACTCATTCGCAGGGACAACAAATACAAGAACACAAGAACGCAGGAGTCTGCAAGAGGCCGGTAGGCCTGTACGAGGCAGCTCCTTTGACCCTAAGCTCCCGTGTATCTAACCCCACCTATTATCGCTGTCCATGAATTTATCTAGTCTATTTTTGAATGTGACAATTGTATTGGCACTCACCACATGACTGCTAAGCCTATTCCACTCATCCACCACCCTGTTAGTAAACCAATTTTTGCCTATGTCCCTGTTGAATCTGAATTTATCCAGTTTAAACCCGTTACTTCGTGTCCTACCCGGTTCTCTTACCAACAAAACCTTATGAATGTCTCCCTTATTAAAGCCCTTCATCCATTTATAAACCTCGATCATGTCTCCACGCACCCTTCGCCTTTCTAGAGAATGCAAGTTTAACTGTTTGAGTCTTTCCTCGTATGGCAAGTTTCTCAACCCCTGAATCATCTTAGTCATCCTCCTCTGCACCGATTCTAACATTTTGATATCCATTCTATAGTAGGGTGACCAGAACTGAACCGCATAGTCAAGATGAGGTCTAACTAATGCTAAATATAGTTTGAGGAAGACTTCGGGGCTTCTGTTGCTTACGCTCCTTGAAATAAATCCCAGTACCCTATTAGCTCGATTTCTAGCTTGAATGCATTGTGCCCTTGGACGGAGATCAGAGCTCACTAAGACCCCTAAATCCCTCTCGCACCCAGACCTACTTATGAGAGTGTCATTTAAGCAATAGTTATGTGAGGGGTTGTTCCTACCTACACTCAGAATACTGCACTTCCCTACATTGAACTCCATCTGCTATTTATCCGCCCAGTCATATAATCTGTTGAGTTCACCTTGGAGAATACTAGCGTCCTGATCCGACTCAATTACTCTACTCTCAATTACTCATTTGGCGCAACAGCTACTTGCGGGAGCGATTTGCTGAAGGAGAGTTTGGAGAGTACCTACTCCTAGGTGTGTATGGTGAGGTGTTCATCCTTAGGATAAAGATAAGTTATTATAATTCTTTTGCTTTATGCTTTGTTATAATGCAGGTGACAGCGGCTACCCTTTAGAATCATGGCTGATTACCCCTGTAGCTAACCCAAAGACAGCAGCAGAGGAGCGCTACAGCAGGGCTCACATTAGGACACGTTTTGTTGTGGAGCAAACGTTTGGGGTCTTGAAAAGTCGCTTCAGGTAGCTTTGCTTTCAGTTCTGTACCACTTAATTTGCCTCTTTACTAGAGTTAGCCTTATCATGAAACCTTAAGAGGTTAATTTGTCCAATGTGGTGCAGTAAAGTGTTGTAGGATGGGTTACAGTAATCACTACTAAAAGTTTTTGTAGTTGCCTAACATACATTTTCATGTACAGGTGTCTCCACAGGTCTGGTGGAGTGTTGCAGTGTAGCAGTCACCGCTCAAATTCCGTGTTCCTTCCCCTCAGTGACAATAAGAAAATGGGGCGTTGCAGCATAGACTCTATGTTCATTTTTATTTTGTGTCAATGTTTTCGTTCGTGCTCCTGTCTCGCTGTTTCTTGTGCGTCTAATTGTTTATCTCTTGTTACTTGTTTATCTTCTACTGTCCGTCCATGTCCTCTTGTCGTCCATTCGTACACATTGTTCTACACATACACCCACACTTAAATGTTAACCTTCACAAACAACATTCACACAAACGCATACACAAACAAACACCTATCCTATGTGTTGTCCTTGTTGTAGTGAGCTGTGTATGTTTTGTCCAATAAAGTAACCCTGGCGGATATGACTTTCTCTATCCGTGAACCAATTAGCACTTAGAACACTCGCAACCACCAACAATTGGTGACCCTGCAGTGTTGCTATGGTTCAAGGTGGCTTATAGCCGGTGCCGTACCAAGGGCACTCTCTCCTAGAGTGGAGGACCTGGGCAGGGTAACTTGTCCATTCGTCCGCCCTCTCCTGGGGCAAAAATCCTCACCTCCATTCGGGGTTCGTGGGGCTGAGCACTCAGGTCGGGAGAAACATTACGCCGTAGGCGTGGTTGCCACCTTCAGGGTTCTCCCCCGCCCTCCCCCAGGCGCCTTCTGCGCCTCCTCCAGGCACCCTCTGTGCGCCCCCTCCAGGCACCTTCTTTGCCCTCTCCAGGCACCCTCTGTGCGCCCCCTCCAGGCACCCTCTGCGCGCCTCCTCCAGGCACCTTCAGCGCCTCCTCCAGGCCCCCTTTGTGCCCCCTCTCCAGGCCCCTTGTGCACCCTTCAGGCATCTTTTATGCCCCATAGTGCTCTTCCCGGCGCCCACCCACCCACCCCCACCCTTTCCCCTTCCTGCCTTCCCGCTGGTCCGGCGACTGAGACACGCACATCGTGTAACACACTACACAGTACACAGACTCAGTGAACACTCAAACACAGTGCGACATATTACTGAGACACACAGTACCACACACTCAGTGTACACGCCACACACAGACTCAGTGTACACGCCATACAGACTCAGTGCATACGCCACCACACACCACACAAACTCAGAGACACGCAAACACAGTGTGACAACCCACTGGGATTACTAGCTGCCCCCTGGATTAACCACCGCCTCCTGGATCTACCACCGCCCTCTTGGATTATCTTTCACTTGTGGATCTTTGTGTACAGTGCAGTGTGTCCAGCAACAGTTCAGTGCAGCACGTCCCCAGCAACAGTTAGTGTCACAGTGTTACCTACTAAGCATATAGTGTTGTGTTACAGTGCCTTTTTGAACACTGGCTCACTCCCCGAGCCACCGAGGCCCCTGCTGGCAGCTAGCGCCTTCCCACGCAGTCGTTCGACGCACTCACGACTGCCGCGGCTCCTGGCATATGCTAGCGCCTCTTACTCCTCAACCGGCTGTGGCCTCTGGCACGCTGGCATCTAGCGCCTTACCACGCAGTCGTTCGACGCCCTCACGGACTGCCGAGGCCCCCTGGCACGCTGGCAGTTGGCGCCTTTAACACACGCAGTCGTTCTACTCTCACCGACTGCCGAGGCCCCTGCTGGCAGCTAGCGCCTTCACACGCAGTTTCCTCGACGCACTCTCTGACTGCCGTGGCCCCCGGTGCGTTTACGCCAGTGCCTTTCGCCCATCTCCACGCCGTTCGACTTCACCATACCTGACGACGACATGCAACTCTTCCTCTACTACGGCGGTGTCCTTCAGAGCACCACTCTTCTGCTCAGAACCCGTCTATGTGGTTCGCGATTTGGGAGTGCGGATTCAAGCCTTCCAGGATCTATTAAACAGCCAACCTTTCAACTCACCGCAGCCCACCTCACGCAGCCCACCTCACGCAGCCCACCTCACGCAGCTCAACTCACGCGGCCCACCTCACGCAACCCACCTCACGCAGCCCACCTTACGCTCCTCAACTCACGCTCCTCAACTCTCGCTGCTCAACTCCTCGCTGCTCAACTCTTCGCTGCTCAACCCTCGCTGCTCAACACTTCAGCTCGACTTACTGTAGCTGTTGTCACCGCATTACTCACTCCAGCTCGACTTACTGTAGCTGTTGTCACTGCACTACTCACTCCAGCTCGAATCACCGTAGCTGTTGTTACCGCATTACTCACTCCAGCTCGACTCACCGTAGCTGTTGCCACTGCACTACTCACTCTAGCTCGACTTACTGTAGCTGTTGTCACTGCATTACTCGCCCCAGCTCGACTCACCGTAGCTGAACTACTCAGCGCAACTTACCGTTCCTCGACACAACTCTACTCAGCGCAACTCATCGCACAACGCTACTCAGCGCAACGCATCACCGTCTGCCACAGCGCCTAAGCACCAGGGAAGATTTCGTTCCTCCTTCCTCGTCACTGGGGGGTAATCTGTAGCAGTAACCGCTCAAATTCCGTGCTCCTTCCCCTCAGTGACAATAAGAAAATGGGGCGTTGCAGCATAGACTCTATGTTCATTTTTATTTTGTGTCAATGTTTTCGTTCGTGCTCCTGTCTCGCTGTTTCTTGTGCGTCTAATTGTTTATCTCTTGTTACTTGTTTATCTTCTACTGTCCGTCCATGTCCTCTTGTCGTCCATTCGTACACATTGTTCTACACATACACCCACACTTAAATGTTAACCTTCACAAACAACATTCACACAAACGCATACACAAACAAACACCTATCCTATGTGTTGTCCTTGTTGTAATGAGCTGTGTATGTTTTGTCCAATAAAGTAACCCTGGCGGATATGACTTTCTCTATCCGTGAACCGATTAGCACTTAGAACACTCGCAACCACCAACAATTGGTGACCCTGCAGTGTTGCTATGGTTCAAGGTGGCTTATAGCCGGTGCCGTACCAAGGGCACTCTCTCCTAGAGTGGAGGACCTGGGCAGGGTAACTTGTCCATTCGTCCGCCCTCTCCTGGGGCAAAAATCCTCACCTCCATTCGGGGTTCGTGGGGCTGAGCACTCAGGTCGGGAGAAACATTACGCCGTAGGCGTGGTTGCCACCTTCAGGGTTCTCCCCCGCCCTCCCCCAGGCGCCTTCTGCGCCTTCCCCAGGCACCTTCTGTGCCCCTCTCCAGGCACCTTCTTTGCCCCTCTCCAGGCACCCTCTGTGCGCCCCCTCCAGACACCCTCTGCGCGCCTCCTCCAGGCACCTTCAGCGCCTCCTCCAGGCCCCCTTTGTGCCCCCTCTCCAGGCCCCTTGTGCACCCTTCAGGCATCTTTTATGCCCCATAGTGCTCTTCCCGGCGCCCACCCACCCACCCCCACCCTTTCCTTCCTGCCTTCCAGCGGGTCCGGCGACTGAGACACGCACATCGTGTAACACACTACACAGACTCAGTGAACACTCAAACACAGTGCGACATATTACTGAGACACACAGTACCACACACTCAGTGTACACGCCACACACAGACTCGGTGTACACGCCATAGACTCAGTGTATACGCCACCACACACCACACAGACTTAGAGAGACACGCAAACACAGTGTGACACCCCACTGGTATTAATAGCTGACCCCTGGATTAACCACCGCCTCCTGGATCTACCACCGCCCTCTTGGATTATCTTTCACTTGTGGATCTTTGTGTACAGTGCAGTGTGTCCAGCAACAGTTCAGTGCAGCACGTCCCCAGCAACAGTTAGTGTCACAGTGTTACCTACTGAGCATATAGTGTTGTGTTACAGTGCCTTTTTGAACACTGGTTCACTCCCGAGCCACCGAGGCCCCTGCTGGCAGCTAGCGCCTTCCCACGCAGTCGTTCGACGCACTCACGACTGCCGCGGCTCCTGGCATATGCTAGCGCCTCTCACTCCTCAACCGGCTGTGGCCTCTGGCACGCTGGCATCTAGCGCCTTACCACGCAGTCGTTCGACGCCCTCACGGACTGCCGAGGCCCCCCTGACACGCTGGCAGTTGGCGCCTTTAACACACGCAGTCGTTCTACTCTCACCGACTGCCGAGGCCCCTGCTGGCAGCTAGCGCCTTCACACGCAGTTCCCTCGACGCACTCTCTGACTGCCGTGGCCCCCGGTGCGTTTACGCCAGTGCCTTTCGCCCATCTCCACGCCGCTCGACTTCACCATACCTGACGACGACATGCAACTCTTCCTCTACTACGGCGGTGTCCTTCAGAGCACCACTCTTCTGCTCAGAACCCGTCTACGTGGCTCGCGATTTGGGAGTGCGGATTCTGCCTTCCAGGATCTATTAAACAGCCAACCTTTCAACTCACCGCAGCCCACCTCACGCAGCCCACCTCACGCAGCCCACCTCACGCAGCTCAACTCACGCGGCCCACCTCACGTAGCCCACCTCACGTAGCCCACCTTACGCTCCTCAACTCCTCGCTGCTCAACTCCTCGCTGCTCAACTCCTCGCTGCTCAACTCCTCGCTGCTCAACACTTCAGCTCGACTCACCGTAGCTGTTGTCACCGCATTACTCACTCCAGCTCGACTTACTGTAGCTGTTGTCACTGCACTACTCACTCCAGCTTTCAGAATAGACTCTATGATCATATTTACTTTGTGTCAATGTTTTCGTTCGTGCTCCTGTCTCGCTGTTTCTTGTGCGTCTAATTGTTTATCTCTTGTTACTTGTTTATCTTCTACTGTCCGTCCATGTCCTCTTGTCGTCCATTCGTACACATTGTTCTACACATACACCCACACTTAAATGTTAACCTTCACAAACAACATTCACACAAACGCATACACAAACAAACACCTATCCTATGTGTTGTCCTTGCTGTAATGAGCTGTGTATGTTTTGTCCAATAAAGTAACCCTGGCGGATATGACTTTCTCTATCCGTGAACCGATTAGCACTTAGAACACTCGCAACCACCAACAGCAGTACACGCCCTTGAAGTGTGCCAAGATCTTGACGGCTTGTCTGCTGCTACGCAACCGTTGTGTTAGACGTGGCGTTCCAGCTCCACAGCAGCTGTAGGTGCTTCTGTTTTTCATTGAGATAGTGCTATCTTTTATATACTCCACAAAATGCTGTCTGTATCAGTGCTCTTGTATACTTAGGTTTAGGGTAGATTTATTAACATACATATGCAGTAGCAATGTCAAGTGGAGGTGCTAGTTATTCG
>NC_066514.1:12118364-12145369 GCF_024679095.1 Eriocheir sinensis | reverse complement strand
TCAACTCTCAGAAGGCTTATGGACCTGATGGAGTGCCTCCTATTGTTATTGAAAAATGTGCTTCCGTGCTGACACCCTGCCTGGTCAAACTCTTTCGTCTCTGCCAATCAACATCTACCTTTCCTTCCTGCTGGAAGTACGCCTTCATACAACCTGTGCCTAAGAAGGGTAACCGTTCCAATCTCTCAGATTACCGCCCTATATCTTTACTTTCCTGTCTATCTAAAGCTTTTGAATCAATCCTTAATTAAGATTCAAAAGCATTTTTCCACTATTGACCTTCTATCTGATTACCAGTATAGGTTCCGCAAGGTGCGTTCTACTGGCGATCTTGTTTTCTTAACTGACCTAGCCGTTTCGGTGAAACTTTCTCAGTTGTGCTGGACATATCGAAAGCTTTCGATAGAGTCTGGCACAGGCGATTGCTTTCTAAACTGCCCTCTTTCTGATTCTATTCTTCTCTCTGTTCCTTTATCTCCGGTTTCCTTTCCGGCCGTTCTATCTCTGCGGTGGTAGACGGTCACTGTTCTTCCCCTAAACCTATCAACAGTGGTGTTCCACAGGGCTCTGTCCTATCACCCACTCTCTTCCTGTTATTCATCAATGATCTTCTTTCCATAACAAACTGTCCTATCCACTCATACGCCGACGACTCCACTCTGCATTATTCAACTTCTTTCAATAAAAGACCATCACAACAGGTAGTACATGACTCCAGACTGGAGGCTGCAGAAATTTTTGCCTCAAACCTTGCTATCATTTCCGATTGGGGTAGAAGGAACCTTGTATCCTTCAATACCTCAAAAACTCTATTTCTCCACCTATCAACTCGACACAATCTTCCAAACACCTATCCCCAATTCTTCGACAATACTCAGCTATCACCTTCTTCAACACTAAATGTCTATCATTAACTCAAAATCTTAAGTGGAAACTTCACATCTCCTCTCTCACTAAAATATCTTCCTTGAGGTTGGGCGTTCTGTATCGTCCCCGTCAGTTCTTTTCCCCCGCACAGTTGCTATCCATATACAGGGGCCTTGTCGGCTCTCGTATGGAGTATGCATCTCACGTGTGGGTGGGATCCACTCACACAGCTCTTCTGGACAGAGTGGAGTCTAAGGGCCGCTTTCACAGTCACGTTTGTTTGTGTTGATCGTTACCAATGAGCGGCGATCGCCGCTACCAACAAGAAATCCGATTTCACAGTCGTCTTTCCCGGCGCTGTTTGTTTGCATCAGTACCAAAGATTTGAACCTCTGGTAACGGAGCTCTGGTAGCCGCGGGGGCTCCCCAATGGAGCTTATCAATGACATTAATTAGTAAATAATACAAATTCTTGCTCTCAAATGGTTATATTATTTATTTAAATAGATGTGAAAAAAAAATTAAACAATACAACAACGCGTTGCATAAGTAGGTAGTATAAGAAAAAAAAAATAGAAGAATTTGAATGACATGAACTCACTTCACGTGCTGACCAGTAAACGTCCTGCTGATAATTTCAATTTGATTGATTGATGGTTTATTGTTGCAAAATACACAATAAAGGAGAAGGGAGGACTTTAATACTTGTCACCATTATTCACCTGTTATGCCTTCTTTGTCAGACTCGTATTATTCTAGTTAGCCTAATATATATATATATATATATATATATATATAGATATATATATATATATATATATATATATATATATATATATATATATATATATATATATATATATATAACAAAATCAGCCCTATTAAGTAAATAATAAATGTGAAGTCTGATAAATAAGTGTCAATAATAAATAAATGTAACTGATATAGGTGAAAAGTGTCTTGCTGACATATGCTAATATAAGAAAACTTTAATTAATGCTTCTCAACATTATTTCACCTTTTCCGCCTAGGAAATATTAGGCTATCAGCAGATTTGAACTTTCTTTCATCATTCTTTCATCATATCTATTCTTCACAATTACTCTTTATATTTATTCTTCACGTTTACTTTTTGTGCGTTTATTTTTCATATTACTCCTTCATAATCCTCCGCTCAGCTGATGTAATGTTGACATTTCCCGCCGCTCCGGCATACCAACACTGCCGAATCACGCGCCTTCGTTTTGTCATGATCGTCTCCAGGCTGGTAGTCGCCGATACCACGAAAACAGCGACTGTGAAAGCAGATCGAAGCGATGGTAATGCCTGTTACCAGGATGGTAGGGCCTTTGGTTAGGGTGCGTATCAGACGACTGTGAAAGCGGCCCTTAGGCTCTTCGTCTCATCAGCTTTCATCTTCTTATGGATAGTCTTCTACCTCTTAAATTCCGTTGCGATGTTGCCTCTCTTTCTATCTTTTATCGATATTCTCACGCTGACTGCTCTTCTGAATTTGCTAACTGCATGCCTTCCCCCCTCCTGCGGCCTCGCCTCACACGACTTTCTGATCAAGCTCATCCCTATACTGTCCAAACCCTTATGCAAGAATTAACCAGCATCTTCACTCTTTCATCCCTCACGCTGGTAAACTCTGGAACGATCTTCCCTCATCTGTATTTCCTCCTGCTTACGACTTCAAGTCTTCCAAGAGGAGGGTTTCAGGACACCTCTCCTCCCGAAACTGATTTATATATTTTTGGCCACTCTATTCAGGAGCAGTGAGTAGCGGACTTTTTTATTTCATTTTTATTTCATTATTGTTCTCTTTTTTTTACGCTCTTGCACTGTCTCCTCTGTTGTAAAAAAGAAAAAAAAAACTCCAGACGGCACGAGGACGGCAGCAGCGACGCACACGGGACGGGAGCGAGACACGTCCTCCTTCACCCACGGCCGCCAGCAGACTCGATGACTCGATTTGCAACTTACCATAGGCTTGTTGTTGCAACACTCAAGCTTCATGTCAGGACAAGAAGAATCTCGAAATGCAACTCTACTGTGTTCCATCTCGAGAGATTGGAGGACCTGGCATGTGCACAGTAGTATGCAGTGACAGTCTCAAATCGGTTTGAAGTGCTCGGCACCCTGGAGGACCCTGTAGAACGGTGGGATACCTTCAAACGCGAGACTCTGCAAGCTGCCGAGGAGTGCACTGGAGAGCGCCCGAGATATAGGAGTGGCTTTGCCTCGGTGGAATCAGTGCTCTAGAGTATATCGAGGGAATCGCGCTGCCATACTTGCTGGGAACCGGGACCAATACAGGGCTCTGTCACGTAGGACTAGAGCACTCCTGAGGAGTGACAAGGAGAGGTATGCCAGGGGTCTCGCCGAGGAGGTCGAGGGCCATTTAAATGCGAATGACCTCCGACCTGCTTACCGAGCCCTGAAGAAGCTCCGCTCCAAGTCTTCCTCTCAGGTGAGCGCTATCCGAACAGCTGACGGCTGCCTCGTGTCGGACATGGATGGGGAGAGGGCTCGTTGGGCTGAGTACCTTCAGTAGCTGTACATGGCAGACCCTCCACGTGGGCAGCGTCCAGTTGCTGGGTTGCAGGTGGCGGATGTTTACCCACCCCTTGACGAAAGCCCACCCTCTTTGGTTGCGGTCAGAGAGGCTGTGGCTAAGTTGAGGGGTGGGAAGGCACCTGGCGCCTGTAACATCAGCGCAGAGCTGCCCGAAGCTGGAGGTGAGGCCATGATCCACGGGTTGCATGCGGTCTTGACTGCCCTATGGCAGTCCGGTACTATTCCTCCTGACTGGAAGAGGGGATTGGTAGTCCCTATCTGGAAAGGGAAAGGGGGCCGCCAGGACTGCAACATCCACCGTGGTATTACACTGCTCAGTGTGCCAGGCAAGGTGCTTGCCCACCTATTGCTGATGAAGCTGCAGAGACCTGAACAGTCTGGGTTCACGCCTGGTAAGTCAACAACTGATCGTATCCTAGCGCTTCGCGTACTGGTGGAGCGCCGAGGTGAGTTTCGACAGGGGACGCTTGCAGTCTATGTCGATCTCATGAAGGCGTTCGATTCAGTGCAAGGTGAGGCACTCTAGGATCTTCTGCGACTCCTTGGGATTCCTGCGAGGACTATTGGTTTGCTGACTGGCCTGTATTCTAGGACAGAGAGTGCTGTGAAGTGTGTGTGTGTGGGTTTGCCCAGCTTCTTTCCCGTGAATGCGGGAGTGAAGCAGGGCTGTCCTTGCCCCATCGCTTTCCAACACTTGTATGGACTGGGTACTGGGCAGATTGAATGATTGATTATTGGATCGTTGTGTCTTGGCGCCGCAACTGCAGAGTTGTGGACCAGAGTCATTGCGGAGCATCCATTGGCAATACCAGGGTCACTGACCTTGTTTTTGTTGATGATGCAGTAATCCTAGCGAAGTCGCTGGAGGTTTATGGCCAACTTTTATCCCCTTTCTTATCACGGACATGGTGGCGACTCTTTTTTCAATATTGTTCCATATCAATTTGGCAAATATTTATGAACTCAGGAAGCAGCTCCTCATCAATGCTTTGTGCCTTCTCAACATTCACTGATGATATAACAACGTAATCAGTGGCTAAGTTGGCAAGTTGATCTGGGTCTGCATCATGACTGAGATGGTGGATACACATATCAATTATCTTTCTGATTCCATCTCGCTCTTTCTTATCACTCTCCATACGAGCAACTGACTCTTCTTTGTGAGTCCTCTGGAATCTTTCATCAGCTGTCTCACCTCATGCCAGCCAACTAGCTGCACATATGACGGCTGAGAGCCCATGTTTTCAAGGTTTCTGGATTGAGTGTGACTCCAACAATTTCAGCTCGCCAGTGCCCATACCTCATGAAGGTTGATTCTATGAACATGTCACTCCAGATGCCATTCCATAACCCCTCCATATGCCGCATGACATGTTTGCCATTCAGGAAATGAGCAAGGATATCTGATGGTAGTCTCCCAATCGTTCTCAGGTAGATCAAAAGTGATCTGGCATTGTTCGAGTGCCCTGCAGCAAAGCCATATACTAGCATTGCTTTCACACACTCTGCATGCAGGGACCAATCTGCCTCTCTGCTTTGACATATGCCATCATGATGAAGACAGGCTTTATAAGGTAGTGAGTCCATACCCTACATACTCATGATTGCTCTATTTTCCAAATTCTCCATGAGGTCATCACACTTGACTAAAGTGTCTTGAAGGATTGGTTCAAGGATTATTTCTGCCACCATTCGTAAAGAACGTGAACACTGTGGAAACTTCTTGCCTGTGAACATTTTATTTAAGTTAATTATATATAAGATATTTTATTCCCCACTTCTGGATAGCGACACAAGCAACAAAAACAATCCAGCAAACGAGGGAGCAAAAAAAAAAAAAGAAAAAAAAAAGATAATTAAAATCAAATAAAGCTAGTCCTGTACTGTAAATTGCTCAACGCTCAGGTTGATTAATAATGTTGGGTGTGTACACATTTTGGGCCTATAAAAAAGATTATATATATATATATATATATATATATATATATATATATATATATATATATATATATATATATATATATATATATATATATATATATATACCCATATGCAAGGTTAGGCAAAAAAAGACCCTCCGGCTGCCGGACTAGAGGGCAAAACATAAGAAGACAAACAAAAAATAAAGATAGAATAAAAAGCCCGCAAAACGCTACAAATGCAAAAACAAATTGAGTTATGTTGAGAAGAGGTAAATTTAGGATGGAGAGGTGTCTTGATACTACCCAAATTGATTGTACATCCAGTTCTCGTTATTTTATGCTACCAATTACCCAACCTTTACCTGTACACATATACCTGACTGCCTCAATGCCACCCTCCCGTCCCTTGGTAACTGGTATGGGAAACATGATGGAGACTGCTGCTATTGATGATGTTGTATGTATCGTGGAAAGTGGTAGGCTATCCTGTTTGTTGATATTGTTGACATAGTTATTTGCTTGAGGTATCAGTTATTTGTTTCATGAAACAGTGATAGTCTGCTGTTTGTTGATAGTGTTATTTGCTCAGTATACTTATTATTTGTTAAATGATACATGTTTTTGTTGCATAATTAGGCCCGTCGTCTCAGATGCTGACGGCTCTCACATTCACTATTTCAAAAGGGCAAAAAAGAGATGAATCGGGTTCTCATATTTTTTTTATTTTCACGTCCATAGTACATAGTACATAAGACGAGAATAGTGGACATCACTTTATTGAAGATGAATAATCTTTGGAATACTTGTCAACAACGAACAGAACAACATGCCAGTGGTTCAGTGAACAGAACTTAACTTCATGAAAGTCAATTTTCTAAGCTATAACTCTTTAAATGACGCTCATATAGTGCAATACATTTTTTTCGTGTTTATTAGTACAATTATTAATAAAATGATTTCGTGAAACAATCCTTAATACTCAACACATACAACATTATTAAGAAAACGTTCATTATGCATCCATATTCACTTAAAAATATACGGTAAACAAGTAGGCTAATCCTTATAGATTCATATTTCGGTGGTGGTGAGGAAGGTGGTGGTGATGCTGGAAGTAAGGTGGTGGTGTAAGATTGCTCCCTTCCTATAAGAGGGAGCACGGGCCTTTGCCAGAGGCAGTGGACTGAGTGGAACGCCAGCACTCGTCGAGCGAGCAACTCTCCTGGGGCCATACTTATAAAGATATTGTGTGTTTGACGTAAGTATCGCCATAACTAGGTGAAAAAGTTGTGGCTCTCACCATAAGATTCAGATTTCATCGCTACCAACCACGGCGAGGCACCTTATCAGTCAGCTCAGTTCTTTTATATCAATATTTAGGCTAAATAACACCGAAAAAATATGAAAACTGTTTACTAAAAATACACTACATCCGTTATAAAATTGTTTTAGAAGGTAATGATGAAATTTGTAAATATGATGGCATTGCTTATGTAGGCCCCGTTAAAACTAGTGAGCAAAATGGCAGAGAATTCAACAACTTCCGCCGCGTCTGCTGCTGCTGGTTCACCTTCCCCTCTCTCCGCCGAGTGCGGCGAGCGGAGGAGGAACGATAACTGGGCTCAGGAGAAATTGCTCCTCCTAGCCCAGTTATTTCAAGAGCGCAAGGCGCTCATCAAAGGAGACTTCACCGTCTGCAATACCCGGGGGAAGGCGGCTGCCTGGAAGGCGATTGTAGATCGCCTTACAGAGGCCTTTCCCCGGGGCAGAACCATCAAGGACTGCCAGAAGAAGTGGCAGTCCCTGTAGTCCACGGCGAAAAAGAACATCTCCGCCCACAAACAAGCGGTCACTGCCACAGGAAAGAAATGTTTCCATGTTTCACGACATAAAATTATTAGTCAAACACTACACTACGGTACACTTTAAAAAAGCAGTGTCAGGTAAAAGGTGAGACGTATTCAACTTTATGTTGCAGACTAACATAATATTAGGCAGGCCCAACAAAACCTACCAGTAACATGATAATCTACATATTAGTAGGTATTTTACAATTTCCCCTTACTCATCCTTAGTCATTTTCCTGTCTCAAGTTTACCTTGCAGTATTACTGAATCAATAGTTTTAGAATACATGATAATTATTTTTATGAGACTCATGGACACTGCTGAAAACCGAAAGTGATGGTCAGTATAACACCCATAGGACTCATAAAAACTGAACCTCCCCAGTCAGATTACTCTAATAGCATAGACCTTTACAGTACTACTACCTGTAAATCATTATACGTGAAGAGGTTGCATAAGGTTCTTAAGGTAAGGGAAATAATACTCATATGAATTGTTTTCAAGTAGTATTGTCTGGCACGTGTGGTATTTAAGGTTGTGGCTGCCTGCCTGCCTCTGGTGGAACATGTGGTTGAAGGGAGTAGATAAATTTCACCCACATTTTACTAGAAAATGCTCTTAAATTTGTTCCTGTACAAAATTCTATATTTTTTTATAAGAAAATGGATGTTGTTAAGGCATGTAACTTACATATTGCCTCTGAAAAAAAGATCCTTAACCTTAAAGAAAAAAATTGAAATCCATTATTAGAAAACAAAAGAAGGAAATTGTACTGTTGTAATCACTTCAGTCCTTGATCATCTACCCTTTTCATCTACCATGCCCAACACTAGTGCAACAAGTATTTGGTATTGTTATGCTGTATTTAATGTGCATCTGTAAAAGTTTCAATGGCAGCATGAACATGCATGTTGATAGACTTGAATTCAAAATGAATGCCAGAGAACAAGTTGTTCTTCTGAAAGTGTACTACAAACTTTTACAGCCATTGTAAAATAAGTCATATGCTTGCATTTTCGTTGTTGACATTATTACAATGACTTATGTCACATCTTTTTAATTCTAGGTGGTGGTCCAGCTCCCCCTCCTCTCTCGCAGCTGGACGGCCTCGTTGCTGACATCTTGGGGAGCGGCAATCTGGTGTTTGGTGGCTGCCACGATCTGCCAACAGACATCCATGTCGGTGAGCCACCTGCTTCTCCCCTCATAACCGTCAGCTTCGAGGATCAAAGGTATGGGCTACTTCACCACTTAGGATTGTATTGTTGATGCTATTTCTCGGGTTACCTGCTTAGTTTATTAGCATAATGAGAAATAAATTAACCCCTCGCTTTTACGGAAATCAACAAACTTTTCTGGTACAGTCCTGTGTCTGCGGGAATTCACTGATACACTTTGACAGGTGAGGGGTTTGGTTCCTTAGTGGCCCGGCAGAAATTATACGCCCTATTGTAAACACTTTCATTCTTGTCCTTTGGTGAATCCCCTTTCATTTGCAGTCATGAATATATATTTTTAGTTACAATAATGAACACCAACAGATAACTTTAAGCTCGTATACCAAACAAAGTTTGGATATATATGAAAAGTTTGAACCACTCAGACTACTGGATGTTAAGATGCGTCACCTCCTTTCCCCCTTTTAGTTTGTTATAGCGAGGGTTTATCAAATTGCAAAACTGCATGATTACTTAGCATAAGGAAACATATTTGTCAAACTGGACTGTAATAGATTTGCACACGTCCATGATTGTCCGGGACCCACAGAAGGTATATGTAAGGTGCCTTGGAAATAACTTCAAAATTGAGTTTTTTTATATTTTTTTTTACCATGCGTGACTGCACATGCTCTCAGTGCTCTCAGTCACACAGCAAAGTTGTTATAATAAAAGGTTTCAGTAGGAATTCATGAAGTTAAATTTGCTGCTGTGCATTAGCATATATTTGGACTATTTTTGTTTTATTTAATTTTCATACTATATCTGGAGATCAATTTGAAATTATTTTCTTCCTCATTTGGAGTTTCCTAATTCAATTTTCAGTGTGCTTACCACAAACTAATTGCATTTATTTGTTGCATAAAAGTATGAATAAAAATTTAGTAAATCAACACTTACCGTGTATTATTTTAAAATTAATTTAATAATTCAGTGGATGTAGTGCCAGCATTAACTAGAAATGGTATACGTTAATATTTATTATGATTATAAACATATTAATACTTTTTAAACATACATCTTTTTCACTTAACCAGCAGGCTACTTGAGGAGGAGGAGGAGGAGGACGACCTTGTGCCTGTGCTGTCTGGCCCCAGAGTTCTTCCTGTACAAGTCCCCACCTTCACTGCTGCTGCTGCATCTTCCTCCACCCCTCAGGCAGTTCCACAGCCAGCTCAAAGCTTCCTTCTTGCTGATAAAGAAGAAGCCCTTCACCTTACTAAGAAGAAGAAGCTTGAACTGGCTATCTTAGAGGAGGAGCTTGCCATCAGAGCAGCAGTTCGGCGGGCAGAAGAGGCCAGGTAGCCACCGAAGAGGCCAAGGCAGCCACCGAAGAGGCCAAGGCTGCCTATTATGAGGCCCTCACCAAAAACTTGGTTAATGGGAACAAGTTTAGCTGGCAGCTTCTGCATCAATTATGATGAGATCAGCGACGGTTTCATATTCTAAAATCAGTTAACATTTCTTTGGGTTATGTACGTTAAGTTCTTGATTTGCACCAGTCAGTAAAAGGTGAACCTGGGCCTAAGTACTCATTACATTCATCATTTAATATTCTACCAACAATTACCGTGTCATCAGCATTTTTAATTATTGTGTAATTAGTAAAACCACTTCAACAATCGTCTGTTTATAAGCTAACAGCTTCCTTTTCTTTGTATAAGCTAAAAGTTTATACACAAACGATTGTAGAAGTGGTTTTAGTAATTGCACAATAATAAATTATGACTATGACACGGTAATTGCTGGTAATGAACCAAGTTCACCTTTTCACTGACTGGTGCAAATTTTTCTTGAACTAACGTAAAGAAATGTATGTTAATTGATTGTAGAATAAGAAACCGTCACGTACCGGATCTCATCATAATTGATGCAGAAGCTGTAGAGAGGGTGAAAGTATAAATATGGAGCTGCCCTGTGTAGGCCACTCGGCCTCTTGCAGTTTCCCTATGTTCTTATGTTCTTATTTGGGTTGAATGATTAACAGTGATTTAAAAGGTAGCAGAAATACAAACATGGGAGTGAATAAATGTGATAGCTTCATTTTGAAAAATTTACACATATGTTAAAAGATAATAAGTAGGTTGAGTGCAGAAGCAAATTAAATCAACAAAATTAATCATGGAGGAACATTGAATCAGGTGGACATAACCATGGAAGAGGTAACCCATCACCTCCACTCCTGCTGCTACATTAGTTCTAGGAGAAACTGGCAGGTGGGAGAGGGGCGGCCAGGGGGGTCACCCAAGGTCAGTACCGCCTCGCATCTTGCCACACACACTCCAACACGTTTCGCTTCCTCTCATAGGTCAGCTATTTACTAACTTAAAATTTATTTATTTAGATAATTTGATAATCGAATAAGGTCATAGTGTCATGATTGTTTAGTTTGTATAATAATGACAAAGGTTTTGTATACATAAAACAACACTTGACAAATTTGGAATACAACATTGTCAGGTGTCATCATGATGATCTTACTGGAGAAGTAATAGTGCAAGACGTGCCAGGATCTCTTGAGCTCCACATTGAAAGTAAAACCAGTACAGCAGAAGACTCTTACGTCCAAAAATCTTCCAGATCAAGGAAAAGGAAGCTATGTCAATCGCAGCCAAACTGGAGATATAAACAACTAAAATACTACAAGGTGAAGCAACGAGGAAGAACTTACGAGGACAATTTGCAGAAAATGAAGGAAGAAATGGAGCATCTCACCCCTCTGGAACTGTTCGAGTCAATAATGTCTCCAAATATTTATGATAATATTATAAAAGAAACAGTGTGCTATGCAACTGCATGCAAAAACAAAGGTGAATTAGTGTTTACTGTAGAAGAGCTAAAGTGTTTCATAGCAATCTTGCTTTTTTTATCATATCACAAACTACCAGCAGAGAGACACTATTGGTCCAAGGAAGAGGATCTGGGAGTGTCTTTGGTGAAAAAAACAATGTCTCGCAATAGATTTCAGATTATAAAAGGCGTTGTCCACTTTTGTGACAATGCAGAGGCTGAAAGCAATAAATCAGATAAGGGGTTCACAGTAAGAAATCTTATTACATTACTTCAAGAAGCATTCATATAATTTGTAGTATTTGAGCCTTGTATCTCTGTTGATTAAATGATGGTAAAGTACTATGGGCACAATAGTTTAAAACAATTTATTTAGGTAAAACCTGTTAGATTTGGCTACAAACTATGGGCACTTTGTGGAACCTCAGGGTATTGCTACAACTTTGACCTTTATTGTGGTAAGAACTCTGAACTTGATGGGAATGAGGACTTATTATTAGGTTCAAAGGTAGTACTGCGAATGTTACAGGCCGTAGCTGATCCAGAATCTCATTCATTATTTATTGATAACTATTTTACTACTTATGACTTATTAGTACAGCTAAGAAATCTTGGATATCAGGTGACAGGAACATTGAGGGAGAATCGTTTGAAACAGTGTCCCCTGGAGTCCTCATGTGCTATGGAAAAGAAACCATGAGGGGTATATGACTACAGGTTCGACACAAATGAGGAAATTCTTATGATAAAGTGGTTTGATAACAAATGTGTGACAGTTGGAACTAATTATGATACAGTAGAGCCTCTTGCAAAAGTTCAGCGTTGGCTGAAACATACCAAGACAAAGGGAAGTGTTCCACAGCCAAATGCAATGTTCAAATATACCAAACACATGGGCGGGGTTTATCACCACGACTGGTTAGTAGGTAAATATTCTGTGTCAATTCGAAAAAAGAAATGCTACTGGCCCTTATTCACGCGATTCATAGATATGGCAGTGTTGAATTCATGGGTCATTTACAGGATGTTACATCAAGGAGACAACAATGCACAGCTGAGTGTTTTAGACTTCAAACGAGCTATCTGTGTACCATATATGAAATTAAGCTGCATGGAAGTGACAATGGGACGACCCTGTAGTGCTTTGACATCTTGCACAAGTGTTACTGATGTTCGGTATGATGGCAAAGACCATATAATTGAGAAGAGGCAAAAGCAGCAACGATGTCAAAACAAACCATGTACAGCTAAGCCAAGAACATATTGTTATAAATGCAATGCTACTCTATGTGTAGAGTGCTTCGGCTCATATCATCAGAGAAGATAAACTCTTCATAGAATAAAAGCAATTTTTAGTTCATGCTTCTGTTTGAAATATTATCACGGCTTGGAAAGATGTTGTGAATTTCAATTATCATACCATACTATTACCAAGATGTTATAATTGCTCCAGTCATATAACTTTGTCTTCAAATCAGGATACTTTTCTGTAAGCTTTGTAATCTCACTTGTAGTCTTATTATCCCAGTGTCCTCATTTGAGGACAGCTTATTGTAAGCTTACTATCATATTTTTTTTTTTTTGAGCATTTATTATTATTCTTAGCCCATCATTTTACAGTATTCTACAAACAAACTCAGTTTATTTCAAAAATAAAAAGTTGGGATGTAATGGGTTAAACACATACATCATTATATAGAGAGCGTTCATTATACATCCATATTCATCAATCATACACTACATTAATAAAAAGTAGACTATTTCTGTTAAATTAATACTGTTTTAAACACGGGTTAAGGAGGCATTCATTGTGTACTTCCACATTCATTAATCATATACAGCACTTATAAAAAGTAGGCTATTCCTAATAAACTCATCTCTTCAATGCATACACCATTTAAAAAAAAAAAAGCATTTATATCACATTCATAGTCACTTCATATTAAACTCCACATAAGTATACAACCCAACACACAAGCAATTATTATACTATGAACACTCGTATTATACATCTCTCAACTTCTTACGGCCACTCACAGTTTACAATGAACACTTTAAATTTCTCTTACAACTTTTTCCATTTCTTTCGACCACTAAAAGACTTAAAATGGCTTCTTACATCCTGCTCATTTTTAAAAATTTCTTACGATAAATTCACAACTTACAATAACGCTCTTAAACATCTCGTAACTTCTTGCATCTTTTACGACCACCTCTCGCTTGGCAATGTTATGCAATGACGTCATCGACCATACCAGCCGGTGCATTTAGGAAACTAGTAGGCTATTATGCATTGAATTGAATTACAAAGCTATTATTTTGCATTTACGAATACTAAATTATTAGTATGCATTTAAGAAAACTAGGCTATTATTTGCAGCAACCTTTTTTTTTCTAGAGATAAATTAATTCTCTCTCTCTCTCTCTCTCTCTCTCTCTCTCTCTCTCTCTCTCTCTCTCTCTAGAATGCACACTGATGACCAAAGCCAAGCAAGTATTTAGCTTATGGAATGCAGAAAATCTTATTACAGAGCGTGGACTAGTGGAAACAAGAGCATTCATAACAGATTTTTTTTAACCCGTGGGCTTCGGCTATGGGAAAGCCGAGAAGTGGCCGAGAAACGACAAAATTACACTGCATTTTGAGACTAAGAAAAAACAGGGAATGTACATCAAAGTACTCCTCTCATAACCAAAAAGCCGTTAAAAATATTTACTTTTACTCAAACTCCATTCTTTTTGGGTGGTGTTTGTCACAAAATAAACAGTCTCGTGACGTGTGGTATCTAGCCAATAGTCGCTTGTTGTCTACTATAGAGAATTCGACGAGTGATTATTGTATGGATAGCTAAGTCAGTCTGCCATGACCCTAGAGCACCACCTTTGACAAAAAAGTCAACCTGAAGATAACTCACCCACCACAATGACCTCGGACATTCATGGTGGGTTGCGCTATGCCACCACCGACTACAATTAGCTCGAATTAGGTGTTTTATGGAGACCCTTTTTAGGGTCCACCGTACCACAGCCCCGACTCGTGAAAGCCCTGAAAAGGGTCTCCCAACGTTCTCGGGTTAAAGAAACATAATCGTCGTGCAGTTGATGCTCACAGTTTCGTAAGAAAAATCCTCAAGGAGGGCGCCCTCCTGGGCACACAGTATGTCCTATGTCTTTGAAATTTAAATATGTTGTTTGTTGGTGTAAATGTATGACATTCTGTGAATTTCGTGAAATTTAGATGAATATGTAGGGGAGACTCAAACGGAGCATAAAATCTTATATTTGTTTCACAGACCTAAGAGTCCTTAGTTTCAATGCGCGTAGCCTAAGAAACAAATTTGATGAACTGCGATGTCTTGCTCTGACAGAAAACTTTGACGTAATTGCTATAACCGAAACATTTATCGACACCACTAATATTGATTTAAGTTCCGAATACAACATAGATGGCTACAGATTCTTCAACAATGATCGTGTAAACCGTAGAGGGGGTGGTGTCGCCCTTTTTGTCAAAAGCTACTTGCGACCCACTGACAAAACACCAAGAAAGAGTAACGTTGAACATTTGTGCGTGCGAGTAAACATTGCAAAAGTCAATTTAAATATATCTGTCACTTACAGGCCTCCGGGGCAATCACTCGATGCCGATCTTGAAATGTACAGCGTCTTAAGGCAGTCACTTAATAACAGCGACTCACTGATACTAGGAGACTTTAATCTCCCCCATATCGACTGGGCGACACTGTCGGGTACAGAAGGTGAGTCCCATAGAATGATCGAATTTCTAGAGGAAAATGATCTCAGCCAAATGGTTTCTGAACCAACTCGACAAAATAACATACTTGACCTTGTTATAGCGACCCAAGATCACCTAGTCAGTAATGTCACGGTAGGAGAACACCTCGGTTCCTGCGATCATAAACTAGTGCGCGTTGACATTAGAGCTCAAACATCGGTGACTGAAAATAAAGTAAAGGTGCCCAATTTCAAAAGAGCCAACTTCGTAGAAATCCGACGAAAACTAATAGATATGCAACTATCAGATGACGGCAATGTAGAGGACGCCTGGCTAAACTTTAAAAATCACTTACTCACTCAGCAGGACACATTTGTCCCCTTGTGCGAGAAGCGAATTAACACTAATAAAAGTCCACCTTGGTTTAATAGCGAAATTAAACACTCAGTCAGGGAGAGAAAATTGTCTTACAGGTTAAAGAAAGAGCAAAGCACGCCCGAAAACATTAGACTTTACAATGATGCAAGGCGACGAGTAAACAGATTAGTGCGTCAGGCAAAGCGTAGATATGAAGAAAATATTGCAGCCAACTGTAAAAATAGTCCGAAATCCTTCTTCAGTTACATAAACAACAGAAAGGCGATCAGAAGTGGAATTGGACCTTTAACAAACAGCGACGGTGCACTAGTGACTGACAGCCAACACGTTGCAAACCTATTAAATAATTAATTTTCCTCGGTGTTTAATAATAACAGTCCTCCCACCACCACCACCAACACCAGTACTAATGTAAATCCCGAGCATGCATTGTCTAACTTTGAAATAAAACCCGATGAAGTCCTTAAAGCCCTCAAATCACTTTAAACAAATAAAAGTCCTGGACCTGATAAAGTATATCCAACTCTGCTGAAAGAAACAAAGAGCGAAATACTCTCCTCCTTCACAACCGTATTTAATATGTCCTTGCGACAAGGCATCGTCCCTTCAGATTGGAAAAAGGCTAACGTGACACCGATTTTTAAGAAAGGAGACAAAAAAGTACCAGGTAATTACAGGCCCATTAGTCTAACTTCGGTTGTAGGTAAGCTACTTGAGGGCATAATTAGAGACAAAATTGTGAGTTACCTTGAAAGCCACTCATTAATTGGGGACTAACAACATGGCTTTCGAAACAAAAGATCCTGCCTATCAAATCTATTAACCTTTTATAACGACCTTTTCACTGTTTATGACGTAACCAAATCACTGGACGTAGTCTATCTTGATTTCAGAAAGCGTTTGATAAAGTCCCGCATCATAAATTACTTTACAAATTAAAGCAAATAGGTATTGACGGTCAAGTAAACCAATGGATCGCGAATTGGTTGAGCAACAGACAACAAAGAGTAGTGATTAACGGATTTAACTCAGAGTGGGCGCCGGTCACTAGTGGCGTCCCTCAGGGCTCGGTTCTTGGCCCAGTGCTCTTCATTATTTACATCAACGACGTGGATGTTGGACTCAATAACCGCATTAGTAAATTTGCAGACGACACAAAGATTGGTAACTCGGTTCTCACTGACGAAGACAGGCAAAGCCTCCAAGAGGATTTGCACAAAATTTCAGCTTGGTCGGATAGATGGGAGATGCCCTTTAACGTAGACAAGTGCCAGGTCCTTCAAGTTGGAACGAGGAATAAAAAGTTCGATTACGAAATGCGCGGCGTTAAACTCAAAAGCGTTCAATGCGTCAAGGACTTGGGGGTCAAAATCGCGTCAAACCTCAAATTCTCACAGCAATGCATCGATGCAGCAAATAAAGCGAACAGAATGTTGGGCTTCATTAAAAGAAACTTTTTATTTAAGAATAAAGATGTAATACTCCCACTCTACAACAGTTTAGTCAGACCCCACTTGGAATATGCGGTACAGTTTTAGTCTCCCCACCATGCAAAGGATATTGCTAAATTAGAAGGTGTTCAGCGTCGGGCAACGAAAAGTATCCCTTCCTTGCGCAACAAATCCTACGAAGAAAGGCTTTCTACCCTTAACATGTTCCCTCTTGAGAAACGTCGCCTCCGAGGAAAACTGATCGAATGTTTTAAAATACTTAATGGTTTCACGAATGTAGACAGATCAACATTGTTTATGATCGATGACACTTTGCGCACGAGGAACAATGGCGTAAAACTCAGATGTAGACAAGTAAATTCAGACTGCACCAACTTTTTCTTCACCAACGTTGTAGTGCGAGAATGGAATAAGCTCCCACCATCAGTGGTCCAGTGTAACACGACTGACTCCTTCAAAAATAAGCTCGACCGTCACTTCCTTTAACTTAATATCAACTAGAGTAGAAATGCAACGATTTTGGAGTCTTCTGATTAATGTAAAATCACTTAGGTTTAAGGACAGACCACCAAGTCTGGACCATGGGGTCTGTGTGGTCTTATTTTCTATGTAAATTTTGTTTTTAGTTAATTACTTTGAAAAAAAATACCATATAACATTTGTGTATATGTGTACATTTCTCATTTTGTAGTTTTTTTTTTTTTTCGGCCTCGAAAAAAAAAATCACTAATAATTTTCTCCACTTTTTCTCCCGTTTCCTTTTACCTTTTTTTAAATGTACAAAATGAGAAAAATTGCCATTTAGTTGTAGTTTATATTGATACCTTACCAAAGACTATCAGACTGTTGATTTTGTGAATTTTTTTGAAGTGAAAAAAACACATTATCGAGATTTTGGCTCCTACATTTTTTTTTTTGTTGTTGTTGTTGTTGTTTTCCATTTCATGTGTTTTGCCATTTTTATTCACTTGACTGGCATGAAATCTTCACATATGATTGTTTATACCTTGTTCACTTACTGGAGAAGGATAAGGCATCTGGTCCCCCTTTATAAAAAAAAAAGTTATCACTCAAAGGTGGTGGTGGTGGTGGTCGCGGTGAGTTCGGTGTGAAGATAGAGTCGTGACTCTTGCTTCTAGCGTTGCTTTCTTGCGTGTTTCCTGGGTCTTCATTTTGTTCCAGAAGCCTTCTTTATGTTCATAACTCTGCTCATGGTTGTTTTGCGCTTGTACGTCATTATAAAGACGTTTTTGGGTTATAGCGCAGCGAAATTTTTCAACGTCCTCCCCAATCAACGTCTGTGGGAGAACTGAGCAGCAGAGTACGCATTTCACATTCGGCAGCTGTCACGAGTGGATAGAGGGATGATGAATGACAAAATTTACAGGGAAATAGACTTTCTAATGTGAATTTTACGTGCGTACAAGCCTTGAGAAATACCACGTGTGTTGGCGCGCTATAGCGTAACAGCGCGGGGCATTGAAATATCTTAAAGGGACTCTGTTATTTTTAATATTCTACATGAATATGCTTCATTACCTGGTAGTACATAGCATCCCCGACATGTTGAGCGAGAAAAACTAATTTAGTCAGTTTAAAAAAATATTCGTAAAAAAAATATACCCCTGGCGCCTCTCTTAAGTAATATCTCTCTCACACTCACACACACTCCTTGCTCCTTACACACACACACACACACACACACACACACACACACACGTCACATATAAATCGAATGTAGCTCTGCTGGATAGTTGCCGTCTTTCGCTAGCGGCGTCCGAAACCTTTTGGAAACTGTGTCAACACTTGTGTCCCACGACTGTACGGTAGGCTATTTTTGCTCATAACAATTTTCAGGTTGTTATATTTCTTAAGAGCCAATTCCACAGTCCATCGCAGTGGCTTTGTAATCGCCCGAACGAAACTTTAGTCTTTTACACTCCGTAATGGTTAGGTTTTCGATGCAGCACCACACACACAAGATATGTCCCGTATGATTTCCTCAGAAGTATTAACTTATGCATGAACACAAAACACTACGCAATGAATTTTCTAAGTCTTTGGTGTTGATTTGCAGGCTTACTAACACATCATGGCGAACTGTGAAAGAGGCCATTAGTCCATTTTAGAGTTTCCAAGCTATACAGGAATGATTCATGTTGACCTGAAGGCTTTGACGAAATGTGAAAAAAAATATATATCATGTAGGCTAGGCTATTTTTGCATATAAACTTTTTTTCTTTGTTTCTTAGTTTTTTGTAGTTTCAAGATATGATATCGACCTGAAGGGTTCGACGTGACAGTAACATTATAATGTAGGCTAATCTGTTTTCGAACTGAATTAAACTTTTTTGGTCTTATATTTATGAGTAATATGTTCAAGTTTCTAAGATATATAGGCATGATTCATATTGACATGAAAGCTTTGATAAGGTATGAAACTAATAATGTAGGCAAGTCTATTTTTCCATTTAAACCTTTACGTTATTGTATATCCAAGTCCTCTTTTTATTTAAGTTCCAAGCCATGATATTGACCTGATGGCATATAGCATATGGTACTTTGCTATATCTCTCAAGTTCTCAACCCTTTCCAGGCTTCCCCGATAAAAATAAAAGCATTACCAATCTATTACTGGAACGAAACACTCACATTCGTCCATCTCTTAACTAAGAAAATGATCCAACATTAAAATCTTACCACAACAGGCTGGGCGGCTTCCACCTTGAGCTCTTCCAAGCTGACGGGTACGTGGCACTGGTAGATGCCTGCGTCAGCCGCAGACACACCTTCAATCTGCAACAGGTGACATTACATTCATGTAATCTTATACTAACGACTAACTAACTACTAAATAATGAAGTACTACTCTTCTCTCAATTATTTCTATAATCCATTTCTTTTATGATCTTTATTATTTTTTTTTTATAGCAAAGGAAACAAAGGAAAATAAAAAGCTCGCATAGCCCTGCTCTTGCATAAGCAAATTGAGTTGCCCACAAGAGATCAATTTCGGATGGAGGGGTGCCTTGATACTTATCTAACTGATAGCACATCCATGCTCATTGTTTTATGCTGCCAATTACGCCACCTTTACCTGCACACATTTACCTGGCTGCCTCACTGCCACCCAGCCCACCCTCCCGTTCCCTGCTAACAGGAATGGGAAATATGATGGAGACAGCTGCTATTGATGCTGTTATATGTATAGTGGGCAGTGATAGGCTATACTATTTGTTGCTATTGTTGACATAGTAAATTGCTTGAGGTATCAGTTATTTCTTTCATGAAACAGTGAGAGGCTAGTGTTTGTTGCTATTGTTAACATAGTAAATTGCTTGAGATATCAGTTATTTGTTTCATGAAACAGTGAGAGGCTAGTGTTTGTTGCTATTGTTGACATAGTAAATTGCTTAAGATATCAGTTATTTGTTTCATGAAACAGTGTGAGGCTAGCGTTTGTTGCTATTGTTGACATAGTAAATTGCTTAAGATATCAGTTGTTTCATGAAACAGTGTGAGGCTAGTGTTTGTTGCTATTGTTGACATAGTAAATTGCTTGAGATATCTGTTATTTGTTTCATGAAACAGTGGGAGGCTAGTGTTTGTTGCTATTGTTAACATAGTAAATTGCTTAAGATATCTGTTATTTGTTTCATGAAACAGTGAGAGGCTAGTGTTTGTTGCTATTGTTGACATAGTAAATTGCTTAAGATATCAGTTATTTGTTTCATGAAACAGTGGGAGGCTAGTGTTTGTTGCTATTGTTGATAGTGTTCTTTGCTTAGTATACTTGATATTTGTTAAATGATACATGTTATATGTTGCATAATTAGGCCCTTATTCTTAGATGCTGTCGGCTCTCACATTAAGTATTTCAAAAAGGTTGAAAAAAGTGAATCGGATTTTCATGAATTTTCATTTTCACGTTCATAAAACAGCTGCTGTGTCAAACGTTGAGATGATTCTTTATTCATATTGATTAAAAGACGAGAATAGCGGACATCACTTTATTGAAGAGGAATAGAATAATCTTTGGGATACTTTTCAACAACGAAGTCATTTAATCAATACACACACGAAAAAAAAAAACGTATTGCACTTAATGAGCGTTATCAAATGACATATAGATTAGAAAACTGACTTCTGAGAGGTTATATTCTGTTCTCTGAACCACTAGCATATTGTTCTTTTCGTTGTTGACAAGTATTCTAAAGCTAGCGATTCAGGGAACAGAATTTTACTCCTTAGGAGTCAGCTTTTATAATATATGCGTCATTTCATGACGCTAATTTAATGCAATACGTTCATTTTTGTATAAGAATTCCTAATATACAATACAAAAAAGCACATCGGTAATTATAACTAACAGATTGTTTGACTTTTTTGGTAACACGTCAGTTTCTGAAGCTTATGAAAATATTCCGTTGAAATATCATTGCAAAAACTGATCTCTTTTTATGATTTTCGTATATCATGAGCGGGTGTGGGTGTGGGGGGGGGTGATTTCATGGCTTTACATTCCTGGGAACATTGCATTCATAGCATATTTTGGTTTTAACATATAAAGCTTTAATTTAGAAGGGGAAATATTAGGCTACGTTACGAAACAGTTGTCCTCAGTGCCAATTCCATTGTTATAACATTGTATAAATAACATACAGGTGAGAGTTTAGTAGAAGTACGTATTGCCATAGTGCTTAATGGCATTGACATCTGTTCGTTGGTTATTATTTTAAAATTTAACAGAAGTACATATTGTTATAATGGTCAGTGGCAGTGAAAACTGATCTTCCACTATTATTTTCGTATTTCATAGCATAATAATAATAACAGCATTTTTGAAATCAAAATTTTTTTTCAGAAAGGGGCAGTACTAGGCTACGCTACGAAACGATACTCCTCCGATTATTTATCAGTGCCAGTTCCATCGTTTTATCATTGCATGACACTTCACACAATACGCATATTGTTTAAATGGTTGAGCCCAATGAAAACTGCTCTACGGTTATTATTATTTTTTTTAAAGTTATATATTATATACATGTAGCTTGCAAATGTATTTTAAGCTGTTGATGTAAGCTCGTCGCTGATTGGACAGCGGTTTGAGGCAGTCATTTTTGCCTCTTGATGTTCGGGTATATAAAGGCCGCGTACCCGATACACTGCAGTCGGGCGAGCAGCTGTGGGGTCCTTCTGCGGCGGCGTGGTTGACCCGCCTGGGTATCCTCGCTTTGGGCCCCCCCGCAGCAGTCAAGTCGACCGGTCGGCTGCTCGCCCGTGCACCGCTACGGGTGTCTACTGGGCGCCTGCCCTGAGAGCCCGTGCCTCCGTCGCTGCTTGCCGGGTGTTACCCGTGGCTGTGGCGGCGGCGGAGGCGTCCCTACACCCGCCGGGACTTGAATTGCCCGCCCCCCCTTACAGGGCCGTCTTTTGGCCAAAGGCCCTGTCCCCCTATTAAGGGGGTAAATCTTAAGAGGATGCACTGCAGTGGAACGCCAACACTCGTCGAGCGAGCAACTCTCCTGGCCTTTGAGCCAGCTTATAGACTGCTGAGTTGCTCGCTCGGCTCCGGCTACGGGTGCAAAATGCACCTGGCCCCGACCAGCTAGGCAGCGCCTCATGGCCTGACGCCTAGCTCCTCTGCAGGGCTCTCTACATAGCCCCTCCTGCCAACGTGCAGGTAAACATAAAACAATAACAACAACAACAACGATGCACTGCCAGTGGAACGCCAGCACTCGTCGAGCGAGCAACTCTCCCGGCCTTTGAGCCAGCTTATCCCGTGGGCTTCGGCCATGGGAAAGCCGAGAAGTGGCCGAGAAACGGCATCATTACACTGCATTTTGAGACTAAGAAAAGAGCATGGAACGTATCTCAGAGTACTCCTCTCATAACCATAAAGCCGTTAAAAATATTTAAACTCAAACTCCATTCTTTTTGGGTGGTATTTGTTACAAAATAAACAGTCTCGTGACACGTGGCATCTAGCCGAGAGTCGCTTGTTGTTTACTATAGAGAATTTGACAAGTGATTACTGTATGGATAGCTAATTCAGTCTGCCATGACCTTACAGCACCACCTATGACAAATAAGCCAACCTCAAGATCAATTACCCTTCACATTGACCCAGGGCATGCATGGTGGGTTGCTCAATGCCGCTACCGCCTGCAATTAGCTCGAATTAGGTGTTTTGAGCCGAGCCCCATACGGGGTCCACCGTTTCAGTGGACCGACTCGCGGGAGCCCAAAAATGGGTCCGCTGACGCTGCCGGGTTATAATAGACTGCTGAGTTGCTCGTTCGGGTCCGGCTACGGGTGCAAAATGCACCCGTGCCCCCCAACCAGCTAGGCAGGGCCTCATGGCTTGACGCTTAGCTCCTCTGCCGGGCTCTCAACATACCCCCTTCTGCCATCGTGCAGGTAAACATTAAAAAAAAAAAAAAATGCACTGCCATCAGTGACACGCCAGTCCTCGTCGGGCGAGCAGCTTGGCCGGCCCTTCCGCCGGTTGTAGACTGCCTGGGGCCATATTCAGAGAGCAGGTTGTAAGCCTTACAACGGTGGAAGGCCGAGGTACAACCTCCGCCGAATTCAGGAAGCATCCGGGAGGTTAAGGAGTTGTAAGGAGGATGTAAGTTACGACCTCGACGGAGTTGGTGTAACTCTTACAACCTTCTTTATATTGACATGAAATATGTCATAATTAGTGTTTCTTGACAAATAAATAAAAGTAAGAGGTAATATGGGAAATTCCTTCCATAAAAGCGAGATGGTACAGGGGTTGCGTTTGTTTACATCCTCAGTCAGACCACTGCCAGCACCCACGATGGAGATTCTTATCGCTGTTTTGCATGACCGTGCTTTAAGGAGAGAAAGGAGAATACGGGATCGCCTTGACCCTCTCTCCGTGAGTGATGCAGAGCTCATCAGTTAGTACAGACTCCCTCGACAAGAGATCACTCGGCTGATAGCGGAGCTTGAGCCCTATCTACAGAGGAGGACGAGGAGGGCACACGCCATCCCCCACCTGCACACAGGTGCTGCTGGCACTGATAATGTATGCCAGCGGCTCTTTCCAACAAGTTATTGGAAACATTACCGGTAAGTTTCTTATTAGCAATAATACCAGCGGTAAGAACCCCTGAATACGACTTCCAACTCAGTGTAGCCACTGAGTCTTGTAGTAGCAGTATCCTTATAACCCTTCATAGTTAAACTAGGCGTTTGATATCACCAAGCTTCACCTAGACTCCTAGAGGTATCTGTAATGTAATCGAACCATATCCTTAATGAAAAAAAATGAGTGTCCAGGAATTTTCGGAACATTCTCCCGCTGTAAAGACACAGCCTCTCTTTGAGTCCCCACAAGGTCGGAAATAAGGTCCCGTACTTTATTTACATTAAGAAGCTGAGGTGCCACCTTAATCTCCTCCATGAAACCTAGAATAAAAAAAATGCAAAAATTTAAGTAAACCCAAAAATTTCATCAAGTGTTGTGATGTTTATCTTGGAATGGTAGAGTGAAAGCAGAGGGTTTTTGGCAAAAATAGTGTACAAAAGAAACCTAATACATATAGCACTCTACTTCTCATGCTGCTGTAAACAACAATGTTTCTCTTATATTCATCTGTTAACCCATTACAGTTAAGCAAATGACATATAACGTCTCATTCTTTAGTCATTAAACTCTCATGCCGCTGATAGCGTCTTATTTTAAAATATTCGTTCATGAGAATGAACACTTATGTACTTCAACGGAAGGTGTGCACAGTTTAAGGCTTTAAACCAAATACAAATAAAATGCACCGTTTTTTTTCAATAACTACCATAATACGATGTTACTATATCATTCACCTTGACTCAAGGCTGCTATCAGATATTATTGGGATTCTCCGCTCCTCGCCTTCAATCACCATGACAGTAAACTCTCCCTGCGGTGTACCACTTGTGGAGGGATGGGTACCTTCTTGAGCAGGACCCAGAGCCTGGGAGGGAAGGCACTGTGTAGCACCAGCTGCATCTGAAATATAGTTAGGAAAGGGTTTTATCACAACCACATGTAAAGTTGGGGATATATGATAAGCTGCATGTGGCCTCAGTGCTTATCTCCAACACGTCAGCCCCTTGAGCCCATGGTATGCCGGAACATACTGTCCTGCTGGGACACAGGGCCAGTGTGACATCCAGGTTGCCACACTTTACCTTTCCCAGGTACACATTTATGAATCCACCAGAAAGGGAAGGATTAACATCTGGGTGAACTGTCACTGATGATTCTAGGACCAAATCTTGTTTGGAATAGGTCTGTGTCTAAAATTCGTATGCAATTGTTCATCAGGGATAATGTTTGTATGAAAAAAGTTTGTATGGAAAAGTTCGGATGCAAAAGTTAGTATGGTGTTTGTACGATATAAAGTACATATGGAAAATATTCGTAATGACGTAAGTTCGTCTGGACAAAATTTATATCCTATGTATTTTATTAGTAGCCATTTCTGTGTTCTAATATTAATTCCTGCTTTGAGACTATGTATAGGCAAAGAAACATACGGAAAATGGTTAATCAAGTCACTTACTCAAAGAACCACCCTCGCTGTCAGGAATGGGCAGACTTGCATACCCTGTGGGAGAAAGAAGGTCGAGCAGGGCCTCCTCAACTTGGGAGAACTCCTCTCTAGGGGGTCCCCCACCTGTTGGCATGAACAACTATTATATATATAGGCATTTCATTGGATATTTTGTTTTAAAAAAAATGTATGTGCAGCTAATCCACATACCTTGTCTGCCAATTCTTGGTCGATATATAATATCAGCCAATGAGCAAACAATGTTAAAGTAAGTGTACAGGCTCATTTGGTAGAGTGACCTTCTCCTCAGAGCCATGTTATAGCAAATAACAGACTGATAATGTAGAAAGTCCTGGATATACCGAAACATGTCTATTTGAATAATATAAATATATACTAAGAATATACTAAGATGGGACCAGATGGAATCTCGGGACAAGTGCTAAAAGGGTGTATAAATAAATTATTGGAACCACTTTATGACATAATAACATGCTCTATAAATACGGAAGAACTGCCCTTAGAATGGAAAGGAGCGCACATTGTACCAATTTATGGAAGTGGAGATAAAATTGAACCACTAAATTACAGAGCAGTCTCTTTGACAAGTGAAATGTGCAATATTTGTGAAAGTATAATACAAAAATAAAGGGTCGAACATTTAGAAAAGGAAAACACGATAGGCTAAATAAGGGACAGTTTGGATTTAGAAAAAGGGAATTCGTGTGTCACCAACTTTCTATGTTTCTATTCAAGAGCAATAGACGTGATGCAAGAAAGAGAAGGATGGGCTGATTGTGTATATCTCGATCTGAAAAAGCTTTTGACAAGGTTCCACACAAAAGGTTAATCTAGAAGCTATAGCAGTGGGGATGAATGGCGGGAAAGGTTATCGAGTGGATGAAGGATTACTCTATGGAAAGAGAAATGAGGAAGGTGATTAGAGAGGATAAACCAAACTGGGGGAAGGTAGAGAGTGGAGTTCCTCAAGGCTCAGTCGTGGCACCAATAATATTCATGTTATATATAAATGATAGAGATGGGTATAAAAAGTTATATGGGCCTTTTTTGCGGACGATGCAAAGTTAGTAAGAAAAGTGAGGACGCAGGAAGACTGTGGAGAGCTGCAAAAAGACCTGGACAGAGTGTACAGATGGAGCCAGTTATGGGAGATGGAATTTCATGCAAACAAGTTCCATGTTATGGAAATGGGAAAAAAAAGACCAAGGAAAACATACAGGAAAGAAGAAGAAGACGGGAGAGAGGAGAGCTGATCACCCTGTACAAATTGATTCATAATTTTGATGAGGTGGATATAACTCTTCTTAGCTGCGAAAACGCAGGGGCTGAGATGACATGGAAAGAAACTTAATAAAGGAACCTGTTTGAGTAACTCACATGGATGGCGCAACTGGTTAGAGCGCTGCGCTGCCAGGCTTCACGGTCTGACAGGGCGGCGGTTCGAGCTTGCTCAGGCCGGAGTCTTTCCGTTGACTAGGAGTGGTACCTGTCCTCTCTTGAGGAAGGGAGATGGGGTGTGTGGTGTGTGAGGTCCTGGCAGTACCCATAGTTCAAAGATACAGAGGACTTGCTCACGTCGAAAGGGTACCTCCTGGTGATTACGATTCCAAACCTTAAACCTTAAGC
>NC_066514.1:12090572-12113072 GCF_024679095.1 Eriocheir sinensis | reverse complement strand
AACTGCGGCTCAGCACTCGAGATCTCTCTCCTCTGGCCTCTCTCTCTCTCTCAGCGATCTCTCTCTCAACAAGACCGAAAAACCTATGTCTCTCATTATTTATCACAGCTGGGTGTACTTCAAGGGCGAAGGTTACTGTTTGGAGAATACCTTACGAATTTGGATATTGCGTGGCTCTTTGTGTTTTGGGCGGCTGAAGTGACACATCAGAGTTCGTCGGGGAATCGCACAACAGACAGTACGGGTCAGAGGAAAGACTAAAGGGAGAATATTGCAACGTCCTCTATGAATCGCCAAGCTCAATCTAATGTTCCTATGTCAAGATGTTAAATCTTATCAAATACACTGAGATGGCTGACGTTGTATACATACATTTTTTTACAGCGTAAATGGATAGGAAGTTGTCAAGGGAAAAGAGAAAAAGACAATGGAAAAAGCAGAAATGAATTGCTCCTATAAATTAGGACAGACAGACCCGGCTACAAACTTCATATAATGTTCCAGGTTTAAAGAATAACTTCAACTACAACAGTATGACGGTGATATTATTTGCGGTCGGATGCACTACATACATACAAAATACACGTCTATACATTTTTTTTTTTTTTTTTTGAGCCCTTAGTAGTTTGCTTAAGAGTGAAGCCAGCAGTATAGACTTCTTCTTCAACATGTATTTACTTAAATGTTACTAAAATGTGTTACTGCTGCCGGGCTGACGTTGTGTTGCGGTGCATTTAAGTGTTACATAAATGAACTTTTGTGTTACCTGATTTTGAAGTAACGCATAATGGCCCCTCAGTTGTGTTGCTTGTCCAGTGTTACTTAAAAGGTTACTTATAAATTTGCTGATTATCTTGTGTTGCAGGCGTTTTTTAGTGTTACATGAGGACCTACAGCAAAGGAGACAACTCAAGGGCACCAAATAGTAAACCTTAATCAAAAAAAGCCAGCTACTCGCTGCTCCTAAAAAGAATCCAAAGAGGTGGCCGAAAGATAAGTCAGTTTCGGGAGGAGAGGTATCCTGATACCCTCCTCTTGAAAGAGTTCAAGTCGTAGGCAGGAGGAAATACAGATGAAGGAAGATTGTTCCAGAGTTTACCAGCGTGAGGGATGAAAGAGTGAAGATGCTGGTTAACTCTTGCATAAGGGGTTTGGACAGTATAGGGATGAGCATGAGTAGAACGGCGAGTGCAGCGGGGCCGCGGGAGGGGGGGGAGGCATGCAGTTAGCAAGTTCAGAAGAGCAGTCAGCGTGGAAATATCGATAGAAGATAGAAAGAGAGGCAACATTGCGGCGGAATTTAAGAGGTAGAAGACTATCAGTATGTGGAGGAGAGCTGATGAGACGAAGAGCCTTTGCCTCCACTCTGTCCAGAAGAGCTGTGTGAGTGGAGCCCCCCCACACATGAGATGCATACTCCATACGAGGGCGGACAAGGCCCCTGTATATGGACAGCAACTGTGCAGGGGAGAAGAACTGGCGGAGACGGTACAGAACGCCCAGCCTCGAGGAAGCTGATTTAGTAAGAGATGAGATATGAAGTTTCCAGTTGAGATTTTGAGTTAAGGATAGACCGAGGATGTTTAGTGTTGAGGAAGGTGATAGCTGGGTGTTGTCAAAGAATAGGGGATAGTTGTTTGGAAGATTGTGTCGAGTGGATAGGTGGATAAACTGTGTTTTTGAGGCGTTGAAGGACACCAGGTTCTTCTTGCCCCAATCGGAAATAATAGTAAGGTCTAAGGCTAAGCGTTCTGCAGCCTCCAGCCTTGAGTCGTTAAGTTCCTGAAGGTGGGTCTTCTATTAAAAGAAGTTGAATAATGCAGAGTGGCATCATCGGCGTAGGAATGGATAGGACAGTTCGTTTAGGAAAGAAGATCATCAATGAACAACAGAAAAAGTGGGAGATAGGACAGAACCCTGTGGGACACCACTGTTAATAGATTTAGGAGAACAGTGACCGTCTACCACGGCAGAAATAGAACGGTCAGAAAGGAAACTGGTGATAAAGGTACAGAGAGAAGGATAGAAACCGTAGGAGTTTAGTTTAGAAAGCAAAGATTTGTGCCAGACCCTATCAAAAGCTTTTGATATGTCCAGCGCAATAGCAAAAGTTTCACCGAAACGGCTAAGAGAGGATTACCAAGAGTCAGTTAAGAAGGTTAGGAGATCACCAGTAGAACGCCCCTTGCGGAACCCATACTAGCGATCAGATAGAAGGTCAGAAGTGGAAAGGTGGTTTTGAATCTTACGGTTAAGGATTGATTCAAAAGCTTTAGATAGACAAGAAAGTAAAGCAATAGGACGGTAGTTTGAGGGATTGGAGCGGTCACCCTTCTTAGGTACAGGCTGTGTGAAGGCATACTTCCAGCAAGAAGGAAAGGTAGATGTTGACAGGCAGAGGCGAAAGAGTTTGACCAGGCAGGGTGACAGCACGGAGGCACAGTTTTTAAGGACAATAGGAGGCACTCCATCAGGTCCATAAGCCTTCTGAGGATTGAGGCCAGAGAGGGCATAGAAAACATCATTTTGAAGAATCTTTATAACAGGCCTAAAGGAGTCAGAGGGGGGATGAGTAGGAGGAATATGCCCAGAATCGTCCAGAGTGGAGTTTTTAGAAAATGTTTGAGAGACGAGTTCCGCCTTAGAGATAGATGATACGGGCGTGTTGCCGTCAGGACTGAGTGGAAGGAAAGATGAAGAAGTGAAGTTGGAGGAGATGTTTTTGGCTAGATGCCAGAAGTCACGGGAAGAGTTAGAGAAAGCAAGGTTTTGACATTTTCTATTAATGAAAGAATTTTTGGTTAGTCGGAGAATAGATTTGGCACGATTTCGGGCAGAAATGTAAAGTTCATAATTAGCATTAGTTTGAAGGCTCTGGTATCTTTTGTGAGCTACCTCTCTATCATTGACAGCACGAGAACAAGCGTGATTAAACCAAGGCTTTTTAGCGTGAGGAGTAGAGAAAGAACGAGGAATGTATGCCTCCATTCCAGAGACAATCACCTCTGTGATGCGCTGAGCACACACAGAGGGGTCTCTATCCTGGAAGCAATAATCATTCCACGGGAAATCGGAAAAGTACATCCTCAGGTCGTCCCACCGAGCTGAAGCAAAATGCCAGAAGCATCGCCTCTTCGGTGGGTCCAGAGGATGTACAGGAGCGATAGGACAGGATGCAGAAATAAGATTGTGATCGGAGGAGCCCAACGGAGAGAACAGTTTAACAGAATAAGCAGAAGGGTTACTTTTTTTTATGTTTTAACATAACCGCCTTTGAATGTGATGCACTTCTCCAATCTCGTCTTCAGTTATGAAATTCCGTCCCTGAAGAATGGTGGGTGAATCACTTGTGAAAAGTCACCGTGTAACTCAATAGAAAATGCTGAAAGGATACCAGCCCATGCATTACTTGTTGAAACCTATACCAACATGTTACAGCATTGGCGGGCTCCTGTCTCCACTCCTTCTTTGTTAGGCCGATAACTCATTGAATTCTCCTCTTAATATCAATCCCCTCAAAGATATGCAACTCTTCTAGACCTTATTGATTGTCGTTAATTTAGTATGAAGTATGAATTCCATTTCCATAACATTATGCCATATTTACTCCCTAGTATATGAAAGGAAAAAGATACCCTATGGCAGATCTGCATTAGTTTATAACTGCTCATTTGTACACCCATTCCATGACTTTTACATTACTTGCAGTGAAGACGCAGCAGAGCCAGCGAGCCAGCTCTTCGTAGGTCAGGGAGGTGTTGAGGCACCAACAGTAATAATTGTGCCTGAGCCCACCCTGCAGCCACAGACTGAGGAGGGGGGTGCCCGGGGGAAGGTGCCAGCTGAGGGGGATGCAGCAGCTGCTCAAGCAAAGGTGGCAGCTGCTGAGGAGGAGGCTGTAGCTTCAAGAGCTACAGCTGCAGCTGCACAGGCTGGGGAGGAGGCTGCACGGGCCATGAAGGCAGCCGCAGAGGAGGTGGCTGCTTGTGCTCGGGCCTTCGCAGGAGCTGCAAGGGTGCAGGAGGCAGCTGCGAGGGCGCAGGAGGCAGCTGTAAGGGCACAGGAGGCAGCTGCCAAAGAAAAAGCAGAAGCCATGCGGCTTAAACAAATTTTGCTCAAGTTGCAAATTGAAAGGGAAAGGAAAAACAAATAATATACCTAATAAAAGTAGAAGAGGATGCACGTAGTTCTATGATTGTGAAACCTTAGTTGTACTAGTTTAATTATGCTTATGCGGGAATGATACAGTGTACAAATGCACAGGAAAAATAGATTAAAATGGATGTGTAAAAAAGATGCAAAAAAAAAACACTAATAGATAATAAAAAGGCAATGTGTGAAGAGCTAGGGAGGAAGGTGAGAAATGACTTTCAGAATAATAGGGAGATGTTCTTGAAGGAAGTGAAGGGAGCATGAGAAAAGAATGAAAAGGTGTGTATGAACTATGAATGTAAAAGATGTGAATATTAATGTAATCATAAGTGTTGAAGGTATAAGAAGATTGAAGGAGTACTATGAGTGTTTGTAGAGTATTGACAACAAAGAGGGGAATGTTAATTTGCAAATGTTTACAAAAGGAATATGGGTTATAATGGATTGATAGATTGATTACTTTATTAATGCAAGTGGAACAGTACATTTGCATGTACTTGGCCAGTCGTGCTGAGGAACAGGCTTCAGTCTTCATTGCTAGAACGAAAAACAAATTAATTAGTAGGTAGTTTCATAATAATAATGATACGGAATAATGCAGATTCTTAAGAAATTAGTGTTTCCCAGATTATATTCCAAAAACATATATGTATAAAATATCTAACTTACTGAAAATGCAAGTTGCAGAATTCATCTCGATACAGGCGACCTTCATTCCGCTGACCACCTGGAAGTGGCGGCACAACTTGGACACCTTCAGGTTGTGCCACGGCAAGATCTGCTTCTTCAGCGTTAGGTTGAGCTACATCGAGAGGAATGGGAATATTCCTGTCCTTGCAGATGTTGTGGAGCATGCCGCATACATGAATCAGCTTGCACACCTTCACCGGGGGAGTTACTCGGACCTCGCTGTGTAGGACATGAAAGCGGCGCTTGAACTGTCCTATTCCCCGTTCCACAACACTCCGTGTCCGTTTGCGGGCCCTAACAGAAAATACAAATGATAATGGCAGTCAATGTTGAGTACTTATGTTCCATTAACTATGGGTAAATTCATTACTTGCCATACCTAGCTTGACTAAATTTGACTTTGCTTGACTAAATTTGACTGTTCTTGACAATTTTTTTTCAGTTTAACCCGGTAGCAGCGGGGATCATGTTTCTTAACCTGAGAACGTCGACAGACCCTTTTTAGGGCTTTGACGAGTCGTGGCTGTGGTACGGTGGACCCTAAAAAGGGCTCGCCATAAAATGCCTAATTCGAGCTAATCGTAGGCGGTGGTGGAATAGCGCAACCCACCATGAATGGCCTAGGTCAATGTGGTGGGTGAGTGATCTTGAAGTAGGCTTTTTTGTCATAGGTGGTGATGTAAGGTCATGGCATACTGAATTAGCTATCCATACAAAAATAACTTGTCAAATTCTCTATAATACACAACAAGCGACTCTCGGCTAGATGCCACGCGTCACGAGACTTTATTTTGTAACAAACACCACCCAAAAAGAATGGAGTTTGAGTAAAAGTAAATATTTTTAATGGCTTTATGGTTATAAGAGGAATACTCTGGTGTACATTCCATGCTCTTTTCCTAGTCTCAAAATGCAGAGTAATAATTTTGTCATTTCTCGGCCACTTCTCGGCTTTCCCATAGCCGAAGCCCACGGGTTAATGGTCCCTCCAAGCGAAAAAAATAAGAAAAAATCACTCCTCACACAAACCATTTCATAATATATATCAAAGCATTTGTGATCAGATAAGGTATCATCTGTTTTGAGGGGTTTATATCATGGCACAAATTTGACCCGTCGCTGCTACACAGTAAAGCCACAAATTTGTCCCGTCACTGCTACCGGGTTAATTACATTTTTTAAATTGAATTTTTTTTATTTGAGTCAACTTTTGTAATTTGAAAGTCAAGTATTTTAATTTAAAAGTTAACTTTTTTAAATTTGAAGGTCAACTTTTTTACTAGGAAAATCAACTCTTCAGATTTCAGCCATTTTTTTTTTAATTTAAAGATCTTTTTCCTTAAATTTGAAGGTGAAAAGGTGTATCATTTTCATTAAATCTGATGTACTTATTATTAACGTCATTAATTATTATTTAAGCTGATCTAATATGTGTATTTTTTTGTTGCCAGTTAATCTAGGTTAGGTTGAGTTTTTTCCTGTTGTATTTGCTATTTTCATTTTTTTTTTCTAAAATTAACCCAATTAATTTACTATTTTCATTTTTTTTAATATTCTAAAATTAACCCAATTAATTTACTATTTTCATTTTTTTTTATTATTCTAAAATTAACCCAAATAATTAGTATTTTTCGATCAGTCTAAACTTAGCCTAACCTATTATCCGAACTCTGTATATAACAGGTAAATGTTGTGATTGAGTCAGTTTGCTAATTGCACCTGGTAGTGCGTGGCATGTCAACTCTACAATTTTTTTTGCGGATCTCACGTTCAACATGTTTATTGTAAGAAACTATACTGATATCCAAAAGAAAAATAAAGACTATCTACTCACCTATTATAGCGTGACTGAGGTCTAGGCAGAGGTCGCAGGTAGGGTGTCAGGAGCCATGGCTTGCTGGGATAGCCACTGTCTCCCAACAAGTGACTACCTGGTGGCACATGCCCTCTCTGGAACAATTCTGCCACTCCACAGCCATTCAAAATACGTGCATCATGCACTGAGCCAGGCCACTTCGCTAGGATATCCAGTATTCAATAGTTGGCATCGAGTATGACCTGCACATTAATACTGTGATAGCCCTTGCGGTTGACAAACACGTCTTCCTCCTCCTTTGGTGCCACAATCCTTACGTGTGTCCCATCAACAACACCAATAACCCCGGGAAAATTTGCAATGTTGAGGAAGTCTGCCTTGTTGTCCTCAGTAACGTCTTGGGTGTTGGGTGATGAACTGCTTGATAATATTAACGTTTGCAAGGGCGTCAATGGTCTGGGTGATGGGTCTGCTGATGCTGGGTTGTGATGGGCCGAGGTCGTCGCTGCTGCACATTTGCATTTTTCCCGTGGCAAGATACCGCAGTGTGATGATCACCTTCATCTCCGGGGTGAGTGGGCATCTCCTCTTGGTTTCACTTGATAAGGCTTCCCTCACAAGATTAGTGACGTACAAAATACCTTCCTTGTCAAGTCTATATCTCCTGATAAGCTCAGCATCGCTGAGCTCGTTCAGTACGTCCCTTCTTCGAAAAGGCTGGGGAGCGTGTTGACGTTGGGCTACCATGTTGACACGCTTCTGACGGTCATAAGCAGAGTTATGGCAGGGTGAACCCGACCTCAGCGTCCCGCGCAATTTTATGGTAGTCCATAAGAGTTTGTGGTCGACCATAAGAGTTTCTGACGGAGGTATGTATGAAATGCGCCATTTTGTTCTGCTATGGCCGTCAGAAGAAGTTATGACGGTATGTAGAATACGGGCCCTGCAAGGCCCGTATTCTGCATAGTGCTTATGGTCGACCATAACTAACCGTCATAGCTAACATAATTTATGACCGTCAGTATAATGACCGTCAGAAGTCTTCTTCTTCTTCTTCTAGTCGTCGGCCATAGCGCAGTTAATTAACAACACCGTGAGCCGGTAGAACGCACCGCTCACAATTTGTTAACTTTAAATTTATGGAATAAAATATATTTTTGACATTATTTTCTTTGATTTAAATTATTTTGACCTCATATTATGACTTTTGGGAAAGTTAGACATAGTAAAATAGAAATTCGTTTTGAGAAAATGCGCTGAAACGTATTCTCGTTGAAAAATGTAAACAAAACTGTAGAAATTTCGAGATCATCGGAATGGAACTGGTAAGTCAGTTTTCATGTGTTAGCTTTAACAGATAAACACCCATTACACATTTTCGGTCTCATTCTGAGCACTTGGTATATATATATATATATATATATATATATATATATATATATATATATATATATATATATATATATATATATATATATATATATATATATATATGTATAAGACCAGGACCTTTTATAAACATAGGGGAAATATTTTCAAGACTATTGCGTGGCAGAGGTTGATGACTGACTCATGATTCAAGAAAGCAGCCGATTCACAAGAGGCTGCGTTATATGGTTATTCTTGTTACAGTGTTCTATACTAGAAAGCAGAAAATATAGTTTCCTATTCTCACTGAAGGCAATATATCTTGAATCAAGGCAAGTGCCATTCTGCACATAGAATGGAAGGGAGTCGATTTGAAAGACATCAAAGGTGTCAGGCGATCTCCTCGTATAGGTTTGGTGACATAGAAATTACGAGAATCGTGCAAAGCCGTTGTCCTGGAGGACACAGTTATTACATCCCTATATAAAGCTAAAAAATCAGGAACTGCAAGGCACAATAGATCTGGAGGCCGAACCTAGGTTTCCTTTAATGTACTTAACAACTGTTTGTCTCACATAATGGTTGGAGTTATGTATGTTTGCATGGGAGCCTGCAGACTCAACTTTAAACCTTGTATACTTGGACGTATGTGTCTCAATGCTAAGTCAAAATTCAACAATGCTTGTAGGAGCTTTTTTTCAATTCCTAATGCCAAAGTCTATAGAAAACTGGCGCACAACTTGGTTCAATACATCTACAGCTGAATATAACCTGTTAAAGGCAGATTGCATGGCATGCATATTACTTAACGATGTTGAATTTTTTATAATAAACATTTACCTAAATGAATCCATTCTCAGTTAATGACTCTAATACTCTATTTTTTTCCATGAATTGCGTCAACTTGAGCCTGGGTCGCAGTACCAAATAGGTTATTAGACAATGACCCTTAAAAATAATTATTTTTCGTTTTTTTTTTATAATTCATAGAAGCATGCAGCTTGTTTTGATTAGTAGTCATCATATAGTCTAAAAATTTTATTAGATGATGCAACAATGAACCGAATTCATTTTCAAAATTAAAGAGTGTCTTTTATTCCTATTACAGCTGGGTACTCAGGTGACATTTGAATAACATGTCAAGCTAAAGAAGCAGTTAAATTCCGTGCTTTATATAATGCTGTTAAACATCTTATGTGAGGATAAACGGCACTATACTCTCTGTCTGTGAGAACTATATATATATATATATATATATATATATATATATATATCTATATCTATATATATATATATATATATATATATATAGATAGATATAGATATAGATATAGAGATAGATAGATAGATAGATAGATAGTATGTTGGTGTGAAACTTAGGCCAGCACGTGTTGGGGACTCCTGTTGTGTTATTGAGTCGTCCATCGAAAGAGCCAAATAAATCTGTGGTTTACTTCGTCATATTTGCGCTTAATTATTGCACTTTCATCCTTATAGATTATTCCAGTTTTATATCGTATTGGCTTTGACACTACATTAGGCAACTCCTGTACTGTCGAAGAGCGAAGGATTTATCATGCCGACGTGGCTCTGTAAGTTTGAGGAGTAACCTGAGAAGGTAGGGCCTGTGAATCAGCTGTTTATTGCTGTTGTAGAACGAACATTATTTAATATATCATGAGTAGCAGTCACTTCTCCGCTACGAGTTATCATTTTCGGTAGAATTAGTCTTAGTACCAGGGCAATGCAGAAAATATTTTAGTGTCTGTTTTCTGATTTAAAGGGTATGCTCGCCTAACCGTTGGTCATTGTTGCTGCACATCGATGCAGTCTTCATGAAGGACTTTTACTCTATCTGTGTGGACCGTTGAAATCTGACTAGTCCGGAGGTTCCTAATTTTTACCAATGCGTCACTGATCTTCTCTATTACCCTGTAGGGTCCATCAAAAATAGGTTGCAACTTCTTTTTTTTGTGTGTGTATGTTTGAAGAACACTCTGTCGCCAACGCTGATAGTTTTGAGTTTCGTAGGTTTGTAGTACTTTTCCATTTCTTCTTTATCATCTTCAATGTAAACTTTCCTTGCAATTGCAGCCATTTCCTCTTTATAGGAGTCAAAATCATACCAGGGCTGCTGATTTTTTCTTCTAGCATAGTGTACGGCATACGAGGATTTTAAAATAAACTCTCTCTCTCTCTCTCTCTCTCTCTCTCTCTCTCTCTCTCTCTCTCTCTCTCTCTCTCTCTAAAGGGACTCCTTTATAGTGCGATGATTCGAAGCATTATAGGCCAGGGTGGCTGCAAGTAAGCAACATTATATCCCAAACGGACACATTTCCTAGAACCATTGTCCTCAAAATGTTAACAACGGTATAATTTGCGCGCTTTATTATTACATTTCCACCTATATGGTAAGCCGTTATTTTCGCGTGTCGCACAGGTAGCTTCACATTTATTTCCTGCATCACGGAATTAACGAACTCTGAACCTTGATCTGTAACAACTGTCTGAGGAACACCGTGTACATAAACAACATCCACGTACAACGGCCTTGCCATTTCGCGGGCTTCCTTACTCCGTAAGGGTACTGTAATCAAATACCTTTTGAAAACATCAACTATGGGCATTACGTATCGAACCCCATTGTCCGATACACCCATGGGACCCACAAGGTCCATGAGTATTCTCTCAAAAGGAGCGGTGACGTCCGGATAATGCCGCGAAGGAGCAGGGTGCAAGTTCCCAACTCACTTTTAAAACGACTACCATGACGCACTTCCTTACATAATTTTCTAAATCCCGTTTCATTCCAGGCCAGAAAGCAAACTTTCTACACCGAGATAACGTAACTTTGGTTCCTCCGTGCCCTGCAGTTGGCGACGAATGAGCCAGAGTTATCGCTTTTTGGAAATATTTGGGGGGTAGAACCACCACGTTAGTGGCTTCTCGGTACGGATTCACTATAATACGATATAACACATCGTGTTCCACCTGCAACTCTGACAGGGGCATCTTCATATTATGCCTTTTATCTCTGAGTCTGCTCAATCTCATTCATGTGGCACTCTTCTTTTATCATATTTTTTTATCATTCTATATGCTGGCAACATATATATCTTGCAGCTCACTAATATCCTGAATACTCCAGTCAAATGTATGGACAATACACTCACAATTCATGTCCATACATTTAATACATTTCGATTCCATATCATTTGGCGCCTTTTTTCTTTTTCTGCACTAGTGCAATACCTTGCCCCTCCTTATCCACGTGTTCCACGATATTTGTTGTTCCCCATCCACAAACATTATCGCGCGGATCTTCTAATTCAATCCCAGTGTCCTGTTGAGCCTTCATCCTTGATAAAAAATCTGCAACTATATTTTCCTTGCCAGGCAAATGATTGATTGTGAAATCATACTCACTCATGAGAGTCTGCCATCTAGCTATCCTGCCGTTGGGACTAGCTACCTGTAACAACCAGACTAAAGGTCTGTGATCCGTGTGGATCTCAATAGGGTAACCCAGTATTAATGGGCGGTTCACTTGCAACCCATATATTACAGCTAAAGCCTCTCGTTCAGCTGTACTGTACCGCTGTTCTGCCGTGTTTAATTTCCTACAAAAAAAAAGGAAATAGGTCTCTGTTTATTATTAGGAAATAGGTCTTAGTTTATTATTAGTGAGCACGAAAGGTTTGTTAAAGTCATGGAATTTTTGAATGACTGTGTCAAGCATTATGTCCTTAAGGGTTGAGAACGCAGTTTTTGCTTCATCTGTCCATATGAGTGGAGTTTTATTTTTTTTCTTGAGTGTACCTTTCTTCCCTTTGTTAATCTTTAGAAGGGGAGCAATACTTTGTGGATAATTTGCAATAAATTTGCGATAATAATTAGTTAATCAAAGAAATGACTGTAAATCATGAACAGTTTGGGGGCCGGGATGTTTTGTATGGCCTCCAGCTTGCAAGATTGAGGTCTTATTCCCTCTGAGTTGATGACATGGCCCAGGTAACCTACTTTGTCCTTAACCCGGCAGCGTCGACGGACCCATTTTTGGGCTCCGCAAGTCGGTCCGCTGAAAGGGCGGACCCAGTTTGGGGCTCGGCTCAGAACGCCTAATTTGAGTTAATTATAGGCGATGGCGGCATAGAGCAACCCACCATGCATGCCCTGGATCATTGTGGTAGGTGATTGATCTTGAGGTGGGCTTATTTGTCATAGGTGGTGCTGTAAGGTCATGGCAGATTGAATTAGCTATTCATGCAGTAATCACTTGTCAAAATCTCTAGAGTAGACAACAAGCGACTCTCGGCTAAATGCCACGTATCACGGGACTGTTTATTTTGTAAGAAACACCACCCCAAATGAATGGAGATTGAGCACAATTAATTATTTTAACGGCTTTATGGTTATGAGAGGAGTGCTCTGATATACGTTCCATGCACTTTTCTTAGTCTCAAAATGCAGTATAATGTTGCCGTTTCTCGGCCACTTCTCGGCTTTCCCATAGCCGAGGCCCACGGGTTAAAAAAGTTACACTTCTCCATCTTAATAGTCAGTTTGACTTCCTTTAAGCGTTCCATAATTTGTTCTAAGTTATCTACATCATTAGAAAATGTATCGCCCAGGATAATTATGTCATCAAAGTACACCTGAACCTTGTTTCCTAATAGTCATATAAGGACAGTGTTTATTATTTTCTGGAAGCAGGACGGGGCTGTTTTAAGGCCAAAGGCGAGGGAAGTAAATTCCCAATGTCCTGCTGGAGAAGAAAATACCGTCTTCTTTCTGCTAATTTCATCTAGGGGGATTTGATGGTAACCCTGTTTTCAAGTCTAGGCATGAAAAAAGCTTACTATCTCCCAATTGCCTGAGTATGATAGTTATATTAGGGAGTGGGTATCGGTCGTCCCGTAGTGTCTTGTTAATTGCCCGGAAGTCCAGACAAAGTCGTAGTCCTCCTTTTTTTGGCACTGAGGTAAGTTGGTCATTATAGGGTGATTGCGAAGGGCGAATCACACCCTGTTGCTGGAGCGATATAAGTTGTTCATTTACTCTGCCATGATAAATGATAAGAATGTTATAGGGACGACTGTACACTACTTCATCTGTGTTTTGCTTGATGGTGCTTAGAAAATAGGGCGTTACTGTTAATGGCTCTTGTTCTGAGGAAAACACTGTTATATATTTATTTATTAAGGACTTTAAGACCTGATTTTCCCTCTCTTCACTTGGGAATTTAGCGTCAGCAATTTGATTGAGGCTGTTCTTCCTTGCTTCAAGCTCTGCGGGCTTCAAGTCTGTCTTAACTGTGTCAACGGTCTGTACACTAGATACTTGTGGCAGATCAGCGTATTGCTCCTGAGTGACAGGCTTCACAAATCCTAACGTTGTATTATCATCTATCTCTATACTTTCACTTTCAACATTCAAATACGGCACAGTGACATAAGATCTTTGATTGCCAGGTGAAGGGGTCAACTTAAGTATCCCTGAGCACTAGACTCTAGCCTGAGGAGTACTAACGCAAGGCTCAAATAAAGCTTCAGTTGCCTGTAGTTGCGTCACTAGCGTTATGTAACCTGCAACAGATGCATGCAGTTGCAAAGGTTCAACTGATTAGCAACGTACGGCCTTGCTTTCAGTGAACCTTTCTTCATTTTCATCTACATTCAACTGAGGGCTCAATGTGATGTAGTGGTATAGTTTCCCCTTCTATCATCAGTCTCCAGCCTCATTTCCCTTGTTCTTCATGTGGTTGCAACGTTTTTAGAGTAATTTCATGTTGCAACATGAAATCAGTACCCAACAAAATAGGAGTCGGTAAATCTACATTGCGTGTTATTATTAGATCTTGTAAGCTAATTCTCCTTCCAAATTTAAGGTTAACCTGTCTCCTACCTTCATTTTCAATATGGTGTCCTTGCTCCGAGACAATATTTACGGGTTTCGCTTCACTTTCATTTATTGCGAGTCCTAACTCTTGAATAAATTCATCAGTTATAAAACTCGCACACGCTCCTGTATCTAGGAGAGCGACCACCTTTGAATATATGTTTTATCATGTTCTTGTACCCGTAAGTTTAGTGCGATCTGGCTACCAAGATTACTCTGAGTTATGTTGATTATAGCCTTATTTTCATTGTTTGTTAGTGATGTGGTTACTCCCTTGTTCGTTCTCCGTTCATTTTCTGTTATTTCTACCGAAAGTTGGCTTTTTGTTTTTTTTTTGTTTATAGGAGTTACCATGAGGTGGGTACCTGCCTTGTCCTCCTCTTCCTCTCAGAAAATGCCAGCAATGGGCAGTAGAATGCCCAGTCATGCCACAGTTTCTGCAAATTTCTACCCAGCAAGACTTAATGTCCTACCTTTTCACAACGAAAGCATACTATATAATTATTTGGGGGGCGTCTTTGCTCCTCCTTCCTAGCTTGCCTAGAGTGCTGAGATTTTTGGCCAGTCACCATCGCTACGGGTTGACAAGTCTCTTTCATGAGATCACTGCATGTTGGTTTCAGCTGTGGATGGTTTTTCACGAAATTTAGGGCCTTTTTGTACACTGCTGAAGGATCTTTCATGTCATCATCACTTAAATATGATTTAAAGGGTTTTGGTAGGGCCGTCGAAAAAGCAGTTACTTTGTCTTCCTGTAATGACATTTTATTTTCTGGCCTCATTTTTTTAAATGAACAGGTTGCCTCATGTTGCCTTACTCAAAATGCAGGTATTGTTTCCCCAGAATCACGCCTTGCTCTGGCTAGGTCTTCTTTCCTCTCATAATAGCTTTTATCATCAGGAAATATTTCTAACAGTTGCTGTTTAACCTTGTTCCAGTCATAACCGTCCGTCTCAATTGTAGTGGAAATCATTTGAAAGACAGGGCCTAATGAGTGTTGCTTTGCTAACTGTATCCTTCCTTGATCAGTCCAGTTATCAGCAGTCCGTGAATCTATATCTTTAATCCACTGCCTTACACTAGTAGTACAGGAAAATGTAGGGTTGTTTGGGTCCTTGCTCCGACCTCCCATATAATATTTTAATCCTGTGACTTTGCATTAGTTGTTCCTCGAATCAAGGGAACTGCTAGAGGCTAGATCTGTTTTATCTATTGTAGTAGACTTGTTTTGGTCACTGACTTCACAAGTACTTTGCTCAGGATCCGGTACACCGTTTCCGACCAGTTTCGTCCGGCATGTTGTCTGACTCTGAGTCTAACTCTCCGGAAGAACAAGTACTTATATCATCGCTATCACTACCGCTGCTAAAACGAACTAAACATGGTGAGTAGGAACCCTTTTCTCATTAAACGTAGTTAATTTAAGAAAACACTGTAATAAACACACGCTCCTGTCTATCCTATACCGCTGCCGCCAGTTTTGGACCCTTCTTTTCTTGTATTTAATCCTTACATTTTATTTGATTTGCATCAACTTGTATTAAAACAACTCTTTTATCACTCATTAATTACTTCATAAATGATCTCACCATCCCGTATCCCTGGTAGCGTGATCCGGCTTAGGTTGTTATTGGAGACTAGTGTTCGAGGATAAACAAGGGAAAAATATAATATACATTTATTTAAAATTAAATGAAAATAGTTGCCTTACGCAATATTCTGTGCTTAGACGATCATACCACTCTGGCATATTCAGCGATGGATACAGCATATGACAAACGACAAGTCTTAAACATAATACCATAATATGTGCTCAATTGTTGCCAATAATAATAACACTCATCATTCCACAAGCAGTGGTTTGTATATCTCTGCTTACATCACAATAATTAAGTACTCTCCTCACAAATCCTAATAACTCATCCTATAGTATAATCTACTGCAATTCACGGAAACACCAAATCTTACCACACGCAGTGGTTTCCATCTCTGCTTAACATCGCAAACAAATAATCACTATCCTGTCCCACTCACAATCCTACTACACATGGAAACATGGAAACATGGAAACGCAGGCAACAGAAAGCCTATTGGCTCATTACGAGGTTGCCCGCTTTGGTGATTTAATCTGCTCGACAGCCTGGGGCCTGGGGAGCAGATGAAAGCACCTCGACATTGAGGAGCAGATGAAAGCACCTCGATATTGAGGAGCAGATGAAAGCAACTCAATATTCAGTTTACTCCCGACGCAGCGAAGTGACGGTCGATGATATATTTGAAGGAGTTGATAGTATTCGCATTTACTACTTCTGAAGGAAGATTGTTCCAGTGACGGATGACTCGGTTTGAAAAGAAACTCCTTCCGATGTCTGTGTTACATCGACTAGACTGAATGGGTAAACCGTTATTTCTAGTTCTTAGGTTGGTTTGCAATTCAAAGAAATTGGAGTAATCGACGTTATTGAATTTTTTCAGATACTTGAAGACTTGAATCATATCTCCTCGTAGGCGTCTTTTCTCTAATGTAAAGAGATTGAGTCGCTTGAGTCGTTCCTCGTACGGTTGAGCCCTTAAGGTTGGTATCATTTTCGTGGCGCGTCGTTGAATCCTTTCCAGTAAATCAATGTCCTTTCTGTAATTAGGAGACCAGAACTGTACTGCATACTCGAGGTGCGGTCTTACCATGGAATTATATAAGGATAGCATCACGTCTGGCGTTTTACACTCGAAGTTCCTCGCTATGAACCCGAGCATAGTGTTGGCTTTGTTGTATGCTTTTTTACAGTGATTCGCGTGTTTCAGGTCACTGCTGATAGTGACTCCAAGATCCTTTTCCTCCTGCATCGCTTGCAGAGGTCTCCCATTCATGATGTATGTGTGGTTACTATTTCTGGACCCAATGTGCATGACTTTGCATTTGTCAACATTAAAGGACATTTGCCATTTTTCCGACCATTCGATAATGTGATTGAGGTCTTTCTGAATGATTTCGCAGTCGGTCTTTGTGAGGGCCTTTCCCCCCACCTTAGTGTCATCAGCAAATTTCGATATTGTGGATTTCAGTCCTGATTCGAGGTCGTTGATATATATGATGAAGAGAATGGGTCCCAGCACTGACCCTTGAGGCACTCCACTAGTGACTGGAAGCCAATCGGAAGGCTGTCCGTTGAGTAGTACTCGTTGTTTTCTGTCGGTGAGCCAATCTCTTATCCACGCGATCAGATTGGCTCCAATGCCCGCCGAGTGCAGTTTCTTAAGGAGTCGCTCGTGCGGTACCTTGTCGAAGGCTTTCTGAAAGTCCAGGTATATAACATCACTGGGGATGTGGGCATCCCAGTTCTTATATATACCTTGGAAGAAGTCTAATAAATTCGTTAGGCAGGAGCGCTTGTTTCTGAAGCCATGCTGGGTGTCGGAGATTACATTATTGTCTTCTAGAAACTTAACAAGTTTGTCTCTAATAATCTTTTCGAGTATTTTTCCTGCCACTGATGTCAAACTTATGGGTCTGTAGTTTAATGCAACGCTTTTGTCTCCTTTTTTGAAAATTGGTGTTACGTTCGCCATCTTCCAGTCTTCCGGGACCTTTTTCAATTGAACAGACTGGTTGAATATGTTAGTGAGTGGCTGAAGTATTTCTTGTTTAAGCTCTTTTAATAACCGCGGGGACAAACCGTCAGGTCCTGTTGACTTGTTCGTGTCGAGTTTATCCAAATACTCTTTCACTTCTTGGTCGCATATTGAGTCAATTTTCAGGGCGTGATTCCCTCGGCGGGTCAGGGTTCTCGGGCATGGTTTCGATGTTCTCGACTGTGAATACGGATGCGAAGTTACTGTTGAGGATTGTTGCGATCTGTTTACTGTCGTGAGTTGCTTATCCAGTCTCGTCGGTCTGGGGTTCTTTATTTGATTTTACTTTCTTTTTCGATCTGATGTATGTGAAGAATTTTTTTGAGTTTGTCTTGATGTCACGCGCTATTTGTTTTTCGTAGTTGAGTTTACTACTCCGAATAAGGGTGCGACAAGCTCTGAGGCTGCTGTGGTACTGAGTACGGGCTTCGGCCGTGTCATTCTCTTTCATTAGGTTATAATTCCTTTTTTTTAAGTTTACCGCCCTTTTATTTCTCTGGTCATCACGGTGGATCTACGGCATTTACTCGCCTGGGTTTCGTCGGCACAGTTTTTTACTCCCAAAAGCTTATCTTTGAAGTTGTTCCACACGTTGTCGAACAACTTCAAAGATAAGCTTTTGGGAGTAGAAAAGGCTACAGTGCCGACGAAACCCAGGCGAGTAAATGGTGCCGTAGATATCCTACAATATAATTTCCAGGACAAAACAGTCGGTTTCCCTTAGATTCTCAAATTTCTACTCGCGATTAAGATCACAACAGCCATTCTCAGCTGAGTGAGTAGCACGTCTGCTCTTACTACTGATTTCTAGGTCACATGTTTTCTTTGCTTGAGGCGGAACTACATTCTTGGCACGCCTTAATTTTCTACATAACCAGTAGCCAATACTTCCTGTCAACAACCATTGGCTAGCTCATTATGATGTATTGCTTACTTCTGCTGCTATTCGTGATTCACACTTAAGACACTCCCACAGTGACTTCGCTGTTCAGTTATTCGCTTATAGCATGTCGTCACACTGCACGTGACATGTTAGAGTCATCTGAATGGTTATCCACACATTCTGACCACGCCTACTGGGTATCTGTTTTCTGTATCTAGGTCTGGGTATTTTCCGTAACCCGCCTTGTAAGTGCTAGTCTTATCATATGTTTACGGCTTTGTATATCTGACTAATTGCTTTCCTTCCCTCTCCTATCATATTTACAATTCTTGTCTCCATATCTCCACCCGGTATTTGCCTCTGATTGGGGTCACTATTAATTAACTGTGGTGCTATGGTCATCCTCTGTTTGTTCTTCTGGGTCCCGACACCTCAGGCTAAATCCCAGTCTGCCGCACAGGCTAACTCCCAGCCTGCCTCACAGGCTAACTCCCAGCCTGCCTCACAGGCTGACTCCCAGCCTGCCTCACAGGCTGACTCCCAGCCTGCCTCACAGGCTAACTCCCAGCTTGCCTCACAGGCTAACTCCCAGCTTGCCTCACAGGCCAACTCCCAGCCTGCCCCACATAACGCTTCTCTTCCTGCTTCACAGGATGACAGCAGGTTCCAACCTGTAAGGAATGGAGCCAAACCGAAGCAGGCAACGAAATAATTACTGACCCCAACTACCTTCAGGATGTTTCAGATACTGAGACCCCATGTAGGATGAGTTTGAGACTCGCCTATTTGGGAATTCCATGATGCGTGGCCAGCTGGTTGAGTTTTGTGGTCGTTCATCAAACGGCCACTTAAAACATTACTGTTATCTAGGTGCCAGACTTGGGCCAACTCTGCACATCTAGTATCTGAACTGTCATTTTCCGGGTACGAAAGCTTCCAAAAAAATCGATTGCACAAGAAAGGAGGAGGAGTAATTTGCTACGTAAAAAGTATGCGCTCTGCCATAAAAATAGACAAACAGGACGTATAGAGTTACGACTCCGTCTATGTGGAAATAACCGCGAATAATAAGAAACTAACACTTGCGACCGTATACAGACCTCCAAAACAGCAGGCAGCCGACGACACTGCCTTGTACGAAGGGCTTCACTCTTTAACACAAAGCAAAGCAGCAATAATAATTGGGGACTTTAATTGCCCTAACATTGACTGAGGAATGATGACTGGAGATCAAGAGGGTAACAGGCTTATAAAAATGGTGGAGGATTCGTTCCTCACTCAAGTTGTAACTCAACCGACAAGAGAAAACAATCTGCTGGATCTGGTATCTGATCTGGTAAGCGACCCCGACCTCATTCGCGACTGTGAAGTTGGTGAAAAAATTAATGGTTGCGATCACCACTTAATCCGTTTCAATGTCAACATAAGTCACAAACTCGTAGACAATCCGTCAGTGATACCAGACTACAAAATGCAAATTTCAACCTAGCCCGTGAGCTGCTTCCCCCTGCGACCTGGGACCAACTTCACCTAACCGACAATACAATCGACAACGTGTGGAACAACTTCAAAGATAAGCTTTTGCAGGTAGAGAAGGCTACAGTGCCTACGAAACCCAGGCGATCAAATGGTACCGTAGATCCACCGTGGATGACCACATAAATAAAAAGGGCGGTAAACTTAAAAAAAAGGAATTATAACCTGATGAAAGAAAATGACACGGCCGAAGCCCGTACTCAGTACCACACCAGCCTCGGAGCTTGTCGCACCCTTAATCGAAGTAGTAAACGCAACTGCGAAAAGCAAATAGCGCGTGACATCAAAACAAACTCAAAAAAATTATTCACATACATCAGATCGAAAAAGAAAGTAAAATCCAATATTGATCCCCTGACAAATGAGACTGGATCTGTAACTCAGGACAGTAAACAGATGGCCAGAATCCTCAACAGTAACTTCGCATCCGTATTCACAGTCGAGGACATCGAAACCATTCCCGAGAGCCCTGACCCGCCGAGTGAGATCACGCCCCTGGAAATTGATACAATATGCGACCAAGAAGTTAAAAATTATTTGGACAAACTCGACACGAACAAGTCAACGGGACCCGACGGTTTGTCACCACGGTTATTAAAAGAGCTTAAACAACAAATACTTCAGCCACTCACTAGCATATTCAACCAGTCTGTTAAATTGAGCAAGGTCCCGGAAGACTGGAAGATGGCGAACGTAACACCGATTATCAAAAAAGGAGACAACAGTGTTGCATTAAACTACAGGCCCACAAGTTTGACATCAGTGGCAGGAAAAATACTCGAAAAGATTATTAGAGACAAACTTGTCAAGTTTCTAGAAGACAATAATGTAATCTCCGACACCCAGCATGGCTTCAGAAACAAGCGCTCATGCCTAACAAATTCATTAGACTTCTTCCAAGGTATATATAATAACTGGGATGCCCACATCCCCAGTGATGTTATATACCTGGACTTTCAGAAAGCCTTCGACAAGGTACCGCACGAGCGACTCCTTAAGAAACTGCACTCGGCGGCCATTGGGCCCAAACTGATCGCGTGGATAAGAGATTGGCTCATCGGCAGAAAACAACGAGTACTACTAAACGGACAGCCTTCCGATTGGCTTCCAGTCACTAGTGGAGTGCCTCAAGGGTCAGTACTGGGACCCATTCTCTTCATCATATATATCAACGACCTCGAATCAGGATTGAAATCAACAATATCGAAATTTGCTGATGACACCAAGGTGGGTGGAATGGCCCTCACAAAGACCGACTGCGAAATAATTCAGAAAGACCTCAATCACATTATCGAATGGTCAGAAAAATGGCAAATGTGCTTTAATGTTGACAAATGCAAAGTCGTGCACATTGGGTCCAGAAATAGTAACCACACATATATCATGAATGGGAAACCTCTGCAAGCGATGCAGGAGGAAAAGGATCTTGGAGTCACTATCAGCAATTACCTGAAACACGCGAATCACTGTAAAAAAGCCTACAACAAAGCCAACACTATGCTCGGGTTCATAGCAAGGAACCTCGAGTGTAAAACGCCAGACGTGACGCTAGCCTTGTATAATTCCATGGTAAGACCGCACCTAGAGTATGCAGTACAGTTCTGGTCTCCTAAATACAGAAAGGACATTGATTTATTGGAAAAGATTCAACGACGCGCCACAAAGTAGATTCCAACCTTAAGGGCTCAACCGTACGAGGAACGACTCAAGCGACTCAATCTCTTTACATTGGAGAAAAGGCGCCTGCGAGGGGATATGATTCAAGTCTTCAAGTATCTGAAAAACTTCAATAACGTCGATTACTCCAAATTCTTTGAACTGCAAACCAACCTAAGAACTAGAAATAACGGCTTACCCATTCAGTCGAGTCGATGTAACACAGACATCGGAAGGAGTTTCTTTTCAAACCGAGTCATTCGTCACTGGAACAATCTTCCTTCAGAAGTAGTAAATGCGAATACCATGAACTCCTTCAAATATAGAATCGACCGCCACTTCGCTGCGTCAGGAGTGAACTGAATATTGAGGTACAGTCGACGATAGAGAGTAGTGTCACGGTTTTCAGAATGTTTAGCCTGGTGGCGGTATCTGGCAACAATATCACGGTGACGCATTGACTGGCGATGTTAGTGACGCGTTTCAGTGTGTAGCGTGTGTGTATGACCGTGAAATTATAATATTGTATAATATTATATTATATTATAATATAATGTAGTTAGAAATATACCAGATTACATGAATTCAATTTAGAAATGCGATAATGAATGTCTTCTACATGATGATGATGATGACGAGGTAAAACATCACGAACAGTCTGAAACACTTTTTCTTATTAAACTTTGAAAATACCGTGTGCAATGCTGTCCTTCACAGAGGCAGGCAGTGACTAATGCTCCTTACCATCAAACAGCAAATAGGCTAGAGGGTCTGTTTAACTCGCAGCCTTAATTCCCGTCACTGTAAAGCCTAAAAGACAATTCAGATCATCAAAAATCTAAAATTATTTCTCCGTGAAGATTACGTAAT
>NC_066514.1:12045572-12088072 GCF_024679095.1 Eriocheir sinensis | reverse complement strand
TCAACACTTAGGGTGGCTTCAGAATACTTCCGAACACTCAAACACACGCAAATACACACACACATGCAGAAACCACATTCGTAACTATTATTCTTAACCTATAATATTGCTGAGAATTTGGGAGGGAAAAAACTTGTGTGCCTGTGTGAGTGTTGTTATCAAGATTTCCCCCTCTGTCTAGATTAGCACATAAGGGCGCTCCCCACGTGCGCGGCTGAGCAGATACAGACTTGAGTGATAACAAATTGACAATATCAGTCACCTGACACCTCTGCTGGCCGGCTAATTCACACCTCTTCCTCTCCCCCACCCTTATAGATAAACTAGATACATCGTTTCGCCCTCCTCCTCCCCTCTGCTTTGTAGATAGCAGATACCCGTAGTTTCGCTAGCTCCTTAGTCCCACCCACTTCCAATGTCTTTAGCCATACATATGCCTAGCAATGTGTTTTGGTGTGTCACCCTTTGACCCTTAACCATTCATTAATTAGTAAATATGCATCGTTTCGCCCTCTTCCCTCCCCAACACAAACAAAAACGAAGCCCACCATAGCGTTCACTGAGGTGTCTACTATCTGTTGAACATAAAATAAAGACATATGACCATAGAAAACGGGTGAAAACATGAGTTAATTGAGTGCGTAGTGGGAGCGCGCGCGACAAGTTTCAGCTTGTCCACTGGGTGGGGCGAGGGGGTTAATCCCACCCACATTCAATATCTGCAGCCATACATATGCCTAACAATGTGTTTGGGTGTGTCACCCTTTGACCCTTAACCATTCACTGTCTATAATTATTTGTTTATGGGCATGTCCTTTCTCTTTTCGTACCTCCTCCTGTCTCTCCTTGGCCCTTGCCCTACATATAGGCATGAGGCACTGGGCAGATTATTCTCAAAGCAAGCAAGAAGCAAGCCAAAGCAAGAACTCCAAGAAGCAATCCACAATAGCTACTCCACTTCTCTCCAGCACCAAGAGGTTCGTATTCGTAACAGTATTTTCTAATCATTAATATTATAAAGTGTATAATTTATAAAGATTGAATCATCATTTTCTTTTACCTAAGATAAAGTCGAGAATAATATTTCATCTGTTTAGTAAATCAAATTATCAAATACCTTGAATAAGTAGTGTGCTCTTGAAAAAAAAATTTTCTTTTGTTACAGTGCCTTCTGATGTACTGCGATGGATGCCAAACGGAAGAGAAAAAGTCCAGCATGGACATACATGGATCAAACATCACCCACCATTGTCACATGTCTCATATGTAAAAACTCCTTCTCCTATTCGGGAAGCACGTCGGGAATGATGAGACATATACGAACAAAGCATCCCATAGAATACTCTGAACTAAGCATAGAGAGACCTGATTCACCACCACAGCCTGGACCAGCACAACTTGGTGAGCCTGGACCATCACAGCCTGGTGAGCCTGGACCATCACAGCCTGGTGAGCCTGGACCATCGCAACGTGGTGAGCCTGGATCATCACAACCTGGTGAGGCTGGATCATCCACGGCCACATTTGCGGCACCACGGAGGTTAGTCCAACGCCAACAAACTCTTGCAAATGTCATCACCAAAAGGCAAGCATACCCAGCGGAATCAGCAAAGAAAAAACACCTTGATTCTCACCTACTTAAAATGATAGCTATTGATATGCAACCTATATCATTGGTTGAAAATGAAGGATTCAAGGAATTTGTAAAGGTGCTCGATCCGCGCTATATTCTTCCTAGTAGGAGGGAGCTCATGAGGACACATTTTCCTTCTCTCTACGAAAATCAAGTACAGCAAGTGCGAAGTGAATTGGAGGGGGCCAGTTTTGTCACTCTCACTTCTGATCTTTGGACCTCAAGGCAGACTAAATCATTTCTAAGTGTGACTTGCCATTTCATATCACCAGAATGGGAGCTGAAGTCAAGGTTACTGGCAACAAAGAGACTAATGGTAGACCACACATCACAAAACATTGCAGATGCACTGATAGAGATATGTGAGGAATGGAACGTGATGGAAAAAGTATATTGCATAGTAACAGATAATGCTGCCAATATGATAAAAGCAGTGAAAGACATCATAAAAACAGGACACATTGGATGCTTTGCTCACACACTGAATCTTGTTGTTCAAAACGCAATAAAGAACACAGGGGAAGTGAAGGAGGTGCAGGACAAAATCAAAGCCATTGTCTCATTATTTCACCATAGTGTGAAAGCTTCTGATAAGTTAGGTGCATTGCAAGTACAACAGGGAACAGAGAAAAAGAAACTAATAATAGATGTGGAAACGAGGTGGAACTCCACATTCTATATGTTGGAAGATTTCAGGAGCAACATCAAGCTGTTACCACAGCCCTGTGTGTGCTTGGGAGAGGTAGCATGTGCTTATCAAGTGAGGAGTTGAAAACTGTAAAAAAATCCATCTCTGTGCTACATCCTTTTGAATTAGTAACTAAAGAACTTTCATCAGAAAAAATAACCTGCTTATCAAAAGTTATACCAATGATCAAAGCCCTGCGAAGCTGTATGTCTTCTAGGAATGACACAGAAAGAAGTGAATTATACACAACATTTGCTTTGGGAAAGGAGCTAAAAACACTATTAGACAGAAAGTTTGGATCACTGGAGAGCAATTTCCTTCTTGGAGCAGCGACATTGCTGGATCCAAGATTTAAAAAACTGCCCTTTGCTGACCAAGGAAACCTGGCAAGCATACAAGACCGCCTCCTCAGCTATATGCGTAGAAGTGAAACGCAGAGGGAGTCAACATCACAAGCTGTTCCTTCACAAGTCACACAGACATCCACAGAGGGGAAGTTGGACTTGTGGAGAGAACATGATGACACGGTAAAAACACGTCTGCAGGCAGCACCACCAAGTGTTGGAGGACATGTGGACATGAGGCGGTACTTAGAGGAGCCAATTATTCCCCGCGACCAAGATCCTTTGTGCTGGTGGAAAGAGCACGCACCTCTCCTCCATCTCTTGCAGGGTCAAGTGAAAAAGTTTCTGTGTATCCCAGCTACATCTGTGCCTTCTGAAAGGGTATTTTCAAGAGCAGGTGAGCTCATATCTGAAAGACGTAGCCGCTTAAGTGATGACAATGTCAATATGCTCCTTTTTCTATGAAGTAAATACCTACAACATGTAAATATGTGAAATATGTAAATATATAAAATATGTAAATAAATAACAAAAAATGTACATATCGATGATTTTTTTATACCCTCAGTGTGTATGTGTGTGTGTGTGTGTGTGGTGTGTGTGTGTGTGTGTGTGTGTGTAACTGATAATTATATGATGTACAAACAATACATATGGGCAATGAAATAAATACTCATGATAATATAAACAAAATAATTGTGGTCAATGGTCAATACCCATTGATAACTGACTCAGTGACGCCACTCAGTTTCCGGCCGCATGGCTCGCGCCCCGCGCTTGACTCTCATCCCAAGACGGAGCTTGTCCCGGGAAAACCGGTAAGGTGTCAGTACCGTTAACTCTCAGCAGTCTCGGTACGCTCGGTCGTCATGGACTCGGGAGTCGGTACTGCCGCGAGCCGCGCGGCCCATTCAGTACCGGCAATTTACCGGTATCGCGGTACCGGCGGGCGGCAGCGTGCCACTGGTCCCGGAAAACCGGTAAGGTGTCAGGAGCGTTTACTGTCTCTGTACGCGCGCGGCCCATTCAGTACCGGCAATTTACCGGTATCGCGGTACCGGCGGGCGGCAGCGCGTGCCACTGGTCCGCTGCCTCATTCCGCCGGCCGAGCCGCCAGCCTGCCACAAGCGTCGTCTGTACCGCTGCCCGCTGGTGCGTTGTAGTGTCACTAGTGTGCATACCACTCAATTCATATCATTATGAATGAATTTTTCATGTTAGTTTGCTATCATTTAGGTATTTCCCATCAGTTTTAAAAGGCAACCCACAATATATTATGAAGACGGCCGTGTGTCTTTTATATATATATATATATATATATATATATATATATATATATATATATATATATATTTATATATATATATATATATATATATATATATATATATATATATATATATATATATATATATATATATATATATATATATATATATATATACAGTACTGGAAAAATTATTATGGATTTCTTAATCATCCGATATTTTTAGGTTATAGTGAGACTGAAACACAGTTTTCGTTGCCTTGCTTTTATTATTTTGTTGAATCTACTTATCTAGTACTTAGTTTGACCACCTTTTGCTGACAGAAGTGCTTGGACACGTCTAGGCATACCAGAAATGTATGTCTGACACAATTCCTTGATTTTTTCTGAATGGAACCAAACACGTATCAGTCGTTCAATGAGTTTGGTTTTGTTAGTTATTGGCACTTCATGTATTTCATTTTTCAATACATCCCATAAATTCTCGATTGGGTTCATATCTGGTGAGTTTCCAGCCCATGGTAACACACGAACACCGTTTTGTCTGCACCATGTCTTAACTCTCTTAGCGGTATGGCATGGTGCAGAGTCCTGTTGGAAAATCCATGGCATTTCTCGAAACCATTCCCTTGTTTGAGGTAATAGTCGAGTTTCGAGAACTTTAATGTACTTGTCTTGGTTCATTGTGCCATCCACAATGTGCAACCGACTCGTACCATGCCATGAAATAGCGCCCCACACCATGATCTTCTGTGGAAACTTGAGTGTTTTCTTGAGACATTCAGCTTTAAACTGCTCTCCACTTCTCCTGCGAACAGTCTGAATACGGTCATCAAGTACCTGGATGGTGGATTCATCAGAAAAAACAACCTGAAACAAATTGAAACACACAGTTCTTAGAACCAAGGAAAATAACGTAATGAAAATAGGAATCGTTAGAGGTGCTTTTTTGTAGAAATCTGAAAAGTATTCCAATTTGTGCAATTTTCATTCCATACCTACCAAAATTTCTTTTAAAGTCTTGGAATATCAAATGAGACTGCTTACCTGTTTCCAATCATCTGAAGTCCACTGAACATGTTGTTTTGCCCATTCACAGCGGGACTGCATCATGGCCTTCGTCAGTCGCGGTTTCTTCCGGGGCCGATATGCTCGCAACTCTGCCTCTAGAAGCCTATTATTCACAGACCTGGGGTGCAGATTTATTCCTTCTTCACTTACCAAGGCTGCAATCTTTCTGCAAGATAGTCTTCTGTTTCGAAGAGCCAGTTTTACAATCTTTCTGTCAGCCCTGGGTGTTGTTTTTCTCTTTCTGCCACAATTTCCTGCCCTGTTAGAACCCAAGTGTACCTTATTTTCTTCTTTTTTCTTGATTACACACACACTCTGTGGTGACACGTGTAGTTTCTTGGCAATTTCTCTCTGTTTCATGGAGGTTTCCTGCAGTAGAACCTTGATTTGTCCTACTTTTCTAGGGCTCAAATCTTTTTTCTTGCCCATTTTGCTGGTACCATAACAACACCTATTCCAAAACACAGATCTGTAAAAAACAGAGAGCTATATGATATTATCAATATAGAATATCATTAATATAAAGAATTTCGTGAATCCAAGAGAAAAAAAGCAACACAAACACACCTGATTTAGTCCTGCGCCAGACTGACCTTGACGGTCAGAGATCTTGATGTGTCTGTACGCGTCCCGTTCACGTCCACTTGGGTACAGCAGTGTTGCCAAACTGTTATACTTTTTGCCAGAGGACTTACGTGTGCAGATATGCTTATTTACTAAAATGCTGCGTTATAGTAGCTTGTAACCTTAAATATGCAAGATTTTGAAAAATCCATAATTTTCCAGTACTTATATATATATATATATATATATATATATATATATATATATATATATATATATATATATATATATATATATATATATATATATATATATATATATATATATATATATATATATATATATATATATATATATATATATATATATATATATATATATATATATATATATATATATATATATATATATATATATATATATATATATATATATATATATATATATATATATATATATATATATATATATATATATATATATATATATATATATATATATATTTGTGTGTGTGTGTGTGTGTACCGGTACAGTACCGGTAATACCGGTAACGGTGTCTTTTGTACCGGTACGTACCGGTACTGAAATTAGCGGTACTTGCCCACCACTAGTTTATAGCCTATTATTACGTATAATTTTTTTTATAAAGAACAAGATCTTGGCTGTCAGGAATTTTTTGTTTTTGGTTTAAAGGCATAACAATCTCCCCTAATAAGTGCAGTATATTTTTAAATATATCATAGTTTGATAAACAACTTAGCGTTGCTCTTGACTCAATTTGAACGAAACTAAAAGCTCGTGTCCAAATGTAGCGACAGAACCTAAAGAAAAAATATTTATTAAGCGTTAGCGACGGGCACTTTTGATAAATATCTATCTTAAAATTATGTAGAGTGCATCTGTGACCACCAATCACCACAACAGTACGATTTCGATAGGATGTAATAATTTTCATGTCGCGTGGAGGGGTTGCCAGATGTCGCTTTCTGAACGAAACTTACTGGACAGTGTGTCACTACTCTCTATAGCCGACTGTACATATTTTCAGACAGATTGCAGCAAGACCTCAACCTATATTCATATAATTCTCCCCCACAACCTAGATAACAAGTAGTATAAGTCAACAATAGAGTACAGCAACAGTTAATGTCCGCATGACAGGTGGAGTGAGGTGTGGGTGCAGTAAGGTGACAGGTTACTGGTGCCGTGCCTAGTACCGCCGGTAAAACGAGGATCAAGCCTCTACCCGTGCCCCTGAAACTACACCTCACCCACCGTCAGTATTGGGGGGGATTCTGGGGCTGCCCTGTGTAGGCCACTCGCCCTCTCCCAGTCTCCGTGTATTTCTATGTTCTTGTATCTGCTCCTCAATGTCGAGGTGCTTGCATCTGCTCCCCAGGCCCCAAGTGGCTGTCGAGCAGATTAAATCACCAAAGCGGGCAACCACGTAATGAGCCAATAGGCTTTCTGTTGCCTGTATTTCCATGTTTCCATGTTTCCTCTTCCGTCCACCCTCTCCCCTCTTCCCGCCCACCCGCCTCCTCCTCTCCCTCTCCCTCGTTTCCGGGTATGCGGGTGAAGTGTTTTTACCTCAGGGAACTAGACGTCCCTCCCCTGCATAGTCTCAGGTCACCCATGGACAAGGTTAAGTACCTGATATGTCTCCCATGCCAGGGTCACGGTGAAGCCTCTGGGCAGCAGCAGTGGTGGATTGGACTGCAGGCAGAGGATCTCTTTATGAGACAATAGCTGGAGTTCTAGGGTCCTAGTCAGCTGGTCCAGCTGACTAGGCCTGCGGTGTAGAGGAGTGTGGCGACCTCTACACTAAAAAGCCTCCCTGGGAACCAGTTGCCGGTGTGAGCTCCCCGTCCTTCCCAGCATAACAGGTGGTTCTTGTTTTCTCCTGAAAGATATGTCTTCCGTAGGCCATTTGAGGTTGTACCTCCCTGCTTCAAGGTGGAGTTTCTGAGGGTTTTTCTTATACTCAAGGAATATTTCAGTTTTTTGGTCTCTCAGGAATGGCGTCTGGTACTCTCTAGAGTTGATGGAGAACACCTGGTGACAGGTGCCACTGGCCAGGCCTCGAAAGGGTCACAGAGTTGGGTTAGACGTTTCGGAAAGTGGGAACGAATTGCTGGTTCCTCTCCTCCCTTGCCAGCTCTGCTCTGAGTGACTACGCCGGCCCCGTTCTATGGGACAAAACTTCGAGGACAATAGCTGAAAAGCGCCGGGTTGTGAAAGTCTCGTGACCGAGGCTCAGGACAAGCGATTGGTCTTTGAGGCGTTTTCAAGACCCTGTGGGAGCGAACTCCCAGTGTTGGAGGCATCTAACACAGCAGTATCTAATTTCCATGCACATATTTTTTTCCAACTCAATTTATGGTCACACTTTAAGGTATTTCGAATGAGCTTTTAATATTTGCCCAAACTGTTAACTCGCTTAAATTTCTAACAATCCCTTCGAACCTTAAGTGTGACGTCTGTCCCGGACGATTTGCAGCTCAGTTCTTCCAGCTGAGTAAAACTTGCCGCCTCTGCGTTCAAAGATTACAACTTCAGAAGGCTGTGACTGAATGGAAAGTCAAATATAATGATCTTGAAAAGAAATTCGAAGCCCTTCATGAATTTGTTTCAAATAATGTGGCAGTGACTCCATCATCGATGGTGGAGAGGCCCTCCACCGAGACTGTGCCCTTTCCAGACGAATCTCCTGTATCACGGAAGAACGTGTTACCTGCCTCACAGGTTGACTCCCAGCCTGCCTCACAGGCTAACCCCCAGCCTGCCTCACAGGCTAACCACCAGCCTGCCTCACAGGCTAACCCCCAGCCTGCCTCACAGGACAACCGCCAGCCTGCCTCACAGGCTGACCCCAGCCTGCTTCACAGGCTGACCCCAGCCTGCTTCACAGGCTAACCCCCAGCCTTCCTCACAGGACACCTTCCAGCCTGCCCCACTTAACGCTTCTCTTCTTGCTTCACAGGATGTCGGGTTCCAACCTGTAAGGAATGGAACCAAACCGAAGCAGGCAACCAAAAATTTACTGACCCCCACTACCTTCAAATAGGTTCCAGGTGATGGCAGACACCATGGAGGATGAGTTTGAGACTCGCCTAGTTGGGGACTCCATGGTGCGTGGCCAGCTGGTCGAGTTCTGTAGTCGTTCATCAAACGGCCACAGATAACGTTACTGCTATCCAGGTGCCAGACTGGACGACATCACCGCAGCGTGCGATGATGTCACGAGAAATGTCGAGTCTGGCACAGGCGATTGCTTTCTAAACTGCCCTCTTTCTGATTCTATTCTTCTCTCTGTTCCTTTATCTCCGGTTTCCTTTCAGGCCGTTCTATCTCTGCGGTGGTAGACGGTCACTGTTCTTCCCCTAAACCTATCAACAGTGGTGTTCCACAGGACTCTGTCCTATCACCCACTCTCTTCCTGTTATTCATCAATGATCTTCTTTCCATAACAAACTGTCCTATCCACTCATACGCCGACGACTCCACTCTGCATTATTCAACTTCTTTCAATAAAAGACCATCACAACAAGTACCTCAAAAACTCTATTTCTCCACCTATCAACTCGACACAATCTTCCAAACACCTATCCCCAATTCTTCGACAATACTCAGCTATCACCTTCTTCAACACTAAATGTCTATCATTAACTCAAAATCTTAACTGGAAACTTCACATCTCCTCTCTCACTAAAACAGCTTCCTTGAGGTTGGGCGTTCTGTATCGTCCCCGTCAGTTCTTTTCCCCCGCACAGTTGCTATCCATATACAGGGGCCTTGTCGGCTCTCGTATGGAGTATGCATCTCACGTGTGGGTGGGATCCACTCACACAGCTCTTCTGGACAGAGTGGAGTCTAAGGGCCGCTTTCACAGTCACGTTTGTTTGTGTTGATCGTTACCAATGAGCGGCGATCGCTACCAACAAGAAATCCGATTTCACAGTCGTCTTTCCCGGCGCTGTTTGTTTGCATCAGTACCAAAGGTTTGAACCTCTGGTAACGGAGCTCTGGTAGCCGCGGGGGCTCCCCAATGGAGCTTACCAATGACATTAATTAGTAAATAATACAAATTCTTGCTCTCAAATGGTTATATTATTTATTTAAATAGATGTGAAAAAAAATATTAAACAATACAACAACGCGTTGCACGGCTTCAAAGGTAGTATAAGAAAAAAAAAAAAAGAAGAATTTGAATGACATGAACTCACTTCACGTGCTGACCAGTAAACGGAGAAGGGAGGACTTTAATACTTGTCACCATTATTCACCTGTTATGCCTTCTCTGTCAGACTCGTATTATTCTAGTTAGCCTAATATGTATGCATAGGGCATATATATATATATATATATATATATATATATATATAACAAAATCAGCCCTATTAAGTAAATAATAAATGTGAAGACTGATAAATAAGTGTCAATAATAAATAAATGTAACTGAAATTGGTGAAAAGTGTCTTGCTGACATATGCTAATATAAGAAAACTTTAATTAATACTTCTCACCATTATTTCACCTTTTCCGCCTAGGAAATATTAGGCTATCAGCAGATTTGAGCATTCTTTCATCATTCTTTCATCATATCTATTCTTCACAATTACTCTTTATATTTATTCTTCACGTTTACTTTTTGTACGTTTATTTTTCATATTACTCCTTCATAATCCTCCGCTCAGCTGATGTAATGTTGACATTTCCCGCCGCTCCGGCATACCAACACTGCCGAATCACGCGCCTTCGTTTTGTCATTATCGTCTCTACGCTGGTAGTCGCCGATACCACGAAAACAGCGACTGTAAAAGCGGATCGAGGCGATGGTAATGCCTGTTACCAGGATGGTAGGGCCTTTGGTTAGGGTGCGTATCAGACGACTGTGAAAGCGGCCCTTAGGCTCTTCGTCTCATCAGCTTTCATCTTCTTATGGATAGTCTTCTAGCTCTTAAATTCCGTTGCGATGTTGCCTCTCTTTCTATCTTTTATCGATATTCCCACGCTGACTGCTCTCCTGAATTTGCTAACTGCATGCCTTCCCCCCTCCTGCGGCCTCGCCTCACACGACTTTCTGATCAAGCTTATCCCTATACTGTCCAAACCCCTTATGCAAGAATTAACCAGCATCTTCACTCTTTCATCCCTCACGCTGGTAAACTCTGGAACGATCTTCCCTCATCTGTATTTCCTCCTGCCTACGACTTCAAGTCTTCCAAGAGGAGGGTTTCAGGACACCTCTCCTCCCGAAACTGATTTATCTTTTTGGCCACTCTATTCAGGAGCAGTGAGTAGCGGACTTTTTTATTTCATTATTGTTCTCTTTTTTTTTACGCTCTTGCACTGTCTCCTCTGTTGTAAAAAAGAAAAAAAAAACCTCCAGACGGCACGAGGACGGCAGCAGCGACGCACACGGGACGGGAGCGAGACACGTCCTCCTTCACCCACGGCCGCCAGCAGACTCGATGATGCGTTCGAGGATCCTTCAGAACTGCAGGGTTTACCGGAGTGCTGAGTTATTTGCAACTTACCATAGGCTTGTTGTTGCAACACTCAAGCTTCATGTCAGGACAAGAAGAATCTCGAAATGCAACTCTACTGTGTTCCATCTCGAGAGATTGGAGGACCTGGCATGTGCACAGTAGTATGCAGTGACAGTCTCAAATCGGTTTGAAGTGCTCGGCACCCTGGAGGACCCTGTAGAACGGTGGGATACCTTCAAACGCGAGACTTTGCAAGCTGCCGAGGAGTGCACTGGAGAGCGCCCGAGATATAGGAGTGGCTTTGCCTCGGTGGAGACGCTAGACTCTAGAGTATATCGAGGGGAATCGCGCTGCCATACTCGCTGGGAACCGGGACCAATACAGGGCTCTGTCACGTAGGACTAGAGCACTCCTGAGGAGTGACAAGGATAGGTATGCCAGGGGTCTCGCCGAGGAGGTCTAGGGCCATTTAAATGCGAATGACCTCCGACCTGCTTACCGAGCCCTGAAGAAGCTCCGCTCCAAGTCTTCCTCTCAGGTGAGCGCTATCCGAACAGCTGACGGCTGCCTCGTGTCGGACATGGATGGGGAGAGGGCTCGTTGGGCTGAGTACCTTCAGTAGCTGTACATGGCAGACCCTCCACGTGGGCAGCGTCCAGCTGCTGGGTTGCAGGTGGCGGATGTTTACCCGCCCATTGACGAAAGCCCACCCTCTTTGGTTGCGGTCAGAGAGGCTGTGGCTAAGTTGAGGGGTGGGAAGGCACCTGGCGCCTGTAACATCAGCGCAGAGCTGCCCGAAGCTGGAGGTGAGGCCATGCTCCACGGGTTGCATGCGGTCTTGACTGCCCTATGGCAGTCCGGTACCATTCCTCCTGACTGTAAGAGGGGGTTGGTAGTCCCTATCTGGAAAGGGAAAGGGGGCCGCCAGGACTGCAACATCCACCGTGGTATTACACTGCTCAGTGTGCCAGGCAAGGTGCTTGCCCACCTATTGCTGATGAAGCTGCAGAGACCTGAACAGTCTGGGTTCAAGCCTGGTAAGTCAACAACTGATCGTATCCTAGCGCTTCGCGTACTGGTGGAGCGAATAGGTGAGTTTCGACAGGGGACGCTTGCAGCCTATGTCGATCTCATGAAGGCGTTCGATTCAGTGCAAGGTGAGGCACTCTGGGATCTTTTGCGACTCCTTGGGATTCCTGCAAGGACTATTGGTTTGCTGACTGGCCTGTATTCTAGGACAGAGAGTGCTGTGAAGTGTGTGTGGGGGGCTTGCCCAGCTTCTTTCCCGTGAATGCGGGAGTGAAGCAGGGCTGTGTCCTTACCCCATCGCTTTCCAACACTTGTATGGACTGGGTACTGGGCAGATTGAATGATTGATTATTGGATCGTTGTGTCTTGGCGCCGCAACTGCAGAGTTGTGGACCAGACTCATTGCGGAGCATCCACTGGCAATACCAGGGTCACTGACCTTGTTTTTGCTGATGATGCAGTAATCCTAGCGAAGTCGCTGGAGGTTTTGGTGATGGCTCTCGGGGCACTGCACGAGGAGGCAAAGCCCTTAGACTTCAGGTCTCCTGGGCCAAGACCAAGGTACAGATGTTTGGAGGCTTGCTGGATGACACAGTACAGTCTGTTCATGCGTGTGGCGAGGACGTTGAGATCTCAGAAAGTTTCACGTATCTTGGTAACGTAGTTCATAACAACGGTGAGTCTGGCCAAGAAGTCTGACGGCGGATTGGTCTGGCCCATGATGTTATGGACTCGCTCAACACGAGTATATGGCGTTGTCGATACCTGTGCAGAAGGACAAAGATCCGGATCTTCAAGTCTCTTGTGCTCCATGTCTTACTCTATGGTTGTGAAACATGGAGACTTGGAGAGGCGGATTAATGCTTTTGGTAATAAGTGTCTACGCAGAATCATGGGATATCGCTCGAATGACTGTGTCAAACCGGCGACTACACCGTGAGACTGATTCGACATATATTACCTGCATAGTTCGTCTATGCCAACTCCGGCTATACGGACACGTGGCACGTTTTCCGGAAGCTGATCCTGCTTCTCGGGTTGTCTCTGTAAGAGACAATCCAATGTGGATGAGGCCAAGGGGATGCCCACGGAGTTCGTGGTTTTAGCAAGTCGATAGATCCTGCCGGTAGGTACTAGGGTTTGGAAGGGGCCTGCATGGAGACTCGCCCCGGCGTATGCCCCCACTGATTGATTGATTGAGTCATCAAACAGAGCTGTGGGGATGAGTGCTAGTTCATAGGCGATAACGTTTTTGAAGTTCACATTTCTAGAACTGTCTTGTAGTCCAATAACTCCTAAGAAGAAGAATTATATATCATACATGACTTTATGGCCAACTTTTATTCCCTTTCTTATCACGGACATGGTGGCGACTCTTTTTTCAATATTGTTCCATATCAATTTGGCAAATATTTATGAACTCAGGAAGCAGCTCCTCATCAATGCTTAGTGCCTTCTCAACATTCACTGATGATATAACAACGTAACCAGTGGCTAAGTTGGCAAGTTGATCTGGGTCTGCATCATGACTGAGATGGTGGATACACATATCAATTATCTTTCTGATTCCATCCCTGTCTTTCTTATCACTCTCCATACGAGCAACTGACTCTTCTTTGTGAGTTCTCTGGAATCTTTCATCAGCTGTCTCACCTCTCATGCCAGCCAACTAGCTGCACACATGACGGCTGAGAGCCCATGTTTTCAAGGTTTCTGGATTGAGTGTGACTCCAACAATTTCAGCTCGCCAGTGCCCATACCTCATGAAGGTTGATTCTATGAACATGTCACTCCAGATGCCATTCCATAACCCCTCCATATGCCGCATGACATGTTTGCCATTCAGGAAATGAGCAAGGATATCTGATGGTAGTCTCCCAATCGTTCTCAGGTAGATCAAAAGTGATCTGGCATTGTTCGAGTGCCCTGCAGCAAAGCCATATACTAGCATTGCTTTCACACACTCTGCATGCAGGGACCAATCTGCCTCTCTGCTTTGACATATGCCATCATGATGAAGACAGGCTTTATAAGGTAGTCAGTCCATACCCTACATACTCATGATTGCTCTATTTTCCAAATTCTCCATGGGGTCATCACACTTGACTAAAGTGTCTTGAAGGATTGGTTCAAGGATTACTTCTGCCACCATTCGTCAAGCACGTGAAGACTGTGGGAACTCCTTGCCTGTGAAAATTTTCTTAAAGTTATATAATTAAGATTTTTTTATTTCCCACTTCTGGATAGCGACACAAGCAACAAAAAAGTCCAGCAAACGAGGGAGCAAAAAAAAAAAAAAAAAGATAATTATAATCAAATAAAGCTAGTCCTGTACTGTAAATTGTTCAACGCTGACTGATGTCCATCAGGTTGATTAATAATGTTGGGTGTGTACACATTTTGGGCCTATTAAAAAAAAATGTACCCATATGCAAGGTTAGGCAAAAATAGACCCTCCGGCTGCCGGACTAGAGAGCAAAACATAAGAAAACAAACAAAAAATAAAGATAGAATAAAAAGCCCGCAAAACGCTACAAATGCAAAAACAAATTGAGTTATGTTGAGAAGAGGTAAATTTAGGATGGAGAGGTGTCTTGATACTTCCCTAATTGATTGTACATCCAGTTCTCATTATTTTATGCTACCAATTACCCCACCTTTACCTGTACACATATACCTGACTGCCTCACTGCCACCCTCCCGTCCCTTGGTAACTGGTATGGGAAACATGATGGAGACTGCTGCTTTTGATGATGTATGTATCGTGGAAAGTGATAGGCTATCCTGTTTGTTGATAATGTTGACATGGTTATTTGCTTGAGGTATCAGTTATTTGTTTCATGAAACAGTGATAGTCTACTGTTTGTTGATAGTGTTATTTGCTCAGTATACTTATTATTTGTTAAATGATACATGTTTTTGTTGCATAATTAGGCCCGTCGTCTCAGATGCTGACGGCTCTCACATTCACTATTTCAAAAGGGCGAAAAAGAGATGAATCGGGTTCTCATTTTTTTTTTCACGTCCATAGTACATAGTACATAAGACGAGAATAGTGGACATCACTTTATTGAAGATGAATAATCTTTGGAATACTTGTCAACAACAAACAGAACAACATGCCAGTGATTCAGTGAACAGAACTTAACTTCATGAAAATCAATTTTCTAAGCTATAACTCTTTAAATGACGCTCATAGAGTGCAATACATTTTTTTTTGTGTGTATTAGTACAATTATTAATAAAATGATTTCGTGAAACAATCCTTAATACTCTTCAACACATACAACATTATTAAGAAAACGTTCATTATGCATCCATATTCACTTAAAAATATACGGTAAACAAGTAGGCTAATCCTTATAGATTCATATTTCGGTGGTGGGTAGGAAGGTGGTGGTGGTGCTGGAAGTAAGGTGGTGGTGTAAGATTGCTCCCTTCCTATAAGAGGGAGCACGGGCCTTTGCCAGAGGCAGTGGACTGAGTAGAACGCCAGCACTCGTCGAGCGAGCAACTCTCCTGGGGCCATACTTATAAAGATATTGTGTGTTTGACGTAAGTATCGCCATAACTAAGTGAAAAAGTTGTGGCTCTCACCATAAGATTCAGATTTCATTGCTACCAACCACGGCGAGGCACCTTATCAGCTCAGTTCTTTCATATCAATATTTAGGCTAAATAACACCGAAAAATTATGAAAACTATTTACTAAAAATACACTACATCCGTTATAAAATTGTTTTAGAAGGTAATGATGAAATTTGTAAATATGATGGCATTGCTTATGTAGGCCCCGTTAAAACTAGTGAGCAAAATGGCAGAGAATTTACCAACTTCCGCCGCGTCTGCTGCTGCTGCTTCACCTTCCCCTCTCTCCGCCGAGTGCGGCGAGCGGAGGAGGAAAGATAACTGGGCTCAGGAGGAATTGCTCCTCCTAGCCCAGTTATTTCAAGAGCGCAAGGCGCTCATCAAAGGAGACTTCACCGTCTGCAATACCCGGGGGAAGGCGGCTGCCTGGAAGGCGATTGTAGATCGCCTTACAGAGGCCTTTCCCCGGGGCAGAACCATCAAGGACTGCCAGAAGAAGTGGCAGTCCCTGTAGTCCACGGCGAAAAAGAACATCTCCGCCCACAAACAAGCGGTCACTGCCACAGGTAAGAAATGTTTCCATGTTTCACGACATAAAATTATTAGTCAAACACTACACTACGGTACACTTCCACTTAAGAAAAAGCAGTGGCAGGTAAAAGGTGAGACGTATTCAACTTTATGTAGCAGACTAACATAATATTAGGCAGGCCCAACAAAACTTACCCGTAACATGATAATCTACATATTAATAGGTATTTTCCAATTTCCCCTTAGTCATTTTCCGGTCTCAAGTTTACCTTGCAGTATTACTGAATCAATAGTTTTAGAATACATGATAATTATTTTTATGAGACTCATGGACACTAATAAACCAAAAGTGATGGTCAGTATAACACCCATAGGACTCATAAAAACTGAACCTCCCCAGTCAGATTACTCTAATAGCATAGACCTTTACAGTACTACTACCTGTAAATCATTATACGTGAAGAGGTTGCATAAGGTTCTTAAGGTAAGGGAAATAATACTCATATGAATTGTTTTCAAGTAGTATTGTCTGGCACGTGTAGTATTTAAGGTTGTGGCTGCCTACCTGGCTCTGGTGGAACATGTGGTTGAAGGGAGTAGATAACTTTCACCCACATTTTACTAGAAAATGCTCTTAAATTTGTTCCTGTACAAAATTCTATATTTTTTTTATAAGAAAATGGATGTTGTTAAGGCATGTAACTTACATATTGCCTCTGAAAAAAAATCCTTAACCTTAAAGAAAAAAAAATGAAATCCATTATTAGAAAATAAAAGAAGGAAATTGTACTGTTGTAATTACTTCAGTCCTTGATCATCTACCTTTTTCATCTACCATGCTCAACACTAGTGCAACAAGTATTTGGTATTGTTATACTGTATTTAATGTGCATCTGTAAAAGTTTCAATGGCAGCATGAACATGCATGTTGATAGACTTGAATTCAAAATGAATGCCAGAGTACAAGTTGTTCTTCTAAAAGTGTACTACAAACTTTTACCGACATTGTAAAATAATTAATATGCTTGTATTTTCATTGTTGACATTATTACAATGACTTATGTCACATCTTTTTAATTCTAGGTGGTGGTCCAGCTCCCCCTCCTCTCTCGCAGCTGGACGGCCTCGTTGCTGATATCTTGGGGAGCGGCAATCTGGTGTTTGGTGGCTGCCACGATCGGCCAGCAGACACCTTGTCGTTGAGCCACCTGCTTCTCCCCTCATAACCGTCAGCTTCGAGGATCAAAGGTATGGGCTACTTCACCACTTAGGATTGTATTGTTGATGCTATTTCTCGGGTTACCTGATTAGTTTATTAGCATAATGATAAATAATTTAACCCCTCGCTTTTACGGAAATCAACAAACTTTTCTGGTACAGTCCTGTGTCTGCGGAAATTCACTGATACGTTTGACAGGTGAGGGGTTTGGTTCCTTAGTGGCCCGGCAGAAATTATACGCCCTATTGTAAACACTTTCATTCTTGTCCTTTGGTGAATCCCCTTTCATATGCAGTCATGAATAGACATTTTTAGTTACAATAATGACCACCAAAAGAGAACTTTAAGCTCGTATACCAAACAAAGTTTGTATATATATGAAAAGTTTGAACCACTCAGATTACTGGATGTTAAGATGCGTCACCTCCTTTCCCCCTTTTAGTTTGTTATAGCGAGGGTTTATCAAATTGCAAAATTGCATGATTACTTGGCATAAGGAAACATATTTGTCAAACTGGACTGTAATAGATTTGCACACGTCCATGATTGTCCGGGACCCACAGAAGGTATATGTAAGGTGCCATGGAAATAACTTAAAAAATGAGTTTTTATAATTTTTTTTACCATGCGTGACTGCACATGCTCTCAGTGCTCTCAATCACACAGCAAAGTTGTTATAGTAAAAGGTTTCAATAGGAATTCCTGAAGTTAAATTTGCTGCTGTGCATTAGCATATATTTGGACTATTTTTGTTTTATCTAATTTTCATACTATATCTGGAGATCAATTTGAAATTTTTTTCTTCCTCATTTGGAGTTGCCTAATTCAATTTTCAGTGTGCTTACCACAAACTAATTGCATTTATTTGTTGCATAAAAGTATGAATAAAAATTTAGAAAATCAACACTTACCGTGTATTATTTTAAAATTAATTTAATAATTCAGTGGATGCAGTGCCAGCATTAACTATAAATGGTATACGTTAATATTTATTATGATTCTGAACATGTTAATACTTTTTCAACATACATCCTTTTCACTTAACCAGCAGGCTACTTGAGGAGGAGGAGGAGGAGGACGACCTCGTGCCTGTGCTGTCTGGCCCCAGAGTTCTCCCCTGTACAAGTCACCACCTTCACTGCTGCTGCTGCTGCATCTTCCTCCACCCCTCAGGCAGTTCCACAGCCAGCTCAAAGCTTCCTTCTTGTTGATAAAGAAGAAGCCCTTCACCTTACTAAGAAGAGCAAGCTTGAGCTGGCTATCTTAGAGGAGGAGCTTGCCATCAGAGCAGCAGTTCGGCGGGCAGAAGAGGCCAAGGCAGACACCGAAGAGGCCAAGGCTGCCACCGAAGAGGCCAAGGCTGCCTAGTATTAGGCCCTCACCAAAAACTTGGTTAAGGGGACCAAGCTTGGCTTGGAAGCTGCTGCATCAATTATGATGAGATCAGGTACGCGACGGTTTCATATTCTAAAATCAGTTAACATTTCTTTGGGTTATTTACGTTAAGTTCCAGAAAATTTGATTTGCACCAGTCAGTAAAAAGGTGAACCTGGGCCTAAGTACTCATTACATTCATCATTTAATATTCTACCAACAATTACCGTGGCATCAGCAATTTTAATTATTGTGTAATTAGTAAAACCACTTCAACAATCGTCTGTTTACAAGCTAACAGCTTCCTTTTCTTTGTATAAGCTAAAAGTTTATACACAACGATTGTAGAAGTGGTTTTAGTAATTGCACAATAATAAAATATGCCGATGACACGGTAATTGTTGGTAGAATATTAAATGATGAATGTAAAGTTCACCTTTTCACTGACTGGTAAATCAAATTTTCTGAACTTAATGTAAATAACCCAAAGAAATGTTAACTGATTGTAGAATAAGAAACCTTCACGTACCGACTCATCATAATTGATGCAGAAGCTGTAGAGAGGGTGAAAATATAAATATGGAGCTGCCCTGTAGGCCACTCGGCCTCTTGCAGTTTCCCTATGTTCTTATGTTCTTATTTGGGTTGAATGATTAACAGTGATTTAAAAGGTAGCAGAAATACAAACATAGGAGTGAATAAATGTGATAGCTTCATTTTGAAAAATGTACACATATGTTAAAAGATAATAAGTAGGTTGAGTGCAGAAGCAAATTAAATCAACAAAATTAATCATGGAGGAACATTGGATCAGGTGGACATAACCATGGAAGATGTAACCCATCACCTCCACTACTGCTGCTACATTAGTTCTAGGAGAAACTGGCAGGTGGGAGAGTGGCGGCCAGGGGGGTCAGCCAAGGTCAGTACCGCCCCGCATCTTGCCACACACACTCCAACACGTCTCGCTTCCTCTCATAGGTCAGCTATTTACTAACTTAAAATTAATTTATTTAGATAATTTGATAATCCAATAAGGTCATAGTGTCATGATTGTTTAGTTTGTATAATAATAACAAAGCTTTTGTATACATACCCCAACACTTGACAAATTTGAAATACAACATTGTCAAGTGTCATCATGATGATCTTACTGGAGAAGTAATAGTGCAAGACGTGCCAGGATCTTTTGAGCTCCACATTGAAAGTAAAACCAGTACAGCAGAAGACTCTACGTCCAAAAATCTTCCAGATCCAGGAGAAGGAAGCTATGTGAATCGCAGCCAAACTGGAGATATAAACAACTACAATACTAAAAGGTGAAGTAACGAGGAAGAACTTACGAGGTCAATTAGCAGAAAATGAAGGAAGAAATGGAGCATCTCACCCCTCTGGAACTGTTCGAGTCAATAATGTCTCCAAATATTTATGATCATATTATAAAAGAAACAGTGCGCTATGCAACTGCATGCAAAAACAAAGGTGACTTTGTGTTTACTGTAGAAGAGCTAAAGTGTTTCATAGCAATCTTGCTTCTTTTATCATATCACAAACTACCAGCAGAGAGACACTATTGGTCAAAGGAAGAGGATCTGGGAGTGTCTTTGGTGAAAAAAACAATGTCTCGCAATAGATTTCAGATTATAAAAGGCGTTGTCCACTTTTGTGACAATGCAGAGGCTGAAAGCAATAAATCAGATAAGGGGTTCACAGTAAGAAATCTTATTACATTGCTTCAAGAAGCATTCATATAATTTGTAGTTTTTGAGCCTTGTATCTCTGTTGATTAAATGATGGTAAAGTACTATGGGCACAATAGTTTAAAACAATTTATTTAGGTAAAACCTATTAGATTTGGCTACAAACTATGGGCACTTTGTGGAACCCCAGGGTATTGCTACAACTTTGACCTTTATTGTGGTAAGAACTCTGAACTTGATGGGAATGAGGACTTATTATTAGGTTCAAAGGTAGTACTGCGAATGTTACAGGCCGTAGCTGATCCAGAATCTCATTCATTATTTATTGATAACTATTTTACTACTTATGACTTATTAGTACACCTAAGAAATCTTGAATATCAGGTGACAGGAACATCGAGGAGAATCGTGTGAAACAGTGTCCCTGGAGTCCTCATGTGCTATGGAAAAGAAACCATGAGGGGTATATGACTACAGGTTCGACACAAATGAGGAAATTCTTATGATAAAGTGGTTTGATAACAAATGTGTGACAGTTGGAACTAATTATGATACAGTAGAGCCTCTTGCAAAAGTTCAGCGTTGGCTGAAACATACCAAGACAAAGGGAAGTGTTCCACAGCCAAATGCAATGTTCATATATACCAAACACATGGGCGGGGTTCATCACCACGACTGGTTAGTAGGTAAATATTCTGTCAATTCGAAAAAAGAAATGGTACTGGGCCTTATTCACGCGATTCATAGATATGGCAGTGTTGAATTCATGTGTCATTTACAGGATGTTACATCAAGGAGACAACAATGCACAGCTGAGTGTTTTAGACTTCAAACGAGCTATCTGTGTACCATATATGAAATTAAGCTGCATGGAAGTGACAATGGGACGACCCTGTAGTGCTTTGACATCTTGCACAAGTGTTACTGATGTTCGGTATGATGGCAAAGACCATATAATTGAGAAGAGGCAAAAGCAGCAACGATGTCAAAACAAACCATGTACAGCTAAGCCAAGAACATATTGTTATAAATGCAATGCTACTCTATGTGTAGAGTGCTTCGGCTCATATCATCAGAGAAGATAAACTCTTCATAGAATAAAAGCAATTTTTAGTTCATGCTTCTGTTTGAAATATCATCACGGCTTGGAAAGATGTTGTGAATTTCAATTATCATACCATACTATTACCAAGATGTTATAATTGCTCCAGTCATATAACTTTGTCTTCAAATCAGGATACTTTTCTGTAAGCTTTGTAATCTCACTTGTAGTCTTATTATCCCAGTGTCCTCATTTGAGGACAGCTTATTGTAAGCTTACTATTAGATTTTTTTTTTTGAGCATTTATTATTATTCTTAACCCATCATTTTACAGTATTCTACAAACAAACTCAGTTTATTTCAAAAATAAAAAGTAATGTAATGGGTTAAACACATACATCATTATATAGAGACGTTCATTATACATCCATATTCATCAATCACACACTACATTAATAAAAGTAGACTATTTCTGTTAAATTGATACTGTTTTAAACACGTAAAGCATTATTAAGGAAGCATTCATTGTGTACTTCCACATTCATTAATCATATACAGCACTTATAAAAGTAGGCTATTCCTAATAAACTCATCTCTTCAATGCATACACCATTTAAAAAAAAAAAAAGCATTTATATCATTCATAGTCACTTCATATTAAACTCCACATAAGTATACAACCCAACACACAAGCAATTATTATATTATGAACACTCGTATTATACATCTCTCAACTTCTTACGGCCACTCACAGTTTACAATGAACACTTTAAATTTCTCTTACAACTTTTTCCATTTCTTTCGACCACTAAAAGACTTAAAATGGCTTCTTACATCCTGCTCATTTTTTTTAATTTCTTACGATAAATTCACAACTTACAATAACGCTCTTAAACATCTCGTAACTTCTTGCATCTTTTACGACCACCTCTCGCTTGACAATGTTATGCAATGACGTCATCGACCATACCAGCCGGTGCATTTAGGAAACTAGTAGGCTATTATGCATTGAATTGAATTACAAAGCTATTATTTTGCATTTACGAATACTAAGTTATTAGTATGCATTTAAGAAAACTAGGCTATTATTTGCAGCAACTTTTTTTTTTCTAGAGATAAATTAATTCTCTCTCTCTCTCTCTCTCTCTCTCTCTCTCTCTCTCTCTCTCTCTCTCTCTCTCTCTAGAATGCACACTGACGACCAAAGCCAAGCAAGTATTTAGCTTATGGAATGCAGAAAATCTTATTACAGAGCGTGGACTAGTGGAAACAAGAGCATTCATAACATATTTTTTTTAACCCGTGGGCTTCGGCTATGGGAAAGCCGAGAAGTGGCCGAGAAACGATAAAATTACACTGCATTTTGAGACTAAGAAAAGAACAGGAATGTACATCAAAGTACTCCTCATAACCAAAAAGCCGTTAAAATATTTACTTTTACTTAAACGCCATTCGTTTGGGTGGTGTTTGTCACAAAATAAACAGTCTCGTGACGTGTGGCATCTAGCCAATAGTCGCTTGTTGTCTACTATAGAGAATTTGACGAGTGATTACTGTATGGATAGCTAAGTCAGCCTGCCATGACCCTACAGCACCACCTTTGACAAAAAAGCCCTCCTCAAGATCACTCACCCACCACAATGACCTCGGATATTCATGGTGGGTTGCGCTATGCCACCACCGACTACAAATAGCTCGAATTAGATGTTTTATGGAGAGCCCTTTTTAGGGTCCACCGTACCACAGCCCCGACTTGTGAATCCCTGAAAAGGGTCTCCCAACGTTCTCGGGTTAAAGAAACATAATCGTCGTGCAGTTGATGCTCACAGTTTCGTAAGAAAAATCCTGTCTGTCCTATGTCTTTGAAATTTTAATATGTTGTTTGTTGGTGTAAATGTATGACATTCTGTGAATTTCGTGAAATTTGGGTGAATGTGTAGGGGAAACTCAAACAGAGCTTAAAATCTTCTATTTGTTTCACAGACTTTAGTTTTTAGATAATTACTTTGAAAAAAAATACCCTAGAACATTTGTGTATATATGTACATTTCTCATTTTGTAAATTTTAGATTTTTTGTTTCGGCTTCGAAAAAATAATTTCACTAATAATCTTCTCCACTTTTTCTCCCGTTTTCTTTTTACCTTTTTTAAAATGTACAAAATGAGAAAAAATGCCATTTAGTTGTAGTTTATATTGCTACCTTACAACAGACTATCAGACTGTTGATTTTCTGAATTTTTTTGAAGTGTAAAAAACACATTTTTGAGATTTTGGCTCCTACAGTTTTTTTTTTTTTTCCATTTCATGTGTTTTGCCATTTCTATTCACTTGACTGGCATGAAATCTTCACATATGGTTGTTTATACCTTGTTCACTTACTGGAGAAGGATAAGGCATCTGGTCCCCCTTGATAAAAAAAAAGTTATCACTCAAAGGTGGTGGTGGTGGTGGTCGCGGTGCGGTTGGTGTTCAGATAGAGACGTGACTCTTGATTTTTTGCGTTGAGTTCTTGCGTGGTTCCTTGGTCTTCATTTTGTTCCAGAAGACTTCTTTATGTTCATAACTCTGCTCATCGTTGCTTTGCGCTTGTACGTCTTTATAAAGACGTTTTGGGTTATAGCGCAGCGAATTTTCAAATGTCTCCCCAGTCAACGTCTGTGGGAGAACTGAGCAGCAGAGTACGCATTTCACATTCGGCAGCCGTCACGAGTGGATAGAGGGATGATGGATGACAAAACTTACAGGGAAATAGACTTTCTAATGTGATGTTTACGTGCGTACAAGCCTTGAGAAATACCACGTGTGTTGGCGCGCTATAGCGTAACAGCGCGAGGCATTTAAATCTCTTAACCCGTGTGCATCGGGTGACGGGAATTCCCGCTCGGGCGGAAAGCGTCGGGTGGCGGGAGTTCCCGCCATCCGACGCGCACGGCTTGGCCAAAAATAGCACCTCTTCCCAACATCATATCTATGCCGTGCTGCGACGTAGACACTTCAAATTTATTTAATCGTGGAGAGGAAGGATTGGCGATGAAAAAACAATATAAATTATTATGTTTTCGTTTGAAATTGCCAGACGGGGCATTGATGAAAGACACCTATTTTACAAAATCTATCAGCACCTCCCGCGCGGTGCGAGGACGACAATAGTCCTCTAGCCCGACGCTTATGGGTTAAAGGGACCCTGTTATTTTAATATTCTACACGAATATGCTTCATTACCTGGTAGTACATAGCATCCCCGACATGTTGAGCGCGAAAAACTAATTTAGTCAGTTTAAAAAAATATTCGTAAAAAAATATACCCCTGGCGCCTTCCTTAAGTAATATCTCTCACACACACACACTCTGTGCTCCTTGCACACACACACACACACACACACACACACACACACGTCACATATAAATCGAATGTAGCTTTTTTCTTTCCGTCGTTGCCTGTTGCGCCGGTAGGCATCTTCCTGGTGGGGCCTGATGGTCGGCCCTGCCCGTTCTGGCGCAGGCGAGTGTTTATAGTGGCGCCATCTTGCATTGGCTCATGCTTTGGAACTCGTTCTTGATTCGCTTGGACGGCTTCCTCTAGAGTCCGGGTTGATGGGTGGTCTTCAGGACAGCATGTGTGTAGTTTTAAGCCACTCGGCGGTGACCGAAAGATCCGAGTGGTAGCGTGGGGATTCGAACCCGCGTCGTCCAGCTCTGCTGGATAGTTGCCGTCTTTCGCTAGCGGCGTCCGAAACCTTTTGGAAACTGTGTCAACACTTGTGTCCCACGACTGTACGGTAGGCTATTTTGCTCTTAACAAAATTTCAGGTTGTTATATTTCTTAGAGCCAATTCCACAGTCCATCGTAGTGGCTTTGTAATCGCTTGAACGAAACTTTAGTCTTTACACTCCGTAATGGTTAGGTTTTCGATGCAGCACCACACACACAAGAGATGTCCCATGATTTCCTCAGAAGTATTAACCTATGTATGAACACAAAACACTACGCAATAACTTTTCTACGTCTTTGGTGTTGATTTGCAGGTTTACTAACACATCATGGCGAACTGTGAAAGAGGCCATTGGTCCTTTTTAGAGTTTCCAAGCTATACAGAAATGATTCATGTTGACCTGAAGGCTTTGACGAAATGTGAAAAAAAAAATATATATATATATATATATATATATATATATATATATATATATATATATATATATATATATATATATATATATATATATATATATATAAACTTTTTTTTTTTTTTGTCGAGTTTTCAAGATATGATATTGACCTGAAGGCTTCGAGGTATGAAGCAATAACATTATAATGTAGGCTAATCTGTTTTCGAACTGAATTAAACTTTTTTGGTCTTATATTTATGAGTAATTTGTTCAAGTTTCTAAGATATATAGGCATGATTCATATTGGCATGAAGGCTTTGATAAGGTATGAAACTAATAATGTAGGCAAGTCTATTTTTGCATTTCAACCTTTACGTTATTGTATATCCAAGTCCTCTTTTTTTTTAAGTGCCAAGCTATGAAGCCATGATATTGATCTGATGGCATATGGCAGATATGAACCAACTAAAACTTTTCTTTTTGCATTTAAACCTTAACTTCGCTATATCTCTCAAGTTCTCAACCTTTCCCAGGCTTCCCAGATAAAAATAAAGGCATTACCGATCTATTCCTGGAAAGAAACACTCACATTCGTCCACCTCTTAAGAAAATGATCCAACATTAAAATCTTACCACAACAGGCTGGGCGGCTTCCACCTTGAGCTCCTCCTCTTCCAAGCTGACGGGTACGTGGCACTGGTAGATGCCTGCGTCAGCCGCAGACACACCTTCAATCTGCAACAGGTGACATTACATGCATGTAATCTTATACTACTATGGATTTCAGAGGCTGTGTTATATCGTTTTTCTGGAATATCTCGGTAACTTTCTGTTGGATCACTATGATGCTTTGCCACAGTATGTTTCACACCCTCCGCTAATATTTGGCAGCATAGTTCATTATCAGAGGGGTGTGAGTAAGGCACATACTCTTGACACTTGAAGGGAACTCGCGATATGACACGAAAGTAATCGGACAGGGCCACCGTGACGTCAATAGCACGTCATATCCCCAGGCCCCGCCCATCTCTCTCTCTCTCTCTCTCTCTCTCTCTCTCTCTCTCTCTCTCTCTCTCTCTCTCTCACACACACACGCACACACATGGAAATACCTACTACTGGTGCATGCTGTATTCCTGAAGTAGTTACATAGATATGCGTTATATCGTACTGTATTTGTCATTTTATATTTGATAGTGATTTTACGTGGAAATAAAGGCGAGTAGGTTAAAGTGGAGGGTGAAAACCAGCGTGAATGATGGCAGTCAGGTAGTATGAGGATCTCGAGCACATGGAACAGACCCGAGATATCCTTTTGTGACCGGGCACAGTTACAGTCCAATAAACTCTGTCGTACACGACGGTGGCTCCAAGGCTGCACAATATGGCATACGTTATACGTCATTGTCCCCGTGGGTGCAGGAACGGATTTGTAATGAGGCTTTTCTCCCTGTATGCTATGGAGAAAGCAGACAACCGGCTGAGGGTCCGTTTGGATAGGTATGTATCGTTTATGGCAACATTACTGAACCCATTCATTGCCATCACTAGAGGTGTTATAATACTGACTTATCGCCAAACAGGGTGTATGACAGGGTCGCTGATGCAGTCGGGATGAGCGTAATGGCGGTACGGATGATGGTGCACCGGCAGACAGCACGAAATGTCAGCCTGGGACACCACCACCAACGCCAACTGCGACACCTCCCACAACACCGCCAGTCTTCGACAGTTTCACTGTCGGTGCCATTCGTCGCAAAGTGTACGGAAAGTTCGCCGCTAAACAAGCTATAACAATAGCTTCCCTGACGGAGGACCTGAAGACGGCGTGCATCATCCCGGAGGGAACCTCGCTCACGTCGATGTGGCGACTCCTTCATAACATGGGATTCCGCTATAGGACATCACAGCGGAAGATGTATGTGAGGAAGGAGTCCCTGGATGTCGTGTGCCGACGGATTAGTGCTCTCCGGGCACTCAGACGGCACCGGGAGGATGGGAGGCAGGTGGTGTATCTGGATGAGACGTGGTTCACCACCAGGATGCACCACAGCATGGAGTGGGTGGACAGCACCCAGCCTGCCACTAGCGACATGTACAGCCGTCAGGTGCCACCCGGAAGGGCGCTTTGTGGTGGTCGCAGCTGGGACAGCCGATGGTTTTGTGGAAAATACGTTCCTTTGCTTCCACACCAATACAACCAGCGGTGACTACCACGGCGTGAACGGGGATCTCTTCCTTCGCTGGCTCACATCACAGCTCCTGCCATCGCTGGCTGAGCCGTCAGTACTGGTGCTGGACAATGCACCATATCACAGCAAGCTGACAGAGGAGAGTCGCTGCCCCACTACCGCCACCAAGAAAGGGGATCTTATTAAATGGCTGGAGCAATACAGGGTGCCCTTCCCACCACACGCGACACGGCCTGAGCTCCTCCTCATATGCAAACAACACCGACCACAGCCACAATACATCGTCGACAACACCATCCGCATGTGGGGCCACGAAGTCGTCCGCTTGCCACCAGCTCATCAGGCTTAACGCCATAGAGCAGGTGTGGGGGCACATGAAAAGACACGTGCGCTCGTCCTTACACCGTTTCACCCGGGCGGACCTGCAGGCCAGGCTGGAGGAGGCAAGGCTTTCTGTCACGCCAGAGGTGTGGGCGGGTGCGGTGCGGCGATCCCAGAGCTTTGAGGAGGAGTACTGGTCCACGGACAACATACACCAAAGCGTAGATCCTGTCATCATAAACCTCGACAGTGATGACGAGGATGACTTATTTTTGGAAAGCGACGGAGAGTAAAATAAAATGTATTTACTCATGTTTGCATGACTTGCCACCTCATCATATATTCGCTTCCTGCCATGGTCTACTATGAACTATTAAGTAAACCTCGCTACAACCTCCACTTCCCTTTCCTATGAAATATTTATAAATTGTTATAACAGTAATAATAATAATAATAATAATAATAATAATAATAATAATAATAATAATAATAATAATAATAAAACAACTCCATCAGCCTACTGCTTGGGCACCCATTTCCAACTCTAGGCTAAGATTTCAGCCAATGAATTATGTTATGAGCATTTAACGAACAAGAGGACAAATGCATTAACACATTACGCATACGTCAGTTCTGTTATGGATAATAAATGGCCCAGTGGTAGGTGTTTTCATAAAAGAGAGAGAGAGAGAGAGAGATCGGGTCTGTTCCAAATGCCCAACATCACCAAACTACCTGACTGCCATCATTCACGCTCGTTATCACCCTCCACTTTACCCTACTCTCGCCTTTATTTCCACGTAAAATCACTATCAAATATAAAATGACCAATACAGTACGATATAACGCATATCTATACAACAACTTCAGGAATACAGCATGCACCAGTGGTAGGTATTTCCATGAGAGAGAGAGAGAGAGAGAGAGAGAGAGAGAGAGAGAGGTGGGCGGGGCCTGGGGATATGACGTGCTAATGACGTCACGGTGGCCCTGTCCGATTACTTTCGTGTCATTTCGCGAGTTCCCTTCAAGTGTCAAGAGTATGTGCCTTACTCACACCCCTCTGATAATGAACTATGCTGCCAAATATTAGCGGAGGGTGTGAAACATACTGTGGCAAAGCATCATAGTGATCCAACAGATAGTTACCGAGATATTCCAGAAAAACGATATAACACAGCCTCTGAAATCCATAGTAACCACTAACTACTAAATAATGAAGTACTACTCTTCTCTCAATTATTTCTAAAATCCATTTCTTTTATGATCATTATTATTTTTTTTAAGGCAAAGGAAACATAAAGGAAAATAAAAAGCTCGCATAGCGCTGCTCTTGCATAAGCAAATTGAGTTGTGTCCACAAGAGATCAAATTCGAATGGAGAGGTGCCTTGATACTTATCTAGCTGATAGCACATCCATGCTCATTGTTTTATGCTGCCAATTACGCCACCTTTACCTGTACACATTTACCTGGCTGCCTCACTGCCACCCAGCCCACCCTCCCGTTCCCTGCTAACAGGAATGAGAAATATGATGGAGACAGCTGCTATTGATGCTGTTATATGTATAGTGGGCAGTGATAGGCTATACTATTTGTCGCTATTGTTGACATAGTAAATTGCTTGAAGTATCAGTTATTTCTTTCATGAAACAGTGGGAGGCTAGTGTTTGTTGCTATTGTTGACATAGTAAATTGCTTGAGATATCAGTTATTTGTTTCATGAAACAGTGAGAGGCTAGTGTTTGTTGCTATTGTTGACATAGTAAATTGCTTGAGATATCAGTTATTTGTTTCATGAAACAGTGGGAGGCTAGTGTGTGTTGCTATTGTTGATAGTGTTCTTTGCTTAGTATACTTGATATTTGTTAAATGATACATGTTTTATGTTGCATAATTAGGCCCTTATTCTTAGATGCTGTCGGCTCTCACATTAAGTATTTCAAAAAGGTTGAAAAAAGTGAATCGGATTTTCATGAATTTTCATTTTCACGTTCATAAAACAGCTGCTGTGTCAAACGTTGAGATGATTTTTTATTCATATTGATTAAAAGACGAGAATAGCGGACATCACTTTATTGAAGAGGAATAGAATAATCTTTGGAATACTTTTCAACAACGAAGTCATTTAATCAATACACACGAAAAAAAAAACGTATTGCACTTAATGAGCGTTATCAAATGACATATAGATTAGAAAACTGACTTCTGAGAAGTTATATTCTGTTCTCTGAACCACTGGCATATTGTTCTTTTCGTTGTTGACAAGTATTCTAAAGCTAGCGATTCAGGGAACAGAACTTTACTCCTTAGGAGTCAGCTTTTATAATATATGCGTCAGTTGAGGACGCTAATTTAATGCAATACGTTCTTTTTGTATAAAATTCTAATATACAATAAAAAAAAGCACATGGGTAATTATAACTAACAGATTGTTTGACTTTTTTGGTAACACGTCAGTTTCTGAAGCTTATGAAAATATTCCGTTGAAATATCATTGCAAAAACTGATCTCTTTTTATGATTTTCGTATATCATGAGCGGGTGGGGGTGTGGGGGGGGGTGATTTCATGGCTTTACATTCCTGGGAACATTGCATGCATAGCATATTTTGGTTTTAACATATAAAGCTATAATGTAGAAGGGGAAATATTAGGCTACGTTACGAAACACTTGTCCTCAGTGCCAATTCCATTGTTATAACATTGTATAAATAACATACAGGTGAGAGTTTAGTAGAAGTACGTATTGCCATAGTGCTTAATGGCATTGACATCTGTTCTTTGGTTATTATTTTAAAATTTAATAGAAGTACATATTGTTATAATGGTCAGTGGCAGTGAAAACTGATCTTCCACTATTATTTTCGTATTTCATAGCATAACAATAATAACATCATTTTTGAAATCAAAATCTTTTTTCAGAAAGGGGCAGTATTAGGCTACGCTACGAAACGATACTCCTCCGATTATTTATCAGTGCCAGTTCCATCGTTTTATCATTGCATGACACTTCACACAATACGCATATTGTTTAAATGGTTGAGCCCAATGAAAACTGCTCTACGGTTATTATTTTTTTTTTTTAAAGTTATATATTATATACATGTAGCTTGCAAATGTATTTTAAGCTGTTGATGTAAGCTCGTCGCTGATTGGACAGCGGTTTGAGGCAGTCATTTTTGCCTCTTGATGTTCGGGTATATAAAGGCCGCGTACCCGATACACTGCAGTCGGGCGAGCAGCTGTGGGGTCCTTCTGCGGCGGCGTGGTTGACCCGCCTGGGTATCCTCGCTTTGGGCCCCCCCGCAGCAGTCAAGTCGACCGGTCGGCTGCTCGCCCGTGCACCGCTACGGGTGTCTACTGGGCGCCTGCCCTGAGAGCCCGTGCCTCCGTCGCTGCTTGGCGGGTGTTACCCGTGGCTGTGGCGGCGGCGGAGGCGTCCCTACACCCGCCGGGACTTGAATTGCCCGCCCTCCCTTACAGGGCCGTCTTTTGGCCAAAGACCCTGTCCCCCTATTAAGGGGGTAAATCTTAAGAAGATGCACTGCAGTGGAACGCCAACACTCGTCGAGCGAGCAACTCTCCTGGCCTTTGAGCCAGCTTATAGACTGCTGAGTTGCTCGCTCGGCTCCGGCTACGGGTGCAAAATGCACCCGTGCCCCCGACCAGCTAGGCAGCGCCTCATGGCCTGACGCCTAGCTCCTCTGCAGGGCTCTCTACATAGCCCCTCCTGCCAACGTGCAGGTACACATAAAACAATAACAACAACAACGATGCACTGCCGGTGGAACGCCAGCACTCGTCGAGCGAGCAACTCTCCCGCCTTTGAGCCAGCTTATCCCGTGGGCTTCGGCCATGGGAAAGCCGAGAAGTGGCCGAGAAACGGCATCATTACACTGCATTTTGAGACTAAGAAAAGAGCATGGAACGTATCTCAGAGTACTCCTCTCATAACCATAAAGCCGTTAAAAATATCATTTAAACTCAAACTCCATTCTTTTTGGGTGGTATTTGTTACAAAATAAACAGTCTCGTGACACGTGGCATCTAGCCGAGAGTCGCTTGTTGTTTACTATAGAGAATTTGACAAGTGATTACTGTATGGATAGCTAATTCAGTCTGCCATGACCTTACAGCACCACCTATGACAAATAAGCCAACCTCAAGATCAATTACCCTTCACATTGACCCAGGGCATGCATGGTGGGTTGCTCAATGCCGCTACCGCCTGCAATTAGCTCGAATTAGGTGTTTTGAGCCGAGCCCCATACGGGGTCCACCGTTTCAGTGGACCGACTCGCGGGAGCCCAAAAATGGGTCCGCTGACGCTGCCGGGTTATAATAGACTGCTGAGTTGCTCGTTCGGGTCCGGCTACGGGTGCAAAATGCACCCGTGCCCTAACCAGCAGAGCAGGGCCTCATGGCTTGACGCCTAGCTCCTCTGCCGGGCTCTCAACATAGCCCCTTCTGCCATCGTGCAGGTAAACATTAAAAAAAAAAAAAAAACAATGCACTGCCATCAGTGACACGCCAGTCCTCGTCGGGCGAGGAGCTTGGTCGGCCCTTCCGCCGGTTGTAGTCTGCCTGGGGCCATATTCAGAGAGCAGGTTGTAAGCCTTACAACGGTGGAAGGCCGAGGTACAACCTCCGCCGAATTCAGGAAGCATCCGGGAGGTTGTTAAGGAGTTGTAAGGAGGATGTAAGTTACGATCTCGACGGAGTTGGTGTAACTCTTACAACCTTCTTTATATTGACATGAAATATGTCATAATTAGTGTTTCTTGACAAATAAATAAAAGTAAGAGGTAATATGGGAAATTCCTTCCATAAAAGCGAGATGGTACAGGGGTTGCGTTTGTTTACATCCTCAGTCAGACCACTGCCAGCACCCACGATGGAGATTCTTATCGCTGTTTTGCATGACCGTGCTTTAAGGAGAGAAAGGAGAATACGTGATCGCCTTGACCCTCTCTCCGTGAGTGATGCAGAGCTCAGCAGTTAGTACAGACTCCCTCGACAAGAGATCACTCGGCTGATAGCGGAGCTTGAGCCCTATCTACAGAGGAGGACGAGGAGGGCACACGCCATCCCCCACCTGCACACAGGTGCTGCTGGCACTGATAATGTATGCCAGTGGCTCTTTCCAACAAGTTATTGGAAACATTACCGGTAAGTTTCTTATTAGCAATAATACCAGCGGTAAGAACCCCTGAATACGACTTCCAACTCAGTGTAGCCACTGAGTCTTGTAGTAGCAGTATCCTTTTAACCCTTCATAATTAAACTAGGCGTTTGTTATCACCAAGCTTCACCTAGAGGTATCTGTAATGTAATCGAACCATATCCTTAATGAAAAAAAATGAGTGTCCAGGAATTTTCGGAATTTGTGAAGTTTCATCTCGCCCACCATTTTCTCATGAAACATATACCCCCACACACACACACAGTTTTTAATGTGATTCATGCAACTGTGACCTTGAATTCCATGGGAAAAAACATTTTCTGAGATACTCCCCCACTTCCACCATAACAATCTTGGGGGACCCGTGGATAATTTTTTTTTTTTTGGGGGGGAATGGCAGAAACTAGTCATTTCCCGTGGAAGTGAAGCTTAAAATTGCTTATATCCCAATTTACCCTGACCTATCCTAACTAACCTAACCTAACCTCCTATTTTTTTTCATTATCCCTTAATATTAATTTGCGGGGAAAACGTTATTAAGAAAAGTTGTTGGAATTGTCGTAATGTAGATGCAAACAACATACAAATTGTTGTGTGAGACGAAACTTCACAAATACCGAATTTTCTTGCAAGAATGAGACAGACATGAGGGTGCTCAAGGAATTCTATGCATATTACTTTTAGATAGTTTGGGGGATGCAGGGCCTGATACTGGATATATTATTGAAACTGCATTAAGCTCCAGTAATCAACTGATGAGATTAATTCCATGTTACTGTTTCAGGTCCTTTCCAGCCAAGTGTAAGCCGGGTGTTCATGGATGTGGCAAATGCTTTGCCCAACAAGGCAATGCGTGAGATAAAGATGCCCTCTTCAGAACAAGGAAGAAGAGCAGTGGCTAGAAACTTTTCAAGAATACGCAATTTGCCCAGAGTTGTTGGAGCTATTGAGTGTAAGACTCTAAATAACTGTCCAGAAAAAAATATTTATCAATGATGAAAATAATGGTTTGCTGTTGTTGAAGTAATAATTGATACATCAGCATGTATATTTATATTTACGTTGTCATTGAATATGCAAATATTTATGTGAAAAAATGTCCACAGGTACACATGTTGCCACCAAGGGTCCAAGAATTGATGAGGCCCTGTACATAAACAGGTAAAGGTTCCATTCGCTAAACATACAAGTCGCATGCGATGCTGCTGGCTTGATCACTAGTTACTGTATCAGATTCCCAGGTAATTTCAAATATTAGGATGTCAGTCGGTACTCGACACATTATTACCTAACCGGAAATTTTGAGTACTAATTATAATATCTAAGCCTGGTTATAATTCCTCCATAGTACATATGCCAATAAACAGGTAAATGTTTATTACAGTGCAGATGTAGGTTTCATCACAATAACTCATTCGCAGGGACAACAAATGATTCATTCATTTGGCGCAACAGCTACTTGCGGGAGCGATTTGCTGAAGGAGAGTTTGGAGAGTACCTACTCCTAGGTGTGTATGGTGAGGTGTTCATCCTTAGAATAAAGATAAGTTATTATGATTCTTTTGCTTTATGCTTTGTTATAATGCAGGTGACAGCGGCTACCCTTTAGAATCATGGCTGATTACCCCTGTAGCTAACCCAAAGACAGCAGCAGAGGAGCGCTACAGCAGGGCTCACATTAGGACACGTTTTGTTGTGGAGCAAACGTTTGGGGTCTTGAAAATTCGCTTCAGGTAGCTTTGCTTTCAGTTCTGTACCACTTAATTTGCCTCTTTGCTAGAGTTAGCCTTATCATGAAACCTTAAGAGGTTAATTTGTCCAATGTAGTGCAGTAAAGTGTTGTAGGATGGGTAACAGAAATCACTACTAAAAGTATTTGTAGATGCCTAACAAACATTTTCATATACAGGTGTCTCCACAGGTCTGGTGGAGTGTTGCAGTGTAGCAGTCACCGCTCAAATTCCGTGTTCCTTCCCCTCAGTGACAATAAGAAAATGGGGCGTTGCAGCATAGACTCTATGTTCATTTTTATTTTGTGTCAATGTTTTCGTTCGTGCTCCTGTCTCGCTGTTTCTTGTGCGTCTAATTGTTTATCTCTTGTTACTTGTTTATCTTCTACTGTCCGTCCATGTCCTCTTGTCGTCCATTCGTACACACTGTTCTACATACACCCACACTTAAATGTTAACCTTCACAAACAACATCCACACAAACGCATACACAAACAAACACCTATTCTATGTGTTGTCCTTGTCGTAATTAGCTGTGTATGTTTTGTCCAATAAAGTAACCTTGGCGGATATGACTTTATCCGTGAACCGATTAGCACGTAGAACACTCGCTACCACCAACAATTGGTGACCCCTGCAGTGTTGCTATGATTCAAGGTGGCTTTTAGCCAGTGCCGTACCAAGGGCACTCTCTTCCAGAGTGGAGGACCTGGGCAGGGTAACTTGTCCATTCGTCCGCCCTCTCCTGGGGCAAAAATCCTCACCTCCATTCGGGGTTCGTGGGGCTGAGCACTCAGGTCGGGAGAAACATTACGCCGTAGGCGTGGTTGCCACCTTCAGGGTTCTCCCCCCCCCGCCCCCAGGCCCCTTATGCGCCGTCCCCAGGCACCTTCTGTGCCCCTCTCCAGGCACCTTCTTTGCCCCTCTCCAGGCACCCTCTGTGCGCCCCCTCCAGGCACCCTCTGCGCGCCTCCTCCAGGCACCTTCAGCGCCTCCTCCAGGCCCCCTTTGTGCCCCCTCTCCAGGCCCCTTGTGCACCCTTCAGGCAACGTTTATGCCCATAGTGCTCTTCCCGGCGCTCACCCACCCACCCCCACCCTTTCCCCTTCCTGCCTTCCCGCTGGTCCGGCGACTGAGACACGCACATCGTGTAACACACTACACAGACTCAGTGAACACTCAAACACAGTGCGACATATTACTGAGACACACAGTACCACACACTCAGTGTACACGCCACACACAGACTCGGTGTACACGCCATAGACTCAGTGTATACGCCACCACACACCACACAGACTTAGAGAGACACGCAAACACAGTGTGACACCCCACTGGGATTACTAGCTGCCCCCTGGATTAACCACCGCCTCCTGGATCTACCACCGCCCTCTTGGATTATCTTTCACTTGTGGATCTTTGTGTACAGTGCAGTGTGTCCAGCAACAGTTCAGTGCAGCACGTCCCCAGCAACAGTTAGTGTCACAGTGTTACCTACTAAGCATATAGTGTTGTGTTACAGTGCCTTTTTGAACACTGGTTCACTCCCCGAGCCACCGAGGCCCCTGCTGGCAGCTAGCGCCTTCCCACGCAGTCGTTCGACGCACTCACGACTGCCGCGGCTCCTGGCATATGCTAGCGCCTCTTACTCCTCAACCGGCTGTGGCCTCTGGCACGCTGGCATCTAGCGCCTTACCACGAAGTCGTTCGAAGCCCTCACGGACTGCCGAGGCCCCCCTGGCACGCTGGCAGTTGGCGCCTTTAGCACACGCAGTCGTTCTACTCTCACCGACTGCCGAGGCCCCTGCTGGCAGCTAGCGCCTTCACACGCAGTTCCCTCGACGCACTCTCTGACTGCCGTGGCCCCCGGTGCGTTTACGCCAGTGCCTTTCGCCCATCTCCACGCCGCTCGAATTCACCATACCTGACGACGACATGCAACTCTTCCTCTACTACGGCGGTGTCCTTCAGAGCACCACTCTTCTGCTCAGAACCCGTCTATGTGGTTCGCGATTTGGGAGTGCGGATTCAAGCCTTCCAGGATCTATTAAACAGCCAACCTTTCAACTCACCGCAGCCCACCTCATGCAGCCCACCTCACGCAGCCCACCTCACGCAGCTCAACTCACGCGGCCCACCTCACACAACCCACCTCACGCAGCCCACCTTACGCTCCTCAACTCACGCTCCTCAACTCTTGCTGCTCAACTCCTCGCTGCTCAACTCTCAGTTGCTCAACTGCTCAACCCTCGCTGCTCAACACTTCAGCTCGACTCACCGTAGCTGTTGGCACCGCATTACTCACTCCAGCTCGACTTACTGTAGCTGTTGTCACTGCACTACTCACTCCAGCTCGAATCACTTACCTTGTCACTGCATTACTCGCCCCAGCTCGACTCTTCCACCGTAGTAGCTGAACTACTCAGCGCAACTTACCGTTCCTCAACACAACTCTACTCAGCGCAACTCAGCGCACAACGCTACTCAGCGCAACGCATCACCGTCTGCCAGCGCCTCAGCACCAGGGAAGATTTCGTTCCTCCTTCCTCGTCACTGGGGGGAGTAATCTGTAGCAGTCACCGCTCCAATTCCGGGTTCCTTCCCCTCAGGGACCATAAGAAAATGGGGCGTTGCAGCATAGACTCTATGTTCATTTTTACTTTGTGTTAATGTTTTCGTTCGTGCTCCTGTCTCGCTGTTTCTTGTGCGTCTAATTGTTTATCTCTTGTTACTTGTTTATCTTCTACTGTCCGTCCATGTCCTCTTGTCGTCCATTCGTACACATTATTATACATACACCAACACTTAAATGTTACCCTACACAAACAACATTCACATAAACGCATACACAAACAAACACCTATTCTATGTGTTGTCCTTGTTGTAATGAGCTGTGTATGTTTTGTCCAATAAAGTAACCCTAGCGGATATGACTTTCTCTATCCGTGAACCGAATAGCACTTAGAACACTCGCACACCACTCAACAGCAGTACACTCCCCTGAGTGCCAAGATCATGACAGCTTGTCTTAACTAAGCTACCCCCAACCGTTGTGTTAGACGTAACGTTCCAGCTCCACAGCAGCTGTAGGTGCTTCTGTATTTCATTGAGATAGTGCTATCTTTTATATACTCCACAAATTGCTGTCTGTATCAGTGCTCCGCTTGTATACTTAGGTTTAGGGTAGATTTATTAATACATATGCAGTAGCAATGTCAAGTGGAGGTGCTAGTTATTCGGCATATGCTACAGTATGCCAGTACTGTAAGTTCATCTTAATTTATTTCTCATTACCTCCCCAGCAGAAAGATGAAGAAGGAGACGGTTTCTCTCCTGCGGCCGGACACCATGAGCGTGGGGCAACTGTCCGAAAGGAACTCATCCAGAGAGGGTTTACATGAGATCTGCAGTGGAGCTGCTTAAGTGTGTGTTTGTGTGTGTGTGTGTTTGTGTGTGTGTGTGTGTGTGTGTGTGTGTGTGTGTGTGTGTGTGTGTGTGTGTGTGTGTGTGTGTGTGTGTGTGTGTGTGTGTGTGTGTTGTAATTTCATTATTTTTGTATCTTCCTCCTCCTCTCTCTCTCTCTCTCTCTCTCTCTCTCTCTCTCTCTCTCCCTACTCTGTATGCATGTATGTATGAGTATATTTCACAGGAAGATTTTTTTTTTTAAGTTCTCTGTAAGTAATTAAAAAAAAACATTAAGTTAGGTCTTCATCAACAAATAAGGAGTTAATGAATTTTTAAAATTTTAGTGTAAATATATTCAACTTCCATACGCAACATTTATATAAAAACATGATCTCCTTTTATATGAAGAAAATATAAAATCTTAGTATAAACATTACCAACCGTTTACAGATGTATAGCCTATAGTTTCCTTTTATTAAAAAATAAAGAAATTTTAGTATAAGTAAAATATTATACAAAAGAGTACATGCCAATATGACCTCTTATGCATTATAAAATATTTGACTGTTAATATAAAAATCAATCCTGAGAAACTAAGATTACAGCACAGCTCACTTTGAGGTATACTAGAATCCTGAAACGAAATTATAGCAGTCAACTTGAGGTAAATGGTATTGGGTAAAAAAAATGGAAAAGGGACTAGGAAACATAAGGAACTAAAAAATGCTTAGCACAGGCTCAACTTACTTGAGATTCTGGTATCGGGGAGAACAAATGGAACGTGACTAGAATCAAAGACAAAAAAAAAAATTACATCAAAACTTAATCCTGAAAAGACAAAAAAATCAATATTTACACCTAAACTCAAAAAAAACAATGAAAAAAACTAACAACCTTGGGAAAAGATAAAATAACTTGATCCTCTAAGATTTACGTCATAACTTGGTGATTAAAAGGAGAGAAAAAAAATCCAGGGAAATAAAAATGCTTAATCCTATATGATTTAAACCTTAATTGCTTAAATGAGGGAAAACTCATATTTCATTTAATTCGGCCTCCCATAGCCTGGACAAGTTTTGAGGATGCCTGCTGGTGTTTCAGCTAATTTCTGCCAAGGCAACCACAATCTCCTGCTGCATTGCAACACACTCCCGCTACTGTAGTGCCACATTCTCCCGCTGTAAAGACACAGCCTCTCTTTGAGTCCCCACAAGGTCGGAAACAAGGTCCCGTACTTTATTTACATTAAGAAGCTGAGGTGCCACCTTAATCTCCTCCATGAAACCTAGAATAAAAAAAATGCAAAAATTTAAGTAAACCCAAAAATTTCATCAAGTTTGTTGTGATGCTTATCTTGGAATGGTAGAGTGAAAGCAAAGGGTTTTTGGCAAAAATAGTGTACAAAACAAACCTAATACATATAGCACTCTACTTCTCATGCTGCTGTAAACAACAATGTTTCTCTTATATTCATCTGTTAACCCATTACAGTTAAGCAAATGACACATAACGTCTCATTCTTTAGTCATTAAACTCTCATGCCGCTGATAGCGTCTTATTTTAAAATATTCGATCATGAGAATGAACACTTATGTACTTCAAAGGAAGGTGTGCAAAGTTTAAGGCTTTAAACCAAATACAAATAAAATGCACCGCTTTTTTTCGATAACTACCATAATACGATGTTTCTATATGATTCACCTTGACTCAAGGCTGCTATCAGATATTATTGGGATTCTCCGCTCCTCGCCTTCAATCACCATGACAGTAAACTCTCCCTGCGGTGTACCACTTGTGGAGGGATGGGTACCTTCTTGAGCAGGACCCAGAGCCTGGGAGGGAAGGCACTGTGTAGCACCAGCTGCATCTGAAATATAGTTAGGAAAGGGTATTATCACAACCACATGTAAAGTTGGGGACATATGGTAAGCTGCATGTGGCCTCAGTGCTTATCTCCAACACGTCAGCCCCTTGAGCCCATGGTGTGCCGGAACATACTGTCCTGCTGGGACACAGGGCCAGTGTGACATCCAGGTTGCCACACTTTACCTTTCCCAGGTACACATTTATGAATCCACCAGAAAGGGAAGGATTAACATCTGGGTGAACTGTCACTGATAATTCTAGGACCAAATCTTGTTTGGAATAGGTCTGTGTCTAAAATTCGTATGCAATTGTTCATCAGGGATAATGTTTGTATGAAAAAAGGTTGTATGGAAAAGTTCGGATGCAAAAGTTAGTATGGTGTTTGTACAATATAAAGTACATATGGAAAATATTCGTAATGACATAAGTTCGTCTGGACAAAATTTATATCCTATGTATTTTATTTCTGTGTTCTAATATTAATTCCTGCTTTGAGACTATGTATAGGCAAAGAAACATACGGAAAATGGTTAATCAAGTTACTTACTTAAAGAACCACCCTCGCTGTCAGGAATGGGCAGACTTGCATACCCTGTGGGAGAAAGAAGGTCGAGCAGGGCCTCCTCAACTTGGGAGAACTCCTCTCTAGGGGGTCCCCCACCTGTTGGTATGAGCAACTATAATATATATAGGCATTTCATTGGATATTTTGTTTAAAAAAAAAAATGTATGTGCAGCTAATCCACATACCTTGTCTGCCAATTCTTGGTCGATATATAATATCAGCCAATGAGCAAACAATGTTAAAGTAAGTGTACAGGCTCATTTGGTAGAGTGACCTTCTCCTCAGAGCCATGTTATAGCAAATAACAGACTGATAATGTAGAAAGTCCTGGATATACCGAAACATGTCTATTTGAATAATAAAATATATACTAAGAATCTCGGGACAAGTGCTAAAAGGGTGTATAAATAAATTATTGGAACCACTTTGACATAATAACATGCTCTATAAATACGGAAAACTGCCCTTAGAATGGAAAGGAGCGCACATTGTACCAATTTATGGAAGTGGAGATAAAATTGAACCACTAAATTACAGAGCAGTCTCTTTGACAAGTGAAATGTGCAATATTTGTGAAAGTATAATACAAAAATAAAGGGTCGAACATTTAGAAAAGGAAAACACGATAGGCTAAATAAGGGACAGTTTGGATTTAGAAAAAGGGAATTCGTGTGTCACCAACTTTCTATGTTTCTACTCAAGAGCAATAGACGTGATGCAAGAAAGAGAAGGATGGGCTGATTGTGTATATCTCGATCTGAAAAAGCTTTTGACAAGGTTCCACACAAAAGGTTAATCTAGAAGCTATAGCAGTAGGGATGAATGGCGGGAAAGGTTATCGAGTGGATGAAGGATTACTCTATGGAAAGAGAAATGAGGAAGGTGATTAGAGAGGATAAACCAAAATGGGGGAAGGTAGAGAGTGGAGTTCCTCAAGGCTCAGTTGTGGCACCAATAATATTCATGTTATATATAAATGATAGAGATGGGTATAAAAAGTTATATGGGCCTTTTTTGCAGACGATGCAAAGTTAGTAAGAAAAGTGAGGACGCAGGAAGACTGAAGAGCTGCAAAAAGACCTGGACAGAGTGTACAGATGGAGCCAGTTATGGGAGATGGAATTTCATGCAAACAAGTGCCATGTTATGGAAATGGGAAAAAAAAGACCAAGGAAAACATACAGGAAAGAAGAAAAAGGGAGAGAGGAGAGCTGATCACCCTGTACAAATTGATTCATAATTTTGATGAGATGGATATAACTCTTCTTAGCTGCGAAAACGCAGGGGCTGAGATGACATGGAAAGAAACTTAATAAAGGAACCTGTTTAAGTAACTCACATGGATGGCGCAACTGGTTAGAGCGCTGCGCTGCCAGGTTTCACGGTCTGACAGGGCGGTGGTTCGAGCTTGCTCAGGCGGGAGTCTTTCCGTTGACTAGGAGTGGTACCTGTCCTCTCTTGAGGAAGGGAGATGGGGTGTGTGGTGCGTGAGGTCCTGGCAGTACCCATAGTTCAAAGATACAGAGGACTTGCTCACGTCGAAAGGGTACCTCCTGGTGATTACGATTCCAAACCTTAAACCTTAAGC
>NC_066514.1:12003164-12045472 GCF_024679095.1 Eriocheir sinensis | reverse complement strand
GAGAGAAAAGAAAGAGAACGTGATGACTTAAGGGTAGACTGAAGAAACGGAAGATGGAGAGAACGAGAAAGAAAATGGTGTGCGTTAATGGGTCACTACAAAGGCACCTCTCCATCCGAAATTGATCTCTTATGGACACAACTCAATTTTTTATTGCAAGAGCAGGGCTTTGCAAGCTTTATATTTTCCTTTGTTTCCTTTGCTATAAAAAAAACAATAATAATGATCATTAAATAAATGGGTTATAAAAATAATTGAGAGAAGGACATTACTTCATTATTTAATAGTTAGTTAGTTTAACCCTTTATAATCCACTTCATGATTTCTTTGGAATATAAAAAAAATAAACTGACATAGTATGTTAAAGCTAAAGCATTTGGTGACCTTGGGCTATTCAGGTAGAACGACGCTCATCCCAAATGGGCTTTTTTGGGCTATTTAATTCTTAATCATTGTTTTTTTTTTAATTTACTGCAAATGTCGTTTTTTTTCCAACAAAATTTTACTTAGTATTATGAAATAACATGGTAATGAATGATGTAACAAACATAGTCGTAAGTTGGACATTTAATATAAAAAAGTATCAAAAATACAGAAAAACATACAAAACATGAACATCCATAAGTAATGTATTCCTACTGCAGTTAATTAAATCAAGCTATTAGCCAGTAAAACCTTTGTGGAAGTCTGCAAAGCAAATTTTATCATCAGTTAGACACAAGGCAACCTGACACGTCTCGCACATCCAATGTGACCTGTTGATGGCATCCTTATGATAGCAGTGCTTACAGGTCTGTCTCATGGTGACATGATGGGGTAGATGGAGTCTTGTGGCATCCTGCCGCTTCTCCACTCCTGGCACTTCGCTCCGTCGCCACCTCTTGGGAAGAGGTATTTCTTGCCTTGACAGGGACGCCTTGGTTACCTTGGACTGCGTTATTTTTTTCTGCTTCTAGCACCGATTGATATTTCAAGGCGGATGGTCTTCAAGGGCTTGGGTGTGACGTCCAGAGCCTTGCAGTCCCTCTTGTACAACACCCATGAATTGCACACAGTGTGAGGGAAAACGGGAGGCCACGATCTCTCGCCCTCAATATTAAGATGTAATAGCCAGGAATGCCCTAATAGCCTTTGGAGAGGAAAACAGCACAAAATAAGGGTGAGTGTATTAATACAAACAAAAACAACAAAATGACCACAAAGTAATCAAACCACTGTAGTGTGCAAAGGGGTTGGCCTGCCGAGTCACCGGGGTTGGGTGCACCGGTTGTAATCCTCTCAGCTAAAGGCCAGGGAAGTGAAGTCCATAGGCTGGAGTGCAGTGGGAGACAGCAGTGGTGACTTGGTCGGAAGGTACAGCCAGGGTAGAAGCAGCAAGGAGCCCAGACACGCAGCTTTCCCAGTAAGACGAAGGACCAGCGTGAGGTTGAGAAGGCGAGGTGTGCACTCTGTGGTGGTGAGCTGGTGTCTGCCTTACCCCGCCAGCCGGGTTATAACGTCGGCTTGGAAGTAGGAGTAGCCAGGGCGGTAACGATGCCGGCAGACTTAACGAGGCCGGCAGACTTAACAAGGCCGGCAGGGCGTAGTTACACCCACACACGGCCCCCCAAACAAGAATCTGCTCGAAGTAGATTACACCAAAAGTTAACAAGACCTGCTCAGTAGGTCAGCACCCAAATTATCTTTGCCTGCCACATGAACGACTCTGAACTTGTAGGCTTGAAGAGACAAAGCCCAACGAAGCGGTCTATCATTCTTTCCTTTGAATGTTGACAGGTACAAAAGAGGCTTGTGATCTACCTCCAAAATAAACTCTTTACCGCGTAGGTAGAAGTCAAACCTGTTGATGACTGCAAGGCACTCTCGTTCAATCGTGGAGTACCTTGTTTCACGGTCGAGTAACTTCCGACTGGCATAGGCGACGGGATGTGGACAGTCGATGTAGTACTGCAGAAGGACTGCTCCAATCCCGCGGCTGGAGGCATCGGTCCTCAGAACAAAGATCAGATCTGGGTTCGGGAGACGAAGCACTGGTGGCGAGACCAACTTATCCTTGAGGTATTTGAACCGCACCAACAAGTCTTCACTCCAAGCCAAGGGTTCGGGAACATTCTTCTTGAGCAAGTCTGACAAAGGGCCGGTGTATTCAGCTGCCGTTTTGTATCATCAACACCAGAGAGCAGTTCAGCATGCTCTCTCAAGACAGTTCCTCTCTTTCTACACAACACTACATTCACAAAACACACACACCTTTTCCCAAAATTCAAAATTCAAAATGGCTAACGAAAACAACGCGAGTCCCCGCCTGGGGGGGGGGGGGGCATAAATTCCCCCAGGGAGGACTCCCCTTCTGGCTGCCGACTTGAGAGGTATCCTGATAACTCCTCGAACCCCCTCCTTATCAATTTCTGCAACATTCGCAGTCTCCGTTCTAATTTTCATTCTGTGGAACACCATCTCTCCTCCTCTAAACCTCACCTTCTCTTCCTCACCGAAACACAGGTTTCTGAGGCTACTGACAGCAATCTCTACTCTGTTTACTCCTACTATCTCTATCCTAAATTTCAATCCAAAGCTGGATGTTGCGCCTACGTGCGTCACGACATCACTTGCTCTCATGCCCACGACCTTGACTCTTCTGAATTTTCCACCATCTGGCTAAGACTTCATTGTCATTCTATTACTAAATACATATGTGCTGTTTATCTCTCACCTAACTCTACTAACTATGTAAAATTCTTTGACTATTTGAACTCTAAAGTGGAGCACATCTTGACTCACTCATATAATGGGTCTTAGATATATTCAATGAAAGCTTGTTAGCCTGTATCCACTTAACCAGAGTCTTCATTTCAGAATTAATGGAATGAAACAAATCAACTAAATTGATCCTCTTACAATTAAATTTGTATCATCTGCAAAAAGTATTGTTGTAACATTTGGGGAAATATTTGCAATATCGTTTACATATAGTAGAAACAACAGTGGTCCCAAAATGGATCCCTGCGGTACACCAGATTTAATGTGCAAAGTACTGGATTTGTTTTCATTATAAACTACAAATTGATTTCTATGTGACAGATAACTTTGTAACCATTTATGAGCTGTGCCCCTGATCCCATATGTTTCTAGTTTATTTAACAGTATTTCATGACTAACTGTGTCAAAGGCTTTGCTTAAATCTAAGAATACCCCTAATACATAATCACCCTCATCCAATGCCTTTGATATCTTGTCTATTAGAGTGATTAATGCAAGATCAGTACCATGCTACTCCCGAAAACCAAATTGATGTTTGTAAAACAAATTGCATGATTTTACAAATCCCATCAACCTTTTGTACATGATTATTTCAAAAATTTTAGAGAATACTGTGAGTACCGATACTGGTCTGTAGTTAGACATCAAAGTAGCATCGCCGCCTTTATAAATGGGAATGACTTTGGCAGTTTTGAGTTCTTGAGGGAATACTCCTTGAGACAGAGACTGATTGATTATATGAGTCAATGCACTAATATAATTAAGATGAGACAATCTAATGATTTCTGTAGTAATACCATCATATCCTGGGCTTTTCCTTGTCAATGACATTATGATATTTATTACTTCATTATTGTCAGTGGGATACAAAAACATTGATTTAGGATTTGGTGGTGGCATATAAGCAGCATGGCCTTGAATTACAGATGGTATAGAATTGCATAAGTTAGTCCCTATATTCACAAAATATTCATTAAAACCATTTGCTATATTCTCGGGGCATACTTCCTTTTTATTGTTAATAATTATTTCCCTTGTTAAAGAATTACACTTTTTCTTTTTATTAATAATTTCATTAATTAAGTCCCATGATTTCCTAACATTACTAATGTTATCGTTAAATGCTTCCTTATAGTGATCCTTTTCCGCTTGTCTGAGTGTTTTTTGAAGGTATCTTTTATAGGTAGAATATTTTCTCTTATTTTCTGGTGTTGGTCTCTTAACCTGGATCAGATAAAGTTTGTTTTTCATTTTGATTGACTTTTTTAACCCTGCTGATAGCCAATCTTTTCTTGTTTTATAACCTAACTTCATTTTGACAATTGGAAATGCTTCTTCATAACAATTTGTAAAGTGGCTTTGAAATTTTGAAAAAGCTTGTTGACAATCAGTTATGTCTATAATGTTATTCCACTCAATGTTATTCATCAATACTCTAAATTTATTAATGTTACTGTCATTAAATATTCTCTTATTTACATATTTAACCTTTTCTTCATTTTGCTGAATCGTCTTTTTAATGCAAAATATAGGTAGATGATCGGAAATATATGTACAAAGAATACCATTAAGAAAATTATTATTGTGAACACAATTACAGAATATATTGTCAATAAGTGTGGCAGAGGAACTGGTAATTCTGGTTGGTTTGTTAATAAGTGGCAGAAATGAATAGCTCAAAAATGTATCTTTAAAATTAGACACTTGCTTATTACTTTTGTTCTTTAGTAAATCCATGTTGTAATCCCCCATAATGTAGCTCTCCTTCTGCTCAGTTTGCACTTTACTTAGAACATCACTTAGAGCTTCCAGGAAGGAGTCCACTGCTGCTGACGGAGGCTTATGCAATACACCAATCAAGGTTTTGTTGTTAAGTTTCGTTCCGGAATCCAGCTCAATGAATAATGACTCAAGGTGACTGTTACTGATTGATAAATCCTCTCTCTCAGTAAAAGATAAGCCCTCCTTAACATATAGTGAAACCCCACCCCCCCCTTTTAACTTTTCTAAATGACTCCTTATGCACATATTTCTTTATGCTATACAAATTTTTATTTGTTTCATTTATCCATGTTTCAGTTAGGCCTATGACATCAAAACTCATGTCCAGACATTGTAGATACGACAATAAATTTTGAAGATTTTTAGGGACACTACGGATATTCATATGTAGTAATGCGAACCAGTTGTTTTCATTTATTGCTTTAATCTCCGTGTTAAAGTTATCTCCATCATAGTACTTATTTGATAAGTTGTCTGTTTGTATAGTATTCATATAAGTTATATCTGGATCAAACTGTTCGAGTAAGTTATTGTATTGTGCTTCATTTTCATCTGTAAGGTTAAAGTTTCCATAATTTTGAAACTCAGGAATTTGCGAAGGGCCAAAAATTTCCTTTTAAATAGTTAATAAATTCATCGGTACTCTCTAGTGCACTGAATGGAAACACAGCAGCAGAACAGGCAACACACATCTCCCCCTCCCCACCAATGGCAGCTTCACACACACCGCACCTCACCATTACACACTGCACAACATGGTAACATTGCTCCAGCCATCATACATGGGTATTTCAAATACATACAAAAACAGTCATATTCAGTAGCTTCTATGTTCCTAAAAGTAATAATAATATATAAGAAATAACGAAAAATCCCTAAACTACAACCCAAACTAGTCATAAAGTAATAGTCCTTAAACACAAGCCCTAAAGTGATCATATGCGTGAATACATATACACCATTTAATATACAATGCCGAATATCAATTACAACAATGACAGATCTCTCTCTCTCTCTCTCTCTCTCTCTCTCTCTCTCTCTCTCTCTCTCTCTCTCTCTCTCTCTCTCTCTCTCTCTCTCTCTCTCTCTCTCTCTCTCTTCCACCTGCCCACATACATACGTACATACATACATACATACATACATACACACATACGTACATACTTGCATACTTGCATACTTATGCACATACACACACATATACACATATATATGAGTATTCAGCAGCAAAAATCATAATCGGAACCTGATACAATGTTCATAAGAAAGATAAATGCAATAGTTTTCATAATCATAACAATAGTAATAATGATGATGATGTTAATAATAATAATAATAATAATAATAATAATAATAATAATAATAATAATAATAATAATAGTAGTAATACTACTACCACCACCAACACCACTAATAATAATAATAATAATAATAATAATAATAATAATAATAATAATAATAATAATAATAATAATAATAATAATAATAATAATAGTCACCCCAAAGCCTCCTCCATTGTCCCCCTTAACTTTCTCGTTCTTGGCTATTCAACCACTACGCCTTCCCCACAGCAGTGTGCACAGGCCCCGCACAGAGGCACACACACACAGTTAGGTGACGCACCTCAGTGGCGTTACCGTTTCCCTTTGTTTTTACTCTTAAATCGAGCCGCGGAACACATATGTATATTAATGTTTTCACATTATTTTACTTGTTCTTTAAAGGCGTATATAATTACACATATACGTATACACACACACACACACACACACACACACACACACACACACACACACACACACACACACACTCAATGACTCGCTCTATCAACAACTTTTCACTTTAAATGCGTATATAATTACACACACACACACACACACACACACACACACACACACTCGCTCTATCAACAACTTTTCACTTTAAATGCGTATATAATTACACACACACACACACTCAATGACTCGCTCTATCAACAACTTTTCACTTTAAATGCGTATATAATTACACACACACACACACACACACACACACACACACACACACACTTTTACACACACACACACACACACACACACACACACACTGACTCGCCCTATCAACAACTTTTCACTTTAAACGCGTATATAATTAAACATATAGGTATACACACACACACACACACACACACACACACACACACACACACACACACACACACACACACACACACACACACACACACACGTACACAATGACTCGCTCTATCAACAGCTTTTCACCTTAAACGCGTATATAAACACACACACACACACACACACACACACACACACACACACACACACACACACACACAATGACTCACTTTTGCTCTATCAACACCTTTTCAGCCAGATTGTGACATTATAGCACTTAGTTCATCCTCATTTCTCACAGACCTCACAGTACCTTTTGAATCCTTCACCAACACGTTCCCGTCCGATGACCAGCAGTCTTTGATTTTGTTCGCCTGCTTGCCTCGTCGAGCCCTCCACAGCAGGGAGGCACGAAGCCTAGTCAAGTCCTCGTTGACGTAGACGTTCTGGGTAGCGGTCTGCTGCTGCACATTTGATGCTATACTCTCGGTCGTCCCAGTCCACGGTCTTCCTGGAATTCATTGTCTCTGTCTCGGATTCAGTTTTCTTCTATTGGCATATACCCACTGTCTTGCTCTATATGTAGAGAATCGTATCAGTATAGGCCGAGGCACTCCGTCATCCCTCCTACGTCCGACACGATGTACTCGATCAACGTCATCAGTTGTAATTGGCTCCATTTCACACACATTCTTGTTTTCTGCCCGAAATTCTGCCAAATCTATTCTCCGACTAACCAAAAATTATTTCATTAATAGAAAATGCCAAAACCTTGCTTTCTCTAACTCTTCCCGTGACTTCTGGCATCCAGCCAAAAACATCTCCTCCAACTTCACTTCTTCATCTTTCCCTCCACTCCTCAGTCCTGATGGCAACACTGCCGTCTCATCTATCTCTAAGGCTGAACTCTTCTCTCAAACCTTTTCTAAAAACTCCACTCTGGACGATTCTGGGCATATTCCTCCTACTCATCCCCCCTCTGACTCCTTTATGCCTGTTATAAAGATTCTTCAAAATGATGGGTTCTATGCCCTCTCTGGCCTCAATCCTCAGAAGGCTTATGGACCTAATGGAGTGCCTCCTATTGTCCTTAAAAACTGTGCCACCGTGCTGTCACCCTGCCTGGTCAAACTCTTTCGCCTCTGCCTGTCAACATCTACCTTTCCTTCTTGCTGGAAGTATGCCTTCATACAGCCTGTGCCTAAGAAGGGTGACCGCTCCAATCCCTCAAACTACCGTCCTATAGCTTTACTTTCATGTCTATCTAAAGCTTTTGAATCAATCCTTAACCGGAAGATTCAAAAGCACCTTTCCACTTCTGACCTTCTATCTGATCGCCAGTATGGGTTCCGCAAGGGGCGTTCTACTGGTGATCTCCTAGCCTTCTTAACTGACTTTTGGTCATCCTCTCTTAGCCGTTTCGGTGAAACTTTTGCTATTGCGCTGGACATATCAAAAGCTTTTGATAGGGTCTGGCACAAATCTTTGCTTTCCAAACTACCCTTCTACGGTTTCTATCCTTCTCTCTGTACCTTTATCTCCAGTTTCCTTTCTGACCGTTCTATTTCTGCCGTGGTAGACGGTCACTGTTCTTCCCCTAAATCTATTAACAGTGGTGTCCCACAGGTTTCTGTCCTATCTCCCACTCTTTTTCTGTTGTTCATTGATGATCTTCTTTCCAAAACGAACTGTCCTAACCATTCCTACGCCGATGATTCCACTCTGCATTACTCAACTTCTTTTAATAGAAGACCCACCCTACAGGAACTTAACGACTCAAGGCTGGAGGCTGCAGAACGTTTAGCCTCAGACCTTACTATTATTTCCGATTGGGGCAAGAAGAACCTGGTGTCCTTCAACGCCTCAAAAACACAGTTTCTCCACCTATCCATTCGACACAATCTTCCAAAAAAACTATCCCCTATTCTTTGACAACACCCAGCTATCACCTTCCTCAACACTAAACATCCTCGGTCTATCCTTAACTCAAAATCTCAACTGGAAACTTCATATCTCATCTCTTACTAATTCAGCTTCCTCGAGGCTGGGCGTTCTGTACCGTCTCCGCCAGTTCTTCTCCCCTGCACAGTTGCTGTCCATATGCAGGGGCCTTGTCCGCCCTCGTATGGAGTATGCATCTCATGTGTGGGGGGGCTCCACTCACACAGCTCTTCTGGACAGAGTGGAGGCTAAGGCTCTTCGTCTCATCAGCTCTCCTCCTCATACTGATAGTCGTCTACCTCTTAAATTCCGCCGCAGTGTTGCCTCTCTTTCTATCTTCTATCGATATTTCCACGCTGACTGCTCTTCTGAACTTGTTAACTGCATGCCTCCCCCCCTCCCGCATCCCCGCTGCACTCGACTTTCTACTCATGCTCATCCCTATACTGTCCAAACCCCTTATGCAAGAGTTAACCAGCATCTTCACTCTTTCATCCCTCACGCTGGTAAACTCTGGAATAATCTTCCTTCATCTGTATTTCCTCCTGCCTACGACTTGAACTCTTTCAAGAGGAGGGTATCAGGATCTCCTACCGTATTTGATCTTGCTTTCGGCCACATCTTTTGTTTCTTTTTTAGGAGCAGCGAGTAGCGGGCTTTTTTTTATTATTGTTTTCTTTTTTTGTGTGCCCTTGAGCTGCCTCCTTTGTTGTAAAAAAAAAAAAAAAAAATCAGGTCCATTGTCATTTGTGCAACATCTTCGGTTTATTTTTCTTCATTGCCTGTAATTCTAAGGTTGTTCCTCCGTGAGTACTGCTCCTGGTGGTCCAACGCTTCTTTCAGGCTAGTTACCTCCTTTTCAAGATCAGTGATCCTTGAGTCTCGTTGTTTGATGACGTCACGAAGCTCTTGCATCTCCTTCACTAGACAATGACATAGAACATCATCCAGCTTCTTCACCACTCTCTCCTCACCAAGGGCACTGACGAACGCCTTCACGAAATCTTCTTGATTGATACCCATTGCTGCTGTAAGGGTTCTAGACCACATTCATCAGAGGGCTCCGCGGTGCGCGAGAGTATGTAAACACTAGTTGCCAGCTTTACTCGGTGCGGGGGAAGGCGGGCTTGTTTATACGTAACAGCTGGCTGTCAGTAACACTGATAGGTCTTACTGCATTTTCTGATTATGTCCTTTATCAGAGAGTTATTTTACGCCGTCAGTTAACTCAGCACATATTCACTTTCGGGCTCTCATAGTCACAACATAGTACATTGTGGCAGAACGTAGATATTTCAACAAATATAAGGAGCTCCCTTACACCGACTTCCACCTGCCGCCATGTTGGATGTATAGATCCCCTATCCCCTATTCTTTGACAACACTCAGCTATCACCTTCCTCAACACTAAACATCCTCGGTCTATCCTTAACTCAAAATCTCAACTGGAAACTTCATATCTCATCTCTTACTAAATCAGCTTCCTCGAGGCTGGGCGTTCTGTACCGTCTCCGCCAATTCTTCTCCCCCGCACAGTTGCTGTCCATTTACAGGGGCCTTGTCCGCCCTCGTATATGGAGTATGCATCTCATGTGTGGGGGGGGGGGTTCAGTCACATAGCTCTCCTTGACAGAGTGGAGGCTAAGGCTCTTCGTCTCATCAGCTCTCCTCATACTGATAGTCTTCTACCTCTCAAATTCCGCCGCCATGTTGCCTCTTTTTCTATCTTCTATCGATATTTTCATGCTGACTGCTCTTCTGAACTTGCTAAATGCATGCCTCCCCTCCTCCCGCGGCCCCGCTGCACACGTCTTTCTACTCATGCTCATCCCCATACTGTCCAAGCCCCATACGTAGGAGTTAACCAGCATCTTCACTCTTTCAAACTCTCACGCTGGTAAACTCTGAAACTATCTTCCTTCATCTGTATTTCCTCCTGCCTACGACTTTAACTCTTTCAAGAGGAGGGTATCTGGACACCTCTCCTCCCGAAATTGACCTTTCTTTCGACCACCTCTTTTAATTTTTTTTGCGGGGGAGCAGCGAGTAGGGGGCTTTTTTTTAATATTGTTTTCTTTTTTGTGTGCCCTTGAGCTGCCTCCTTTTTTTTAAAAAAAAAAAAAAAAAAAGCCTTCAGGTCAATATCATATCTTGAAAATCTACAAAAAACTAAGAAACAACAAAAAAAAAAAGTTTAGATGCAAAAATAGCCTAACCTATATTATATTATATATATATATATATATATATATATATATATATATATATATATATATATATATATATATATATATATATATATATATATATATATTTCACATTTCGTCAGAGCCTTCAGGTCAACATGAATCATTCCTGTATAGCTTGGAAACTCTAAAAAGGACCAATGGCCTCTTTCACAATTCGCCACGATGTGTTAGTAAGCCTGCAAATCAACACCAAAGACTAAGAAAATTCATTGCGTAGTGTTTTGTGTTCATGCATATTTTAATAGGTTAACTTCTGAGGAAATCATACGGGACATCTCTTGTGTGTGTGGTGCTGCATCGAAACCCTAACCATTACGGAGTGTAAAATATTAAAGTTTCGTTCGGGCATTACAAAGCCACTGTGATGGACTGTGGAATTGGCTCTGAGAAATATAACAACCTGAAAATTTTGTTAAGAGCAAAAATAGCCTACCGTACAGTCGTGGGATACAAGTGTTGACACAGTTTCCAATTTTTTTCGGACGCCGCTAGCGAAAGACGGCAACTATCCAGCAGAGCTACATTCGAGTTATATGTGACGTGTTTGTGTGTGTGTGTGTGTGTGTGTGTGTGTGTGTGTGTGTGCAAGGAGCAAAGAGTGTGTGTGGGTGTGAGAGAGGGGTATATTTTTTTGACGAATATTTTTTTTTAAACTGACTAAATTAGTTTTTCTCGCTCAACATGTCGGGGATGCTATGTACTACCAGGTAATGAAGCATATTTGTGTAGAATATTAAAAATAATAGGGTCCCTTTAAAATATTTCAATGCCCCGCGCTGTTACGCTATAGCGCGCCAACACACGTGGTATTTCTCAGGGCTTGTACGCACGTAAAATTCACATTAGAAAGTCTATTTCCCTGTAAATTTTGTCATCCATCATCCCTCTATCCACTCGTGACAGCTGCCGAATGTGAAATGCGTACTCTGCTTCTCAGTTCTCCCACAGACGTTGACTGGGGAGGACGTTGAAAATTTTCGCTGCGCTATAACCCAAAAACCTTTATAAAGACGTACAAGCGCAAAGCAACCATGTGCAGAGTTATTAACATAAAGAAGGCTTCTGGAACAAAATGAAGACCCAGGAAACACGCAAGAAAGCAACGCTAGAAGCAAGAGTCACGACTCTATCTTCACACCAACCTCACCGCGACCACCACCACCACCACCTTTGAGTGATAACTTATTTATAAAGGGGACCAGATGCCTTATCCTTCTCCACTAAGTGAACAAGGTATAAACAATCATATGTGAAGATTTCATGCCAGTCAAGTGAATAAAAATGGCAAAACACATGAAATGGAAAAAAACAAAAAAACAAAAAATGTAGGAGCCAAAATCTCGAAAATGTGTTTTTTACACTTCAAAAAAAAAAAAAAATCACAAAATCAACAGTCTAATAGTCTTTTGTAAGGTATCAATATAAACTACAACTAAATGGCAATTTTTCTCATTTTGTACATTTAAAAAAAGGTAAAAAGAAAACGGGAGAAAAAGTGGAGAAAATTATTAGTGAAAATTTTGTTCGAGGCCGAAACAAAAAAAATAAATTTACAAAATGAGAAATGTACATATATACACAAATGTTATATGGTATTTTTTTTCAAAGTAATTAACTAAAAACTAAAGTCTGTGAAACAAATAGAAGATTTTATGCTCTGTTTGAGTCTCCCCTACACATTCACCTACATTTCACGAAATTCACAGAATGTCATACATTTACACCAACAAACAACATATTTAAATTTCAAAGACATAGGACATACTGTGTGCCCAGGAGGGCGCCCTCCTTGATGATTTTTCTTACGAAAATGTGAGCATCAACTGCACGACGATTATGTTTCTTTAATCCGAGAACGTTGGGAGACCCTTTTCAGGGCTTTCACGAGTCGGGGCTGTGGTACGGTGGACTCTAAAAAGGGCTCTCCATAAAACACCTAATTCGAGCTAATTGTAGTCGGTGGTGGCATAGCGCAACCCACCATGAAAGTACGAGGTCATTGTGGTGTGTAAGTGATCTTCAGGTGGGCTTTTTTGTCAAAGGTGGTGCTGTAGGGTCATGGCAGACTGACCTAGCTATCCATACAGTAATCACTCGTCAAATTCGCTATAGTAGACAACAAGCGACTATTGGCTAGATGCCACACGTCACGAGACTGTTTATTTTGTGACAAACACCACCCAAAAAGAATGGAGTTTGAGTAAAAGTAAATATTTTTAACGGCTTTTTGGTTTTGAGAGGAGTACTTTGATGTACATTCCCTGTTTTTTTCTTAGTCTCAAAATGCAGTGTAATTTTGTCGTTTCTCGGCCACTTATCGGCTTTCCCATAGCCGAAGCCCACGGGTTAAAAAAAATATGTTATGAATGCTCTTGTTTCCACTAGTCCACGCTCTGTAATAAGATTTTCTGCATTCCATAAGCTAAATACTTGCTTGGCTTTGGTCGTCAGTGTGCATTCTGGAGAGAGAGAGAGAGAGAGAGAGAGAGAGAGAGAGAGAGAGAGAGAGAGAGAGAGAGAGAATTAATTTATCTCTAGAAAATAAAAGGTTGCTGCAAATAATAGCCTAGTTTTCTTAAATGCATAATAATAACTTAGTAGTATTCGTAAATGCAAAATAATAGCTTTGTAATTCAATTCAATGCATAATAACCTACTAGTTTCCTAAATGCACCGGCCGGCATGGTCGATGACGTCATTGCATAACATTGCCAAGCGAAAGGTGGTCGTAAAAGATGCAAGAAGTTACGAGATGTTTAAGAGCGTTATTGTAAGTTGTGAATTTATCGCAAGAAATTTTAATAAAATGAGCAGGACGTAAGAAGCCATTTTAAGTCTTTTAGTGGTCGAAAGAAATGGAAAAAGTTGTAAGAGAAATTTAAAGTGTTCATTGTAAACTGTGAGTGGCCGTAAGAAGTTGAGAGATGTATAATACGAGTGTTCATAGTATAATAATTGCTTGTGTGTTGGGTTGTATACTTATGTGGAGTTTAATATGAAGTGACTATGAATGTGATATAAATGCTTTTTTTTTAATAATGGTGTATGCATTGAGGAGATGAATTTATTAGGAATAGCCTACTTTTTATAAGTGCTGTATATGATTAATGAATGTAGAATTACACAATGAATGCTTCCTTAATAATGCTTTACGTGTTTAAAACAGTATCAATTTAACAGAAATAGCCTACATTTTATTAATGTAGTGTATGATTGATGAATATGGATGTATATTGAACGCTCTCTATATAATGATGTATGTGTTTAACCCATTACATCCCAACTTTTTATTTTTGAAATAAACTGAGTTTGTTTGTAGAATACTGTAAAATAATGGGTTAATAATAATAATAAATGCTAAAAAAAACAAATAATAATATTTCTAATAGTAAGCCTACAATAGGCTGTCCTCAAATGGGGACACTGGGATAATAAGACTACAAGTGAGATTACAAAGCTTATAGAAAAGTATCCTGATTTGAAGACAAAGTTATATGACTGGAGCAATTATAACATCTTGGTAATAGTAGGCTATGGTATGATAATTGAAATTCACAACATCTTTCCAAGCCGTGATGATATTTCAAACAGAAGCATGAACTAAAAATTGCTTTTATTCTATGAAGAGTTTATCTTCTCTGATGATATGAGCCGAAGCACTCTACACATAGAGTAGCATTGCATTTATAACAATATGTTCTTGGCTTAGCTGTACATGGTTTGTTTTGACATCGTTGCTGCTTTTGCCTCTTCTCAATTATATGGTCTTTGCCATCATACCGAACATCAGTAACACTTGTGCAAGATGTCAAAGCACTACAGGGTCGTCTCATTGTCACTTCCATGCAGCTTAATTTCATATATGGTACACAGATAGCTCGTTTGAAGTCTAAAACACTCAGCTGTGCATTGTTGTCTCCTTGATGTAACATCCTGTAAATGACCCATGAATTCACCACTGCCATATCTATGAATCGCGTGAATAAGGGCCAGTACCATTTCTTTTCTCGAATTGACACAGAATATTTACCTACTAACCAGTCGCGGTGATAAACCCCGCCCATGTGTTTGGTATAATTGAACATTGCATTTGGCTGTGGAACACTTCCCTTTGTCTTTGTATGTTTCAGCCAACGCTGAACTTTTGCAAGAGGCTCTACTGTATCATAATTAGTTCCAACTGTCACACATTTGTTATCAAACCACTTTATCATAAGAATTTCCTCATTTGTGTCGAACCTGTAGTCATATACCCCTCATGGTTTCTTTTCCATAGCACATGAGGACTCCAGGGGACACAGTTTCAAACGATTCTCCCGCAATGTTCCTGTCACCTGATATCCAAGATTTCTTAGGTGTACTAATAAGTCATAGGTAGTAAAATAATTATCAATAAATAATGAATGAGATTCTGGATCAGCTACGGCCTGTAACATTCGCAGTACTACCTTTGAACCTAATAATAAGTCCTCATTCCCATCAAGTTCAGAGTTCTTACCACAATAAAGGTCAAAGTTGTAGCAATACCCTGAGGTTCCACAAAGTGCCCATAGTTTGTAGCCAAATCTAACAGGTTTTACCTAAATAAATTGTTTTAAACTATTGTGCCCATAGTACTTTACCATCATTTAATCAACAGAGATACAAGGCTCAAATACTACAAATTATATGAATGCTTCTTGAAGTAATGTAATAAGATTTCTTACTGTGAACCCCTTATCTGATTTATTGCTTTCAGCCTCTGCATTGTCACAAAAGTGGACAGCGCCTTTTATAATCTGAAATCTATTGCGAGACATTATTTTTTTTACCAAAGACACTCCCAGATCCTCTTCCTTTGACCAATAGTGTCTCTCTGCTGGTAGTTTGTGATATGATAAAAAAAGCAAGATTGCTATGAAACACTTTAGCTCTTCTACAGTAAACACAAAGTCACCTTTGTTTTTGCATGCAGTTGCATAGCGCACTGTTTCTTTTATAATATGATCATAAATATTTGGAGACATTATTGACTCGAACAGTTCCAGAGGGGTGAGATGCTCCATTTCTTCCTTCATTTTCTGCAAATTGTCCTCGTAAGTTCTTCCTCGTTACTTCACCTTGTAGTATTGTAGTTGTTTATATCTCCAGTTTGGCTGCGATTCACATAGCTTCCTTTTCCTGGATCTGGAAGATTTTTGGACGTAGAGTCTTCTGCTGTACTGGTTTTACTTTCAATGTGGAGCTCAAGAGATCCTGGCACGTCTTGCACTATTACTTCTCCAGTAAGATCATCATGATGACACTTGACAATGTTGTATTCCAAATTTGTCAAGTGTTGTGGTATGTATACAAAAGCTTTGTTATTATTATACAAACTAAACAATCATGACACTATGACCTTATTGGATTATCAAATTATCTAAATAAATTAATTTTAAGTTAGTAAATAGCTGACCTATGAGAGGAAGCGAGACGTGTTGGAGTGTGTGTGGCAAGATGCGGGGCGGTACTGACCTTGGCTGACCCCCCTGGCCGCCACTCTCCCACCTGCCAGTTTCTCCTAGAACTAATGTAGCAGCAGGAGTGGAGGTGATGGGTTACCTCTTCCATGGTTATGTCCACCTGATCCAATGTTCCTCCATGATTAATTTTGTTGATTTAATTTGCTTCTGCACTCAACCTACTTATTATCTTTTAACATATGTGTAAATTTTTCAAAATGAAGCTATCACATTTATTCACTCCCATGTTTGTATTTCTGCTACCTTTTAAATCACTGTTAATCATTAAACCCAAATAAGAACATAAGAACATAGGGAAACTGCAAGAGGCCGAGTGGCCTACACAGGGTAGTTCCATATTTATATTTTCACCCTCTCTACAGCTTCTGCATCAATTATGATGAGATCCGGTACGCGACGGTTTCTTATTCTAAAATCAGTTATCATTTCTTTGGGTTATTTACGTTAAGTTCCAGAAAATTTGATTTGCACCAGTCAGTCATTACATTCATCATTTAATATTCTACCAACAATTACCGTGTCATCGGCATATTTTATTATTGTGCAATTACTAAAACCACTTCTACAATCGTTTGTGTATAAACTTTTAGCTTATACAAAGAAAAGGAAGCTGTTAGCTTATAAACAGACGATTGTTGAAGTGGTTTTACTAATTACACAATAATTAAAAATGCTGATGACACGGTAATTGTTGGTAGAATATTAAATGATGAATGTAATGAGTACTTAGGCCCAGGTTCACCTTTTTACTGACTGGTGCAAATCAAATTTTCTGGAACTTAACGTAAATAACCCAAAGAAATGTTAACTGATTTTAGAATAAGAAACCGTCGCGTACCTGATCTCATCATAATTGATGCAGAAGCTGCCAAGCCAAGCTTGTTCCCATTAACCAAGTTTTTTGGTGAGGGCCTCATAATAGGCAGCCTTGGCCTCTTCGGTGGCTGCCTTGGCCTCTTCTGGCCGCCGAACTGCTGCTCTGATGGCAAGCTCCTCCTCTAAGATAGCCAGTTCAAGCTTCCTCTTCTTAGTAAGGTGAAGGGCTTCTTCTTTATCAACAAGAAGGAAGCTTTGAGCTGGCTGTGGAACTGCCTGAGGGGTGGAGGAAGATGCAGCAGCAGCAGCAGTGAAGGTGGTGACTTGTACAGGGGAGAACTCTGGGGCCAGACAGCACAGGCACGAGGTCGTCCTCCTCCTCCTCCTCCTCAAGTAGCCTGCTGGTTAAGTGAAAAAGATGTATGTTGAAAAAGTAGTAATATGTTCAGAATCATAATAAATATTAACGTATACCATTTTTAGTTAATGCTGGCACTACATCCACTGAATTATTAAATTAATTTTAAAATAATACACGGTAAGTGTTGATTTACTAAATTTTTATTCATACTTTTATGCAACAAATAAATGCAATTAGTTTGTGGTAAGCACACTGAAAATTGAATTAGGAAACTCCAAATGAGGAAGAAAATAATTTCAAATTGATCTCCAGATATAGTATGAAAATTAAATATAACAAAAATAGTCCAAATATATGCTAATGCACAGCAGCAAATATAACTTCAGGAATTCCTACTGAAACCTTTTATTATAACAACTTTGCTGTGTGACTGAGAGCACTGAGAGCATGTGCAGTCACGCATGGTAAAAAAAACAAAAAAATCATTTTGAAGTTATTTCCAGGCACCTTACATATACCTTCTGTGGGTCCCGGACAATCATGGACGTGTGCAAATCTATTACAGTCCAGTTTGACAAATATGTTTCCTTATGCTAAGTAATCATGCAGTTTTGCAATTTGATAAACCCTCGCTATAACAAACTAAAAGGGGGAAAGGAGGTGACGCATCTTAACATCCAGTAGTCTGAGTGGTTCAAACTTGTCATATATATATCCAAACTTTGTTTGGTATACGAGCTTAAAGTTATCTTTTGGTGTTCATTATTGTAACTAAAAATATATATTCATGACTGCAGATGAAAGGGGATTCACCAAAGGACAAGAATGAAAGTGTTTACAATAGGGCGTATAATTTCTGCCGGGCCACTAAGGAACCAAACCCCTCACCTGTCAAACTGTATCAGTGAATTCCCGCAGACACAGGACTGTACCAGAAAAGCTTGTTGATTTCCGTAAAAGCGAGGGGTTAATTTATTTCTCATTATGCTAATAAACTAAGCAGGTAACCCGAGAAATAGCATCAACAATACAATCCTAAGTGGTGAAGTAGCCCATACCTTTGATCCTCGAAGCTGACGGTTATGAGGGGAGAAGCAGGTGGCTCACCGACATGGATGTCTGTTGGCCGATCGTGGCAGCCACCAAACACCAGATTGCCGCTCCCCAAGATGTCAGCAACGAGGCCGTCCAGCTGCGAGAGAGGAGGGGGAGCTGGACCACCACCTAAAATTAAAAAGATGTGACATAAGTCAATGTAATAATGTCAACAATAAAAATGCAAGCATATGACTTATTTTACAATGGCTGTAAAAGTTTGTAGTACACTTTTGGAAGAACAACTTGTACTCTGGCATTCATTTTGATTTCAAGTCTATCAACATGCATGTTCATGCTGCCATTGAAACTTTTACAGATGCACATTAAATACAGCATAACAATACCAAATACTTGTTGCACTAGTGTTGAGCATGGTAGATGAAAAGGGTAGATGATCAAGGACTGAAGTGATTACAACAGTACAATTTCCTTCTTTTGTTTTCTAATAATGGATTTCAGTTTTTTTCTTTAAGGTTAAGGATCTTTTTTCAGAGGCAATATGTAAGTTACATGCCTTAACAACATCCATTTTCTTATAACAAAAAATATAGAATTTTGTACAGGAACAAATTTAAGAGCATTTTCTAGTAAAATGTGGGTGAAATTTATCTACTCCCTTCAACCACATGTTCCACCAGAGGCAGGCAGGCAGCCACAACCTTAAATACCACACGTGCCAGACAATACTACTTGAAAACAATACATATGAATTTTATTTCCCTTACCTTAAGAACCTTATGCAACCTCTTAACGTATAATGATTTACAGGTAGTAGTACTGTAAAGGTCTATGCTATTAGAGTAATCTGACTGGGAGGTTCAGTTTTATGAGTCCTATGGGTGTTATACTGACCATCACTTTTGGTTTTCATTAGTGTCCATGAGTCTCATAAAAATAATTACCATGTATTCTAAAATTATTGATTCAGTAATACTGCAAGGTAAACTTGAGACCGGAAAATGACTAAGGATGAGTAAGGGGAAATTGTAAAATACCTACTAATATGTAGATTATCATGTTACTGGTAAGTTTTGTTGGGCCTGCCTAATATTATGTTAGTCTGCTACATAAAGTTGAATACGTCTCACCTTTTACCTGCCACTGCTTTTTCTAAAGTGGAAGTGTACCGTAGTGTAGTGTTTGACTAATAATTTTATGTCGTGAAACATGGAAACATTTCTTACCTGTGGCAGTGACCGCTTGTTCGTGGGCGGAGATGTTCTTTTTCGCCGTGGACTACAGGGACTGCCACTTCTTCTGGCAGTCCTTGATGGTTCTGCCCCGGGGAAAGGCCTCTGTAAGGCGATCTACAATCGCCTTCCAGGCAGCCGCCTTCCCCCGGGTATTGCAGACGGTGAAGTCTCCTTTGATGAGCGCCTTGCTCTCTTGAAATAACTGGGCTAGGAGGAGCAATTCCTTCTGAGCCCAGTTATCTTTCCTCCTCCGCTCGCCGCACTCGGCGGAGGGAGGGGAAGGTGAAGCAGCAGCAGCAGACGCGGCGGAAGTTGTTGAATTCTCTGCCATTTTGCTCACTAGTTTTAACGGGGCCTACATAAGCAATGCCATCATATTTACAAATTTCATCATTACCTTCTAAAACAATTTTATAACGGATGTAGTGTATTTTTAGTAAATAGTTTTCATAATTTTTCGGTGTTATTTAGCCTAAATATTGATATAAAAGAACTGAGCTGACTGATAAGGTGCCTCGCCGTGGTTGGTAGCCATGAAATCTGAATCTTATGGTGAGAGCCACAGCTTTTTCACCTAGTTATGGCGATACTTACGTCAAACACACAATATCTTTATAAGTATGGCCCCAGGAAAGTTGCTCGCTCGACGAGTGCTGGCGTTCCACTCAGTCCACTGCCTCTGGCTCCCTCTTATAGGAAGGGAGCAATCTCACACCACCACCTTACTTCCAGCACCACCACCACCTTCCTCACCACCACCGAAATATGAATCTATAAGGATTAGCCTACTTGTTTACCGTATATTTTTAAGTGAATATGGATGCATAATGAACGTTTTCTTAATAATGTTGTATGTGCTGAAGAGTACTACGGATTGTTTCACGAAATAATTTTATTAATAATTGTACTAACACACACACGAAAAAAAAAAATGTATTGCACTATATGAGCGTCATTTAAAGAGTTATAGCTTAGAAAATTGACTTTCATGAAGTTAAGTTCTGTTCACTGAATCACTGGCATGTTGTTCTGTTCGTTGTTGACAAGTATTCCAAAGATTATTTATCTTCAATAAAGTGATGTCCACTATTCTCGTCTTATGTACTATGTACTATGGACGTGAAAAAAAATAAAAAAAAAATGAGAACCCGATTCATCTCTTTTTCGCCCTTTTGAAATAGTGAATGTGAGAGCCGTCAGCATCTGAGACGACGGGCCTAAGTATGCAACAAAAACATGTATCATTTAACAAATAATAAGTATACTGGGCAAATAACACTTTCAACAAACAGTAGACTATCACTGTTTCATGAAACAAATAACTGATACCTCAAGCAAATAGCTATGTCAACATTATCAACAAACAGGATAGCCTATCACTTTCCACGATACATACAACATCATCAATAGCAGCAGTCTCCATCATGTTTCCCATACCAGTTACCAAGGGACGGGAGGGTGGCAGTGAGGCAGTCAGGTATATGTGTACAGGTAAAGGTGGGGTAATTGGTAGCATAAAATAATGAGAACTGGATGTACAATCAATTAGGGTAGTATCAAGACACCTCTCCATCCTAAATTTACCTCTTCTCAACATAACTCAATTTGTTTTTGCATTTGTAGCGTTTTGCGGGCTTTTTATTCTATCTTTATTTTTTGTTTGTTTTCTTATGTTTTGCCCTCTAGTCCGGCAGCCGGAGGGTCTTTTTTTGCCTAACCTTGCATATGGGTATATATATATATATATATATATATATATATATATATATATATATATATATATATATATATATATATATATATATATATATAATTTTTTATATATTTTTTTTATAGGCCCAAAATGTGTACACACCCAACATTATTAATCAACCTGATGGACATCAGTCAGCGTTGAACAATTTACAGTACAGGACTAGCTTTATTTGATTATAATTATCTTTTTCTTTTTTTTTTTGCTCCCTCGTTTGCTGGACTGTTTTGTGTTGCTTGTGTCGCTATCCAGAAGTGGGAAATAAAAAATCTTAATTATATAACTTAAAGAAAATGTTCACAGGCAAGGAGTTCCCACAGTCTTCACGTGCTTGACGAATGGTGGCAGAAGTAATCCTTGAACCAGTCCTTCAAGACACTTTAGTCAAGTGTGATGACCCCATGGAGAATTTGGAAAATAGAGCAATCATGAGTATGTAGGGTATGGACTGACTACCTTATAAAGCCTGTCTTCATCATGATGGCATATGTCAAAGCAGAGAGGCAGATTGGTCCCTGCATGCAGAGTGTGTGAAAGCAATGCTAGTATATGGCTTTGCTGCAGGGCACTCGAACAATGCCAGATCACTTTTGATCTACCTGAGAACGATTGGGAGACTACCATCAGATATCCTTGCTCATTTCCTGAATGGCAAACATGTCATGCGGCATATGGAGGGGTTATGGAATGGCATCTGGAGTGACATGTTCATAGAATCAACCTTCATGAGGTATGGGCACTGGCGAGCTGAAATTGTTGGAGTCACACTCAATCCAGAAACCTTGAAAACATGGGCTCTCAGCCGTCATATGTGCAGCTAGTTGGCTGGCATGAGAGGTGAGACAGCTGATGAAAGATTCCAGAGGACTCACAAAGAAGAGTCAGTTGCTCGTATGGAGAGTGATAAGAAAGAGCGAGATGGAATCAGAAAGATAATTGATATGTGTATCCACCATCTCAGTCATGATGCAGACCCAGATCAACTTGCCAACTTAGCCACTGATTACGTTGTTATATCATCAGTGAATGTTGAGAAGGCACAAAGCATTGATGAGGAGCTGCTTCCTGAGTTCATAAATATTTGCCAAATTGATATGGAACAATATTGAAAAAAGAGTCGCCACCATGTCCGTGATAAGAAAGGGGATAAAAGTTGGCCATAAACCTCCAGCGACTTCGCTAGGATTACTGCATCATCAGCAAACACAAGGTCAGTGACCCTGGTATTGCCAATGGATGCTCCGCAATGAGTCTGGTCCACAACTCTGCAGTTGCGGCGCCAAGACACAACGATCCAATAATCAATCATTCAATCTGCCCAGTACCCAGTCCAAACAAGTGTTGGAAAGCGATGGGGCAAGGACACAGCCCTGCTTCACTCCCGCATTCACGGGAAAGAAGCTGGGCAAGCCCCCCCACACACACTTCACAGCACTCTCTGTCCTAGAATACAGGCCAGTCACCAAACCAATAGTCCTCGCAGGAATCCCAAGGAGTCGCAGAAGATCCCAGAGTGCCTCACCTTGCACTGAATCGAACGCCTTCATGAGATCGACATAGGCTGCAAGCGTCCCCTGTCGAAACTCACCTCGGCGCTCCACCAGTACGCGAAGCGCTAGGATACGATCAGTTGTTGACTTACCAGGCGTGAACCCAGACTGTTCAGGTCTCTGCAGCTTCATCAGCAATAGGTGGGCAAGCACCTTGCCTGGCACACTGAGCAGTGTAATACCACGGTGGATGTTGCAGTCCTGGCGGCCCCCTTTCCCTTTCCAGATAGGGACTACCAATCCCCTCTTCCAGTCAGGAGGAATAGTACCGGACTGCCATAGGGCAGTCAAGACCGCATGCAACCCGTGGATCATGGCCTCACCTCCAGCTTCGGGCAGCTCTGCGCTGATGTTACAGGCGCCAGGTACCTTCCCACCCCTCAACTTAGCCACAGCCTCTCTGACCGCAACCAAAGAGGGTGGGCTTTCGTCAAGGGGTGGGTAAACATCCGCCACCTGCAACCCAGCAACTGGACGCTGCCCACGTGGAGGGTCTGCCATGTACAGCTACTGAAGGTACTCAGCCCAACGAGCCCTCTCCCCATCCATGTCCGACACGAGGCAGCCGTCAGCTGTTCGGATAGCGCTCACCTGAGAGGAAGACTTGGAGCGGAGCTTCTTCAGGGCTCGGTAAGCAGGTCGGAGGTCATTCGCATTTAAATGGCCCTCGACCTCCTCGGCGAGACCCCTGGCATACCTCTCCTTGTCACTCCTCAGGAGTGCTCTAGTCCTACGTGACAGAGCCCTGTATTGGTCCCGGTTCCCAGCAAGTATGGCAGCGCGATTCCCCTCGATATACTCTAGACTAGAGTATAGCGTCTCCACCGAGGCAAAGCCACTCCTATATCTCGGGCGCTCTCCAGTGCACTCCTCGGCAGCTTGCAGAGTCTCGCGTTTGAAGGTATCCCACCGTTCTACAGGGTCCTCCAGGGTGCCGAGCACTTCAAACCGATTTGAGACTGTCACTGCATACTACTGTGCACATGCCAGGTCCTCCAATCTCTCGAGATGGAACACAGTAGAGTTGCATTTCGAGATTCTTCTTGTCCTGACATGAAGCTTGAGTGTTGCAACAACAAGCCTATGGTAAGTTGCAAATAATTCAGCACTCCGGTAAACCCTGCAGTTCTGAAGGATCCTCGAACGCATCATCGAGTCTGCTGGCGGCCGTGGGTGAAGGAGGACGTGTCTCGCTCCCGTCCCGTGTGCGTCGCTGCTGCCGTCCTCGTGCCGTCTGGAGTTTTTTTTTCTTTTTTACAACAGAGGAGACAGTGCAAGAGCGTAAAAAAAAAAGAGAACAATAATGAAATAAAAATGAAATAAAAAAGTCCGCTACTCACTGCTCCTGAATAGAGTGGCCAAAAATATAAATCAGTTTCGGGAGGTGTCCTGAAACCCTCCTCTTGGAAGACTTGAAGTCGTAAGCAGGAGGAAATACAGATGAGGGAAGATCGTTCCAGAGTTTACCAGCGTGAGGGATGAAAGAGTGAAGATGCTGGTTAATTCTTGCATAAGGGTTTGGACAGTATAGGGATGAGCTTGATCAGAAAGTCGTGTGAGGCGAGGCCGCAGGAGGGGGGAAGGCATGCAGTTAGCAAATTCAGAAGAGCAGTCAGCGTGAGAATATCGATAAAAGATAGAAAGAGAGGCAACATCGCAACGGAATTTAAGAGGTAGAAGACTATCCATAAGAAGATGAAAGCTGATGAGACGAAGAGCCTAAGGGCCGCTTTCACAGTCGTCTGATACGCACCCTAGCCAAAGGCCCTACCATCCTGGTAACAGGCATTACCATCGCCTCAATCCGCTTTCACAGTCGCTGTTTTCGTGGTATCGGCGACTACCAGCCTGGAGACGATCATGACAAAACGAAGGCGCGTGATTCGGCAGTGTTGGTATGCCGGAGCGGCGGGAAATGTCAACATTACATCAGCTGAGCGGAGGATTATGAAGGAGTAATATGAAAAATAAACGCACAAAAAGTAAACGTGAAGAATAAATATAAAGAGTAATTGTGAAGAATAGATATGATGAATGATGAAAGAATGCTCAAATCTGCTGATAGCCTAATATTTCCTAGGCGGAAAAGGTGAAATAATGGTGAGAAGTATTAATTAAAGTTTTCTTATATTAGCATATGTCAGCAAGACACTTTTCACCTATTTCAGTTACATTTATTTATTATTGACACTTATTTATCAGTCTTCACATTTATTATTTACTTAATAGGGCTGATTTTGTTATATATATATATATATATATATATATATATATATATATATATATATATATATATATATATATATATATATATATATATATATATATATATATATGCCCTATGCATACATATTAGGCTAACTAGAATAATATGAGTTTGACCAAGAAGGCATAACAGGTGAATAATGGTGACAAGTATTAAAGTCCTCCCTTCTCCTTTGTTGTGTATTTTGCAGCAATAAACCATCAATCAATCAAATTTAAATTATCAGCAGGACTTTTACTGGTCAGCAAGTGAAGTGAGTTCATGTCATTCAAATTCTTCTATTTTTTTTTTCTCATATTACCATTGAAGTCGTGCAACGTGTTGCTGTATTGTTTAATATTTTTTAACATCCATTTAAATAAATAATATAACCACTTGAGGGCAAGAATTTGTATTATTTACTAATTAATGTCATTGGTAAGCTCCATTGGGGAGCCCCCGCGGCTACCAGAGCTCCGTTACCAGAGGTTCAAATCTTTGGTACTGATGCAAACAAACAGCGCCGGGAAAGACGACTGTGAAATCGGATTTCTTGTTGGTAGCGATCGCCGCTCATTGGTAACGATCAACACAAACAAACGTGACTGTGAAAGCGGCCCTTAGACTCCACTCTGTCCAGAAGAGCTGTGTGAGTGGATCCCACCCACACGTGAGATGCATACTCCATACGAGAGCCGACAAGGCCCCTGTATATGGATAGCAACTGTGCGGGGGAAAAGAACTGACGGGGACGATACAGAACGCCCAACCTCAAGGAAGCTGTTTTAGTGAGAGAGGAGATGTGAAGTTTCCAGTTAAGATTTTGAGTTAATGATAGACATTTAGTGTTGAAGAAGGTGATAGCTGAGTATTGTCGAAGAATTGGGGATAGGTGTTTGGAAGATTGTGTCGAGTTGATAGGTGGAGAAATAGAGTTTTTGAGGTACTTGTTGTGATGGTCTTCTATTGAAAGAAGTTGAATGATGGAGAGTGGAGTCGTCAGCGTATGAGTGGATAGGACACTTTGTTATGGAAAGAAGTTCTTTGATGAATAACAGGAAGAGAGTGGGTGATAGGACAGAGTCCTGTGGAACACCACTGTTGATAGGTTAAGGGGAAGAACAGTGACCGTGTACCACCGCAGATATAGAACGTCCGGAAAGGAAACTGGAGATAAAGGAGCAGAGAGAGGGATAGAATCCGAAAGAGGGTAGTTTAGAAAGCAATCGCCTGTGCCAGACTCGGCATTTCTCGTGACATCATCGCACGCTGCGGTGATGTCGTCCAGTCTGGCACCTGGATAGCAATAACGTTATCTGTGGCCGTTTGATGAACGACTACAGAACTCGACCAGCTGGCCACGCACCATGGAGTCCCCAACTAGGCGAGTCTCAAACTCATCCTCCATGGTGTCTGCCATCACCTGGAACCTATTTGAAGGTAGTGGGGGTCAGTAAATTTTTGGTTGCCTGCTTCGGTTTGGTTCCATTCCTTACAGGTTGGAACCCGACATCCTGTGAAGCAAGAAGAGAAGCGTTAAGTGGGGCAGGCTGGAAGGTGTCCTGTGAGGAAGGCTGGGGGTTAGCCTGTGAAGCAGGCTGGGGGTCAGCCTGTGAGGCAGGCTGGCGGTTGTCCTGTGAGGCAGGCTGGGGGTTAGCCTGTGAGGCAGGCTGGGGGTTAGCCTGTGAGGCAGGCTGGGAGTCAACCTGTGAGGCAGGTAACACGTCCTTCCGTGATACAGGAGATTCGTCTGGAAAGGGCACAGTCTCGGTGGAGGGCCTCTCCACCATCGATGATGGAGTCACTGCCACATTATTTGAAACAAATTCATGAAGGGCTTCGAATTTCTTTTCAAGATCATTATATTTGACTTTCCATTCAGTCACAGCCTTCTGAAGTTGTAATCTTTGAACGCAGAGGCGGCAAGTTTTACTCAGCTGGAAGAACTGAGCTGCAAATCGTCCGGGACAGACGTCACACTTAAGGTTCGAAGGCATTGTTAGAAATTTAAGCGAGTTAACAGTTTGGGCAAATATTAAAAGCTCATTCGAAATACCTTAAAGTGTGACCATAAATTGAGTTGGAAAAAAATATGTGCATGGAAATTAGATACTGCTGTGTTAGATGCCTCCAACACTGGGAGTTCGCTCCCACAGGGTCTTGAAAACGCCTCAAAGACCAATCGCTTGTCCTGAGCCTCGGTCACGAGAGAGACTTTCACAACCCGGCGCTTTTCAGCTATTGTCCTCGAAGTTTTGTCCCATAGAACGGGGCCGGCGTAGTCACTCAGAGCAGAGCTGGCAAGGGAGGAGAGGAACCAGCAATTCGTTCCCACTTTCCGAAACGTCTAACCCAACTCTGTGACCCTTTCGAGGCCTGGCCAGTGGCACCTGTCACCAGGTGTTCTCCATCAACTCTAGAGAGTACCAGACGCCATTCCTGAGAGACCAAAAAACTGAAATATTCCTTGAGTATAAGAAAAACCCTCAGAAACTCCACCTTGAAGCAGGGAGGTACAACCTCAAATGGCCTACGGAAGACATATCTTTCAGGAGAAAACAAGAACCACCTGTTATGCTGGGAAGGACGGGGAGCTCACACCGGCAACTGGTTCCCAGGGAGGCTTTTTAGTGTAGAGGTCGCCACACTCCTCTACACCGCAGGCCTAGTCAGCTGGACCAGCTGACTAGGACCCTAGAACTCCAGCTATTGTCTCATAAAGAGATCCTCTGCCTGCAGTCCAATCCACCACTGCTGCTGCCCAGAGGCTTCACCGTGACCCTGGCATGGGAGACATATCAGGTACTTAACCTTGTCCATGGGTGACCTGAGACTATGCAGGGGAGGGACGTCTAGTTCCCTGAGGTAAAAACACTTCACCCGCATACCCGGAAACGAGGGAGAGGGAGAGGAGGAGGCGGGTGGGCGGGAAGAGGGGAGAGGGTGGACGGAAGAGGAAACATGGAAACATGGAAATACAGGCAACAGAAAGCCTATTGGCTCATTACGTGGTTGCCCGTTTTGGTGATTTAATCTGCTCGACAGCCACTTGGGGCCTGGGGAGCAGATGAAAGCACCTCGACATTGAGGAGCAGATGAAAAGCACCTCGATATTGAGGAACAGATACAAGAACATAGAAATACACGGAGACTGGGAGAGGGCGAGTGGCCTACACAGGGCAGCCCCAGAATCCCCCCCAATACTCACGGTGGGTGAGGTGTAGTTTCAGGGGCACGGGTAGAGGCTTGATCCTCGTTTTACCGGCGGTACTAGGCACGGCACCAGTAACCTGTCACCTTACTGCACCCACACCTCACTCCACCTGTCATGCGGACATTAACTGTTGCTGTACTCTATTGTTGACTTATACTACTTGTTATCTAGGTTGTGGGGGAGAATTATATGAATATAGGTTGAGGTCTTGCTGCAATCTGTCTGAAAATATGTACAGTCGGCTATAGAGAGTAGTGACACACTGTCCAGTAAGTTTCGTTCAGAAAGCGACATCTGGCAACCCCTCCACGCGACATGAAAATTATTACATCCTATCGAAATCGTACTGTTGTGGTGATTGGTGGTCACAGATGCACTCTACATAATTTTAAGATAGATATTTATCAAAAGTGCCCGTCGCTAACGCTTAATAAATATTTTTTCTTTAGGTTCTGTCGCTACATTTAGACACGAGCTTTTAGTTTCGTTCAAATTGAGTCAAGAGCAACGCTAAGTTGTTTATCAAACTATGATGTATTTAAAAATATACTGCACTTATTAGGGGAGATTGTTATGCCTTTAAACCAAAAACAAAAAATTCCTGACAGCCAAGATCTTGTTCTTTATAAAAAAAATTATACGTAATAATAGGCTATAAACTAGTGGTGGGCAAGTACCGCTAATTTCAGTACCGGTACGTACCGGTACAAAAGACACCGTTACCGGTATTACCGGTACTGTACCGGTACACACACACACACACACACACATATATATATATATATATATATATATATATATATATATATATATATATATATATATATATATATATATATATATATATATATATATATATAAAAGACACACGGCCGTCTTCATAATATATTGTGGGTTGCCTTTTAAAACTGATGGGAAATACCTAAATGATAGCAAACTAACATGAAAAATTCATTCATAATGATATGAATTGAGTGGTATGCACACTAGTGACACTACAACGCACCAGCGGGCAGCGGTACAGACGACGCTTGTGGCAGGCTGGCGGCTCGGCCGGCGGAATGAGGCAGCGGACCAGTGGCACGCGCTGCCGCCCGCCGGTACCGCGATACCGGTAAATTGCCGGTACTGAATGGGCCGCGCGCGTACCGAGACAGTTAACGGTACTGACACCTTACCGGTTTTTCCGGGACCAGTGGCACGCGCTGCCGCCCGCCGGTACCGCGATACCGGTAAATTGCCGGTACTGAATGGGCCGCGCGGCTCGCGGCAGTACCGACTCCCGAGTCCATGACGACCGAGCGTACCGAGACTGCTGAGAGTTAACGGTACTGACACCTTACCGGTTTTCCTGGGACAAGCTCCGTCTTGGGATGAGAGTCAAGCGCGAGCCATGCGGCCGGAAACTGAGTGGCGTCACTGAGTCAGTTATCAATGGGTATTGACCATTGACCACAATTATTTTGTTTATATTATCATGAGTATTTATTTCATTGCCCATATGTATTGTTTGTACATCATATAATTATCAGTTACACACACACACACACACACACACACACACACACACACACACACACACATACACACTGAGGGTATAAAAAAATCATCGATATGTACATTTTTTTGGTATTTATTTACATATTTTATATATTTACATATTTCACATATTTACATGTTGTAGGTATTTACTTCATATTTTTATTTAGAAAAAGGAGCATATTGACATTGTCATCACTTAAGCGGCTACGTCTTTCAGATATGAGCTCACCTGCTCTTGAAAATACCCTTTCAGAAGGCACAGATGTAGCTGGGATACACAGAAACTTTTTCACTTGACCCTGCAAGAGATGGAGGAGAGGTGCGTGCTCTGTCCACCAGCACAAAGGATCTTGGTCGCGGGGAATAATTGGCTCCTCTAAGTACCGCCTCATGTCCACATGTCCTCCAACACTTGGTGGTGCTGCCTGCAGACGTGTTTTTACCGTGTCATCATGTTCTCTCCACAAGTCCAACTTCCCCTCTGTGGATGTCTGTGTGACTTGTGAAGGAACAGCTTGTGATGTTGACTCCCTCTGCGTTTCACTTCTACGCATATAGCTGAGGAGGCGGTCTTGTATGCTTGCCAGGTTTCCTTGGTCAGCAAAGGGCAGTTTTTTAAATCTTGGATCCAGCAATGTCGCTGCTCCAAGAAGGAAATTGCTTTCCAGTGATCCAAACTTTCTGTCTAATAGTGTTTTTAGCTCCTTTCCCAAAGCAAATGTTGTGTATAATTCACTTCTTTCTGTGTCATTCCTAGAAGACATACAGCTTCGCAGGGCTTTGATCATTGGTATAACTTTTGATAAGCAGGTTATTTTTTTCTGATGAAAGTTCTTTAGTTACTAATTCAAAAGGATGTAGCACAGAGATGGATTTTTTTTACAGTTTTCAACTCCTCACTTGATAAGCACATGCTACCTCTCCCAAGCACACACAAGGCTGTGGTAACAGCTTGATGTTGCTCCTGAAATCTTTCCAACATATAGAATGTGGAGTTCCACCTCGTTTCCACATCTATTATTAGTTTCTTTTTCTCTGTTCCCTGTTGTACTTGCAATGCACCTAACTTATCAGAAGCTTTCACACTATGGTGAAAGAATGAGACAATGGCTTTGATTTTGTCCTGCACCTCCTTCACTTCCCCTGTGTTCTTTATTGCGTCTTGAACAACAAGATTCAGTGTGTGAGCAAAGCATCCAATGTGTCCTGTTTTTATGATGTCTTTCACTGCTTTTATCATATTGGCAGCATTATCTGTTACTATGCAATAGACTTTTTCCATCACGTTCCATTCCTCACATATCTCTATCAGTGCATCTGCAATGTTTTGTGATGTGTGGTCTACCATTAGTCTCTTTGTTGCCAGTAACCTTGACTTCAGCTCCCATTCTGGTGATATGAAATGGCAAGTCACACTTAGAAATGATTTAGTCTGCCTTGAGGTCCAAAGATCAGAAGTGAGAGTGACAAAACTGGCCCCCTCCAATTCACTTCGCACTTGCTGTACTTGATTTTCGTAGAGAGAAGGAAAATGTGTCCTCATGAGCTCCCTCCTACTAGGAAGAATATAGCGCGGATCGAGCACCTTTACAAATTCCTTGAATCCTTCATTTTCAACCAATGATATAGGTTGCATATCAATAGCTATCATTTTAAGTAGGTGAGAATCAAAGTGTTTTTTCTTTGCTGATTCCGCTGGGTATGCTTGCCTTCTGGTGATGACATTTGCAAGAGTTTGTTGGCGTTGGACTAACCTCCGTGGTGCCGCAAATGTGGCCGTGGATGATCCAGCCTCACCAGGTTGTGATGATCCAGGCTCACCACGTTGCGATGGTCCAGGCTCACCAGGCTGTGATGGTCCAGGCTCACCAGGCTGTGATGGTCCAGGCTCACCAAGTTGTGCTGGTCCAGGCTGTGGTGGTGAATCAGGTCTCTATGCTTAGTTCAGAGTATTCTATGGGATGCTTTGTTCGTATATGTCTCATCATTCCCGACGTGCTTCCTGAATAGGAGAAGGAGTTTTACATATGAGACATGTGACAATGGTGGGTGATGTTTGATCCATGTATGTCCATGCTGGACTTTTTCTCTCCGTTTGGCATCCATCGCAGTACATCAGAAGGCACTTTAACAAAAGAAAAAAAAATTATCAAGAGCACACTACTTATTCAAGCTATTTGATAATTTGATTTACTAAACAGATGAAATATTATTCTCGACTTTATCTTAGGTAAAAGAAAATGATGATTCAATCTTTATAAATTATACACTTTATAATATTAATGATTAGAAAATACTGTTACGAATACGAACCTCTTGGTGCTGGAGAGAAGTGGAGTAGCTATTGTGGATTGCTTCTTGGAGTTCTTGCTTTGGCTTGCTTCTTGCTTGCTTTGAGAATAATCTGCCCAGTGCCTCATGCCTATATGTAGGGCAAGGGCCAAGGAGAGACAGGAGGAGGTGAAAAGAGAAAGGACATGCCCATAAACAAATAATTATAAGCAGTGAATGGTTAAGGGTCAAGGGACACACCCAAACACATTGTTAGGCATATGTATGGCTGCAGATATTGTATGTGGGTGGGAGGAACCCCCTCGCCCCGCCCCGAGGACAAGCTGAAACTTGGACCGCGCGCTCCCACGACGCACTCAATTAACTCATGTTTTCACCCGTTTCTATGGTCATATGTCTTTTTTTGTATGTTCAACAGATAGTAGACACCTCAGTGAACGCTATGGTGGGCTTCGTTTTTGTTTGTGTTGGGGAGGGAAGAGGGCGAAACGATGCATATTTACTAATTAATGAATGGTTAAGGGTCAAAGGGTGACACACCAAAACACATTGCTAGGCATATGTATGGCTAAAGACATTGGAAGTGGGTGGGACTAAGGAGGAGCTAGCGAAACTACGGGTATCTGCTATCTACAAAGCAGAGGGGAGGGAGGAGGGCAAAACGATGTATCTAGTTTATCTATAAGGGTGGGGGAGAGGAAGAGGTGTGAATTAGCCGGCCAGCAGGGTGTCAGGTGACTGATATTGTCAATTTGTTATCACTCAAGTCTGTATCTGCTCAGCCGCGCACGTGGGGAGCGCCCTTATGTGCTAATCTAGACAGAGGGGGAAATCTTGATAACAACACTCACACAGGCACACAAGTTTTTTCCCTCCCAAATTCTCAGCAATATTATAGGTTAAGAATAATAGTTACGAATGTGGTTTCTGTATGTGTGTGTGTATGTGCGTGTGTTTGAGTGTTAGAAAGAATGCTGACGCCACCCTAAGTGTTGACAGGGAGAGAAGGGGAAGCGAGGGGTGCCCGGGGTCCCACCGACAGGCCCAGGGGCACGCCAGCCCCACACACGGCTCTTCCCTCGACCCTCAGACACCTCACCGGCCACTGGTTCGCCCGGCAGCGTCCCCCTCAGCCCGCCGCTGGGACCCCGGGCACCCCTCGCTTCCCCTTCTCTCCTGTCAACACTTAGGGTGGCACACAATGCCAGCCTGGCGTCAGCATTCTTTCGAACACTCAAATACACGCACATACACACACATACAGAAACCACATTCGTAACGATATAATAAATGTAATAGAATTCGCAACATTACACACAGACAAAACACATTATAACACATGAATATACACAACAATATTGACTGAAGTAAATAATTGTAGTAGTAATCACTCAGGTAGCAGAGCCGGACGAGCGAGACAGACAAAGGGACCAAGACAGTTCTCGGCGCACAATCAGTGTTGACTGTTGACACAGCTGTCCGCCTTATCTGGCCTCTCGTCTTTCTTCTCTCTCTCTCTCTCTCTCTCTCTCTCTCTCTCTCTCTCTCTCTCTCTCTCTCTCTCTCTCTCTCTCTCTCTCGAGTGTTAGTTAATTGAAAGAAGTATTATGGGAAGCAGGACGTTTTAACTTACACTATTACACTATGAGTAATCACAATCAGAAGGGTATTGGGGAAGGGGGGGAAGAAGGGTAGGTCACGCGAGCTAGTATCAGTCTTTCTTGTCAAAAGAATATCGAATGTCCACTGCCCATTCCTCAACCCGCTTTTCACACACAACAAAGATTTTATGCCGCTGCGATTAGGTCCTGACTTATCTTGAAATCGGATATTCAACAAATCTACAATTTACAGGCAGACACTTGGGGTGAGGTCGTTATTATCACGGTTAATGATACCGTAAATATTGTGAAACAAAACTAATGTTAGTGTGCCTTCTTAGCCCTACAAACATACATATATACACACATACATGCATACATACATACATACTACATACACAAAAAGATAATCAATATGATGGAAATTTGCTAATGCATGATATAATATATCAGAGACAGACAGACATAAAATGATGAAGCACTATGCCTCGGTTGATGAAAAATAGCGGCACTAACTACCCCTAACGGCCTCAGCTGTCAAGGACGAATGAGCAAATCTATAGGGATGCTGACAGTTGACACCTTCCTCACACAACTGAGAGGCCCCGGGTTTGATTCCTAGGCGGAATGAGATAATTTGGGCTTGTGTCTGTAATATTCGTACTTAAACCTATGTGTAGTTGTAGTAGTAGTAGTAGTGATAGTAGTAGTAGTAGTAGTAGTAGTAGTAGTAGTAGTAGTAGTAGTAGTAGTAGTAGTAGTAGTAGTAGTAGTAGTAGTAGTAGTAGTAGTAGTAATAGTAGTAGTAGTAGTAGTAGTAGTAGTAGTAGTAGTAGTAGTAGTAGTAGTAGTAGTAGTAGAGGTAATAAGTAGTAGTAGTAGTAGTAGCAGAAGTGGAAGTAGTAGTAGTAGTAAAAATATTATTATTATTATTATTATTATTATTATTATTATTATTATTATTAGTAGTAGTAGTAGTAATAGTAGGAAGTGGCGTCATTGTGACAAAAGACGGACAACGACACTTAGGTGCAGTGATCGGGACAGAGGTATATAAGAAGGAGTACGTGGGAGACAAAGTAGCTGAATGGGTGAAGGAAATAGAAGCTTTGTCTGCCATTGCCAAGACTGAGCCACACGCTGCCTATTCAGCGTACACCCACGGCATCCAACATCGGTGGACGTTCCTGATGCGCACCATCCCCGGCATCAGTCCACTCCTCCGACCACTGGAAAATGCCGTCAAGAATGTATTCTTGCCGGCGCTGGTGAAATATCATGCTTTGGGGGAGGAAGAGAGGGATATGCTAGCACTTCCCCCAAGACTGGGTGGGATGGGGATCACCAACCCTGAGAAGCTGGCAGATAAGGAGAACCAAAACTCCATCAGCCTTACCAGGTCACTCATCAACAGGATCATCGCTCAGGAGGCAGAGGGCGAGATAGACCAAACAGAAATAAGAGATATTAAAAGAAAAATCTCAGAAGAAAGGCAACAGGCCCAAAAAGACGAGCTGGACCGTCTTACACAACACCTGTCCACAGAAATGGGTAGAAAAATACACACAGCACAGGAGGCAGGCGCCTCTAACTGGCTAACGTCATTACCAATCAGAGCAAAGGGCTTCAGCCTTAACAAACAAGAATTTGTCGACGCCATTGCTCTGAGATATGGCTGGCCGATTGAGGGACTGCCCGATCTCTGTGCATGTGGATCACCAAATGATGTCACCCACACCATGACATGTAAAAAAGGAGGATTCGTCTGTATTCGACACGATGAAGTGAGGGATCTGACAGCCAGCATGCTTGGGGAGGTATGCCAAGACGTCACTACCGAGCCGGCACTGCTTCCCCTGGACGGCGAACACCTTCGATACAGGACAGCCAATACCTCACAGGAGGCACGGGTTGATGTAAGTGCCCGCGGATTCTGGGTGCGCGGACAGCGGGCGTTCATGGACATCCGCATATTCGACCCGATGGCTGCCTGTCACCGTGAGCTGCCCCTGCAAGCCGCCCACCACAGGAACGAGCAGGAGAAGACAAGGGCATACGGTGAAAGAATCCAACATGTGGATCAGGGCAGCTTCACCCCCCTCGTCTTCACCACATCCGGCGGGATGGGTCCCAGGGCCCAATGCTTCTACACACGCCTCGCGGAACTAATCTCAGAAAAGAAGCAACAGCCAAGGAGCCACGTTGTCGCCTGGATGAGGTGTCGCCTCTCGTTCTCCCTGCTCAGGTCGGCCATCCTATGTCTCAGGGGCACCAGACACTCTGGCCCAAAAGCCACCACCATCTCCAATATGGACTATGAAGCCACAGTGGTGGAGAGTGACATTAGGGTGGGTCGGGAGTGACTTGAGTAGGGAAGGAAAGGGGGATCTAGACGTAATAGATGATAGGTGATTTAGTGTCAGGTAGTATTAGTGATATGGTTGGATGCCACAGTCATTAGCGAACAGAGTTGGGGCTAATGACCTCCAAGCTATGGAGCCCTCCATGATTATGCGTCGGGAAAATAAACATGGGTGGAGGTATCATTTATGTAGTAGTAGTAGTAGTAGTAGTAGTAGTAGTAGTAGTAGTAGTAGTAGTAGTAGTAGTAGTATTAGCAGAAGTAGAAGTAGTAGTAGTAGTAGCAAAAGTATAGTAGTAGTAGTAGTAGTAGTAGTAGTAGTAGTAGTAGTAGCAGCAGCAGCAGCAGCAGTAGTAGTAGTAGTAGTAGTAGTAGTAGTAGTAGTAGTAGAAGTAGAAACGCAATGGTAAAATGCACCGCCGACGCCAGTCCGCCCCGGCCGCCGAGTGGTGCCGACACATTCATTCTTAGCGGTACGAAGCAGCAGAGTCCTGGCACAGCAGTCCCGGCAGGGCCGGCACAGACGCTAAACGGTACAAGCGGCAAGCGGTACCGGAAATGATACCGGCAAATTCAGTCGTACCGGTACAAGGCGCGTCTCGCCGAGCCACCGAGAGTCCGAGACCGCGCCGCCGCCGGCAGCCAGCCGGTACCAGTGTGGACCGGTACCGAGAGCCTTGAGCCGCGCGCCTCCACGCTGTTTGCCGAGCACCGCTTCGGCTATTTACCGGTACGGAAATTTTTACCGGTACAGTACCGTTAAGGCTGGTACCGGTATTACCGGTACTGGTACCGGAACTTGCCCACCACTACTATAAACGTTCACATGATGGGGCCGTCGATCGCGGGCATTGATGGCTGGAGCAGCGGTATTCTATTAAAGCCCTTATGTCTGCAGGCACTGCAGTTGAGCTGTCACGTCAGTGGCTGTGGAAACGTATAATTTTTAATACCTAAAAAAATAAGAGAGAGAGAGGGGCTGGGTAGGGATGGGAGACATGTCCGTCAGCGACAAGGGGTCAGCTAGTCAGCGACACACACACACACACACACACACACACACACACACACACACACACACGTATTTATACTTAGATATTACGTAATCTTCACGGAGAAATAATTTTAGATTTTTGATGATCTGAATTGTCTTTTAGGCTTTACAGTGACGGGAATTAAGGCTGCGAGTTAAACAGACCCTCTAGCCTATTTGCTGTTTGATGGTAAGGAGCATTAGTCACTGCCTGCCTCTGTGAAGGACAGCATTGCACACGGTATTTTCAAAGTTTAATAAGAAAAAAGTGTTTCAGACTGTTCGTGATGTTTTACCTCGTCATCATCATCATCATGTAGAAGACATTCATTATCGCATTTCTAAATTGAATTCATGTAATCTGGTATATTTCTAACTACATTATATTATAATATAATATAACATTATACAATATTATAATTTCACGGTCACACACACACGGTACACACTGAAACGCGTCACTAACATCGCCAGTCAATGCGTCACCGTGATATTGTTGCCAGATACCGCTACCAGGCTAAACATTCTGAAAACCGTGACACTACTCTCTATCGTCGACTGTACCTCAATATTCAGTTCACTCCTGACGCAGCGAAGTGGCGGTCGATTCTATATTTGAAGGAGTTCATGGTATTCGCATTTACTACTTCTGAAGGAAGATTGTTCCAGTGACGAATGACTCGGTTTGAAAAGAAACTCCTTCCGATGTCTGTGTTACATCGACTCGACTGAATGGGTAAGCCGTTATTTCTAGTTCTTAGGTTGGTTTGCAGTTCAAAGAATTTGGAGTAATCGACGTTATTGAAGTTTTTCAGATACTTGAAGACTTGAATCATATCCCCTCGCAGGCGCCTTTTCTCCAATGTAAAGAGATTGAGTCGCTTGAGTCGTTCCTCGTACGGTTGAGCCCTTAAGGTTGGAATCTACTTTGTGGCGCGTCGTTGAATCTTTTCCAATAAATCAATGTCCTTTCTGTAATTAGGAGACCAGAACTGTACTGCATACTCTAGGTGCGGTCTTACCATGGAATTATACAAGGCTAGCGTCACGTCTGGCGTTTTACACTCGAGGTTCCTTGCTATGAACCCGAGCATAGTGTTGGCTTTGTTGTAGGCTTTTTTACAGTGATTCGCGTGTTTCAGGTAATTGCTGATAGTGACTCCAAGATCCTTTTCCTCCTGCATCGCTTGCAAAGGTTTCCCATTCATGATATATGTGTGGTTACTATTTCTGGACCCAATGTGCACGACTTTGCATTTGTCAACATTAAAGCACATTTGCCATTTTTCTGACCATTCGATAATGTGATTGAGGTCTTTCTGAATTATTTCGCAGTCGGTGTCATCAGCAAATTTCGATATTGTTGATTTCAATCCTGATTCGAGGTCGTTGATATATATGATGAAGAGAATGGGTCCCAGTACTGACCCTTGAGGCACTCCACTAGTGACTGGAAGCCAATCGGAAGGCTGTCCGTTTAGTAGTACTCGTTGTTTTCTGCCGATGAGCCAATCTCTTATCCACGCGATCAGTTTGGGCCCAATGGCCGCCGAGTGCAGTTTCTTAAGGAGTCGCTCGTGCGGTACCTTGTCGAAGGCTTTCTGAAAGTCCAGGTATATAACATCACTGGGGATGTGGGCATCCCAGTTATTATATATACCTTGGAAGAAGTCTAATGAATTTGTTAGGCATGAGCGCTTGTTTCTGAAGCCATGCTGGGTGTCGGAGATTACATTATTGTCTTCTAGAAACTTGACAAGTTTGTCTCTAATAATCTTTTCGAGTATTTTTCCTGCCACTGATGTCAAACTTGTGGGCCTGTAGTTTAATGCAACACTGTTGTCTCCTTTTTTGATAATCGGTGTTACGTTCGCCATCTTCCAGTCTTCCGGGACCTTGCTCAATTTAACAGACTGGTTGAATATGCTAGTGAGTGGCTGAAGTATTTGTTGTTTAAGCTCTTTTAATAACCGTGGTGACAAACCGTCGGGTCCCGTTGATTTGTTCGTGTCGAGTTTGTCCAAATAATTTTTAACTTCTTGGTCGCATATTGTATCAATTTCCAGGGGCGTGATCTCACTCGGCGGGTCAGGGCTCTCGGGAATGGTTTCGATGTCCTCGACTGTGAATACGGATGCGAAGTTACTGTTGAGGATTCTGGCCATCTGTTTACTGTCCTGAGTTACAGATCCAGTCTCATTTGTCAGGGGATCAATATTGGATTTTACTTTCTTTTTCGATCTGATGTATGTGATTATTTTTTTTGAGTTTGTTTTGATGTCACGCGCTATTTGCTTTTCGCAGTTGCGTTTACTACTTCGATTAAGGGTGCGACAAGCTCCGAGGCTGGTGTGGTACTGAGTACGGGCTTCGGCCGTGTCATTTTCTTTCATCAGGTTATAATTCCTTTTTTTTAAGTTTACCGCCCTTTTTATTTATGTGGTCATCCACGGTGGATCTACGGTACCATTTGATCGCCTGGGTTTCGTAGGCACTGTAGCCTTCTCTACCTGCAAAAGCTTATCTTTGAAGTTGTTCCACACGTTGTCGATTGTATTGTCGGTTAGGTGAAGTTGGTCCCAGGTCGCAGGGGGAAGCAGCTCACGGGCTAGGTTGAAATTTGCATTTTTGTAGTCTGGTATCACTGACGGATTGTCTACGAGTTTGTGACTTATGTTGACATTGAAACGGATTAAGTGGTGATCGCAACCATTAATTTTTTCACCAACTTCACAGTCGCGAATGAGGTCGGGGTCGCTTACCAGATCAGATACCAGATCCAGCAGATTGTTTTCTCTTGTCGGTTGAGTTACAACTTGAGTGAGGAACGAATCCTCCACCATTTTTATAAGCCTGTTACCCTCTTGATCTCCAGTCATCATTCCTCAGTCAATGTTAGGGCAATTAAAGTCCGCAATTATTATTGCTGCTTTGCTTTGTGTTAAAGAGTGAAGCCCTTCGTACAAGGCAGTGTCGTCGGCTGCCTGCTGTTTTGGAGGTCTGTATACGGTCGCAAGTGTTAGTTTCTTATTATTCGCGGTTATTTCCACATAGACGGAGTCGTAACTCTCTACGTCCTGTTTGTCTATTTTTATGGCAGAGCGCGTACTTTTTACGTAGCAAATTACTCCTCCTCCTTTCTTGTGCAATCGATTTTTTTGGAAGCTTTCGTACCCGGGAAATGACAGTTCAGATACTAGATGTGCAGAGTTGGCCCAAGTCTGGCACCTAGATAACAGTAATGTTTTAAGTGGCCGTTTGATGAACGACCACAAAACTCAACCAGCTGGCCACGCATCATGGAGTTCCCAAATAGGCGAGTCTCAAACTCATCCTACATGGGGTCTCAGTATCTGAAACATCCTGAAGGTAGTTGGGGTCAGTAATTATTTCGTTGCCTGCTTCGGTTTGGCTCCATTCCTTACAGGTTGGAACCTGCTGTCATCCTGTGAAGCAGGAAGAGAAGCGTTATGTGGGGCAGGCTGGGAGTTGGCCTGTGAGGCAAGCTGGGAGTTAGCCTGTGAGGCAAGCTGGGAGTTAGCCTATGAGGCAGGCTGGGAGTCAGCCTGTGAGGCAGGGTGGGAGTCAGCCTGTGAGGCAGGCTGGGAGTCAGCCTGTGAGGCAGGCTGGGAGTTAGCCTGTGAGGCAGGCTGGGAGTTAGCCTGTGAGGCAGGCTGGGAGTTAGCCTGTGCGGCAGACAGGGATTTAGCCTGAGGTGTCGGGACCCAGAAGAACAAACAGAGGATGACCATAGCACCACAGTTAATTAATAGTAACCCCAATCAGAGGCAAATACCGGGTGGAGATATTGAGACAAGAATTGTAAATATGATAGGAGAGGGAAGGAAAGCAATTAGTCAGATATACAAAGCCGTAAACATATGATAAGACTAGCACTTACAAGGCGGGTTACGGAAAATACCCAGACCTAGATACAGAAAACAGATACCCAGTAGGCGTGGTCAGAATGTGTGGATAACCATTCAGATGACTCTAACATGTCACGTGCAGTGTGACGACATGCTATAAGCGAATAACTGAACAGCGAAGTCACTGTGGGAGTGTCTTAACCCTATACGTTCCGACCCCTTGAGATTTTTCGCGCTCGTATAGCCAGCATCGTATTGATTTTTCTGAACAACAATAACGCTCGTGAACACTAAGTACTGGAACCTAATCAATGGTGTAAAGCAATAGTGAATAATGAGTGAAAAGAAACTCTCAAGAAATAAAATCCTTTTCTCCCTCTTCCTCCTATTCTTCCTTCTTTTCTTCTTCTTCCTCCTCTTCCTATTCTTCCTTCTTTTCTTCTTCTTCTTCCTCTTCTTCCTTCTTTTCTTCCTCCTCTTCTTTCTCCTTTTCTTCTTCCTCCTCTTCCTCTTCTTTCTCCTTTTATTCTTCCTCTTCCTCTTCTTCCTCCTCTTCCTCCTTTTCCTTTTCTCGCCAGCTTCTCGCCTCTTTTCTTCCTCTTCCTTTTCTTCTGCCTCTTCCTCTTCTTCCTCTTCCCTTCCTTCTTCCTCTTCTTCTTCTTCATCTTCCTCCTCTTCCTGTTCTTCCTCCTCCTCCTCTTCTTCCTCTATTTCCTCCTCTTCTTCCTCTTACTCTTCTTCCTGCTCTTCCTCCTTTCCTTCCTCCTCTTCTTCCTCATCTTCCTCATCTTCCTCTTCTTTCTCCTTTTCCTCTTCCTCCTTCCCCTCCTCTTCTTCTTCTTCTTTTCCTTTTCCTCTTCCTCTGCTTCCTACTTTTTCCTCCTCTTACTAGCTTCTCGTCCTACTCTTCTTCCTCATTCTTCCTCTCACTCTTCCTTTTCTTCTTCCTTCTCATCTTCTTCTTCCTTTTTCTTGATTTTGCTCTTCTTCTTCCTCCTCTTCCTCTTTCTCTTCTTCCTCCTCTCCCAC